>NC_143586.1:29791812-30107146 GCF_048544385.1 Mastigoproctus giganteus
CACAATAGAAAACTTTCTGGAAATACTTCATATATATATATTAAAAAAAAAAAAAAAAAAATTGCACGAATGCTGAAAAAATTACAAGAACTGGAAAAATATATACACTGCAACCTCAATATACCTTGCCTCATTATTCTGCAGTTTTGGATATAATGTGAGTGTGAGGTGAGCAAATCTCTTAAGATATAAAAAATGCAGTTTACGGCAAACAGGCACTGCAGAAGCAAAAGAGCCACTGCAGTAGTTTCCAAAGTGTGAACCACTAGCTATTTATCCTCTTTTCATGGTAACCAGATGATTAAATTTTTATATACGATGGTACTTATCCGAGACCAGATTTTTAGGTCCTTCCCCATTTCATCAGAGATGCAATAAAAAATACAGTAACAAATAATTGCAGTATACACACTCACAAAGCTAAAACATTTTCCTTTCAGAGGGGAACTAGCTACCCTATTTATCAGTTGTGATATATTCTCTAACAAATTTTTGTAAATAATGTGATGATAGCATTTGATACTTTTCAAGGATGAAATCACATTTAAAATGGCAAAAAACAGCTAAAGTCAATGCAAAGTGTTTATGAAATGGCAATAGTTTGTATATTTTTATAGTTTGCTACTATTGAAGTGGCTAACATTCTCTGCAATTATATAAAATTCACTTGTGTTGTTTACAGCCCAAAGAAGTAGATCCTTGAGGAATAAAACTTTATGGGGAGAAGGGAAATTACATTCATGGGAAAATATAGCCTTACATTGCAATTATTCATTAAATTTATATGGCTCTATATTCTTCAGTTTTGAAAAGGATTTCAGAAGGCACAACTACTCAATCTCCTTAGTATTAGCTTTATGCCAAGTAATTTGTTAAATGAAAGAAGTTTTTTAAGTGATGCTACTTTGTGGTATCAAAAAGAGAGTAGAAAGGAAAATTTGCATTCATAATGGAATGCAAACTCATTGCAGCATAAAGTTAGACTGTCACCTAGTGGGTGACAAAACTACAAATTCTGTTCCCCCATCCTCCAGATGGATGAATGACCCTCTGTGCTTATTAACAAATGTGCCAAACCAACTGTCCAGGCTCCCTGAACTTACACTCCTCTCCCACCTCCAAGATAGCAGACCTGGCAATACGGTAGTTTTGACTGTGATTTAGAAAAACCCTTTAAAGGAGTAATAAGTGTAATGAAGTTACTGTACTAATGATGATATTACACAGCATATGTGAAGCTGTGATTATGTAGCTGAGTAGTTTTATATTTTTTATTTATGCTATACTGTAGATTGGATTTCCTGTAAACATGTCTCATTGGAAGTGTGAGACCATTATAAGAAACTGAATATTTTGCAATTTTATTTTTTAATACAGTCGAACTTGGTTATAATGAGGATAGAAATGAGATCATGGCTGTAACGAGAAAAATGCCATAAAGATTTTAATTTATGTGTATTCCATTACAATTGATCACTGTTATAATGAGCGTACTACATGGATATACTGAACAAATTTTGGTAACTCGGGTAGTTGAAAAAAACCCCAATTCTTGGAATAGACAAAAATGAAAAGGGCGACTTAGCTTTATGACCACCTGCATTGGATTAGTGGCCAGTTTATGACCTTGTCCGATGGGGACGGGGGCTATACAATAATGCATTGGTGCTCTGCTTGTCGCATTGCCCTATTTACAGATTGTCTTGTATTCACTGAACCATAAATTTATTTCAGGACTTCTAAGAACTTTGTATGCGGATCACTTTATCATTTTAAAGTAAAATCAGTTAGAAGCGAACCTTTCCTTTGGAAACATGTCTACTAACAAAAGAAAGTGTCTCACAATTCGCAAAAAAGTCAAAGTTATTCGTGAGTTAGAATGTGGTGCAAAAAATGTTGAAGTGTGTGAAAAGTTTTCTTTGTTCTCTTCAAGTGTATCGACATTGTGGAAGAATAAAGATGTTTACATATTGGAACTGGAAAAGAACATAACTGGAAAAAATTTTTTAGAAAGTGCAAGGTTACAAACATTGAGGAAGCATTGCTTCAATGGTTCACCATAGAAAGAAGTGCTGGATTTTCAATATAGTCCGATTTTGAAGCTCAAACGGAAAAATTTGATAAACAATTTTGACACGATGATTTTGTGTGTAACAGCAGTTGGCTGGATTGATTTAAAAACCGACAATGTTTATGCAAAAATTAGTGGAAAATCTCAATCTGCAGATCCAACAATGGCAAATAAATGGATTGACTGTGTTTGGGCAGAAAATCAGGAAAGATTTCAATGAAGAAGACATCTACAGCAGTTGTGCTATTGAAATAGGATCTAGAAAACTTGGGCAGATTGGCTGAGAAGTGGCAACTGAAGTTTAATATTGACAAATGCAAAGTACTGCATATGGGTAGAAGTAATCCCAGAGGAATGTACCAACTGTGTGGTACTACACTTAGGGTGGTAGAAAATAAAAAGACCTGGGAGCAATTGTGCAGTCAGATATGAAGTTTTCTGAGCAGAGCAGACAGGCTGTCAGAGCAGGTCATGGGGTATTGTCAATGACATACAGGAATTTTTCTAGTAGGGGAAAAGGAGGTGATTATCCCTTTGTATAAGGCAATGGTCAGGCCACACCTTGAGTACTGTATACAGATCTGGAGGCCTCATTTTAGGAAGGATATAGAATTGCTTGAGCGAGTACAGAGAAGGGCAACCAGGTTGGTGAGGGGAACGAAGGTGTTCTCTTACCAAGAAAGGCTTAAGCTCTGCAAATTGCAGCAGCTGGAGTCTAGAGATGATCTGATTGAGGCGTATAAGGATTTGAATGGGTTGAGCACACTGAATTCTGATGGGATTCTTCCGCTTGCTGAGATTACAAACCCGAGAGGGCATAAATTCAAAATGAGGAAAGACAGTTGTAGAATAGATGTGCGGAAATTTGTCTTTAGCCAGCGGTTGGTTAATTACTGAAACAAACTTCCATCTGTCATTGTGGGAGCTGATAGCTTAAATAAATTCAAGGAGGAACTGGACAAACTTTTAGAGGGAATGGTTGTGTGAAATTGCTTTTTTTTTTTTAGCCGATGCTACATAAGCTCATATGCTTGCTCTCTTGCATCACATGCCTCTATTACTATTACTACACAATGCCGATGAAACAGGACTTTTTTATAATTTGACAACTGACAATACATTTAAATTCAAAGGGGAAAAATGTGTCGATGGAAAAAAATTAAAGGCTTGCTTGATGGTGCTTGCATGCGCAAATATGACCGGAACTGATAAAAAAAAAATAATAAATAAACAAAAAAAAAAAAAAAAAAAAACAGTTTGTTATAAGAAAATCGTTAAAATCTCAGTGTTTCAAAAATGTAAGGAAACTTACTGTGGATTACACCGCAAACAAGAAAGCTTGGATGACTTCAGATATTTTTCAGCAATACATAAATGATTGGAATAAGCAGCTATTCAAAAAGAAGAAAAATATTTTATTGTTAGTTGATAACTGTTCTGCACATCCGCAGATTCAAAATTTGTCCAACATTAAGCTAGTGTTTCTGCCTCACAATGCAACATCAATTTCACAACCAATGGACATCGGTGTAATCAAGAATTTGAAAGGATCTTATAAAATATTTCTAGTTCTACACCTGATCAGTCAAAGAGAACAGAAACTTAACGAGTCTATATCCATATTAGATGCTATAAATTTATTGAATGATACATGGGACAACGTTACTTTGACAACCATATCAAATTGCTTCAAGAAATCAACATTAAATTCAAATGAAATTTCAACTGTAGATGAAGAAAACAACTTACCATTATCCAAATGGTTGCTACATAACGTTATCTTTAAAACAAACGATTTTAAGATTCATAAATAAAGACTAATTGAAATCGTGTTTACTATTAAATAGTATTGTTTTTAATTAGAGAAATAAATTGTTTAGTATTAAGTGTATGGTTTTAAAATTACAGACAAATAAATTGTGTTTAATATTAAGTGTATTGTAGTTTATACAAACATATTAATACAAATAATATGTAAGTATATACTTATATTTTTTCTCTCTATTTCTTTTGTTTTTTGAATCTATCTTTTTATCAAGTTATTGAGAATTTAAAAAAATAGGAGCTAGATTTAACTCATCACTGATATAAAGTGTTCATTGTTCAACGGCTCAGGGGTTCCCCCATCTCCGCTATCACTGATATAGTGAGTAACTGTTACGAGGAAATTTTGTCAGTCCCTTGATGCTCGTTATAACCAAGTTCAACTGTATATGAAGTATTGATGCATGATATATTTATTTCAAAGTACATTATTAAAAAAAAGAAAATAAAAACTTAGGAAAGTTAGGCTACTAAAAAACCTAATGGTGCATTTGCCATTTAAAACATTTAACCCATTTTGCCCACTGATGATAAAATACTAAAATTAGAAGAAAACACATGTGAAATGCTTACCTAAGCATTTCACAAGGCCATCTTTTGGTCATTATATGTTAAAAAAAAAAAAAAAAAAAGTAAATTTTATTTCAGGTTAAAACACCTTACAATGCAAATGTTAAAGTTGTCTCCTGCCACTTTTGTTATACTGCAGTTTCACTGTATTTAATTCTTATCTCTATCAATTATATCACATAAAAAAATATTCAACGTCGCTTGGTCATAAGGTATGGTAACAGTTTCCCTTTTTTTGATATGCTCAAGGAGTGGCACTTGGACTCAATCAATGCACAATTAATAAAAAAACTGCACAAAGCCAAGACAAGATGGAATGGCAAGAAAAGTTGCATCAGGCTGTCTTTTTCCCCCCCAGGACAACACAGCAGCATATATGTCCATTGCCACCATGCCTACTACCAATTTTCCCCCATCCTCATGTAATAACTTGACTTTGAGTGGATTGATTTTTATATTTTGCTCTTTTAGAAAAGTTTTTTTGAGCTTTCCCAAATGTCATTAAAATCAGACCAACAGAAATCTGGCAGTTATTTTTTTAAATGTGTGCACATAAATTTTTTCAAACATATCACATAGACTATCCATATACATTGAGGCTGAAGAATTGGATATTATGTTTCGCTGCCATGCATTGTTGGAGTAATAATGGGCAAAGTGGTGAATGCATAAGAAATGAAATTTTCTCAGTTCACACATAAAAGTCATTGCTTTTTTTATTATTATTATTTTTTTAAATCATGAATTATTACTATTTGTTGATGTGCCTGAATGTAATGCACTGCATACATTAACTAACTTGTTCTGATACATATGGAGAAAACAATGTCCGCAGAAAATAAATCCAATATCCTTTTCAAGAGTGATAATTGGGAAAAATTTGCCTAGAAAAGAATAAAAGCATATTTTGATATAAAGGCGGTTCTAAGAGTGAAGTTAATAACTACAGATCAATTAGTCTGACTTCGGTGGTAGGGAAAATCTTAAAAGCAATGATTAGGAATGCAATCCTGGGACATTTAGACAGATATGACAATCTGAAGAACACACAACATGTTTTGTTAAGGGGAAAATCATGTTAAACTAAATTAGCAGGCTATTTTGACAGCTACTCATGAGCTGTATGTAGGAAACAATTTCAACATAGTTTATTTGGATTTTAGCAAGGCCTTGGTTCCTCACGAGAGGTTATTGTTATAAACTGGAACATGGGATTACTGGATATTCTTCGTATTAGTGTAAAGCCAGAAGTGGAGTCCCCCTAGGTTCGGTTCTTGGACCACTGTTGTTTCTGATTTTCATAAATGACATCAACAATAGGATAGAAGGCTTGATGTCAAAATTTACAGATGGCATAAAGATTGGTAGAGTAGTTAACGTTCAGTACCAAGTAGCATTCCTTCAGGATAACTTGAACAGGCTTCAAGAATCGTTAGAAAAGTGGCAGATATGTTTTAATGCAGCAAAATGAAAGGCTTTGCTCTTGGGGAATAGCCAAACCAAAATAAATTATACACTTGGTGGGGTTGAATTAAAAACAGTAGAGGAAGAAAGGCATCTGGGAGTTAAAATATGGGCAGATAAAGTTTTCTGAGCACTGTAAACAGGCAGTCAGGAAAGCCCATGGTGTCCTATCAATGATTTATTGATTATTCTATAGATATACAGAGGTCATAGTCCCACTGGATAAGGCAATTGTAAGATATTTGGAATACTGCATTCAAGTAATGAAACCTCATCAGAAAAAAGACATTGAGCTTCTTGAAAGGGTCCAAAGATGGCCAACTCTTATGGTGAGATCAGCAACCAGGCACCTTTGAGGTAACCTGATTGAAGTTTATAAGGCCCTGAGGGGCACTGTTATAGAGAATTCCAGAACTCAGGGGCATAAATTCAAATTACAGGGGAAGAGATTTAGAGTAGATTGTAAGAAGTTCTTTTAGTTAGTGAGTCACTGATTGCTGGAACAGGTTGCCTTCACAGGTAACCGAGGCTGACAGTGAATAAATTCAAAGGTCACATTTATATTTTTTATTTACAAATATACACAGATACAAACACTTTCTATTTACAATCATCTGATTCTGTGTAAGAAACTCTATCCAATTTTAAAGCCTCACTTACAAACTATGAAAAGCAATAAAACACTTAAGAACTCAAAAGAAAAAACACGTATGTACAGTAAACCCCCCGCTATTCGTGGGGTTTACATTCCTGAAAAATGCCGCGAATACTGAAAACGCAAATACTGAGTTATGGCTCCCATAGTAATAAAATGGTTCCGTTCCAAAGCATGAAATATATAAGAAAAACTAGTCTAAAATTTTGTCTATGTATGTATTATATGTACCTACATAATATGACTATGTACATGGACAGTAAATAGTGAAATACAAGCATAAGGCATCGAAAAGAAAATAAGAAACAATTTAATATTAAATGTAATATTTATTAGAAATTTCAAACAAATCTTTCAAACCAGACTTTGCTAGCTAAAAAACTTATCCCACCAGTGCTATCACCAGTTTGACTAAAGTGCGGATAAAGGTGTTTTGCCCTTTCACAAATTATCAGTGAACTTAATGGAATTTTATTTTCAGTTCAGTCTCCTATCCACAGATTTAAAGCCTTTTCCATTTTTTCTAATTTAACATCATGAGTTACAGAGCAAAATTTTGAAGCAATTAGCACGTTTTCCCGGACACTACGGTGGATTTTTTCTTTCGATTTCTTGATTGATCATACCATTGACTCATTGATTTTATAATGTTTTGCCACTGACGAGACACTTTCACCATTAGAAATTTTGTCTAATAACTCAATTTTACTCACTAATGTCATCACTTTCTTTGATCTTTTCACAATTCCCTTGTTATTTGTAGCCATATTTTGGTAGGGGTTAGAAAAGAACTTGTTCACAATAAAGTCACTTTCTTTTAACGGTAGATTTTTCACTTTTGTAAGCATATCAATTAAAAGCAAATAATGAAACCTTCCATGACAAGTGCATAACACATACTGAACAGAGATTAGTTGGAAACATCAGAGCTTGCGATTTTGTCACCCCCCCCACCCACTGAGCACTGTTTTGACCAGGCAAGATGATTTTAGCCATGCCCATGGCACTTTAAAATTCACATTTTTTTAAGTTTCATTTTATATTAAATCAGCAACCAGGAATAGCAGGGGTTTACTGTATAAGTATTCTTATATATACTTCAAAAGGGCACAGATGGTGCAGTTGTGGGAGACCACAGGTGGTGCCTTACCCTAAACACTACGCATAAGTTTTCTGTGCAGCAGTGGCACCTGGAACATAGCTCAACTCTTCCAGTAATCATCGTATTGTATACAGGCAACCCCCATATAACACGGTACTTCTACAACATGGTTTCGCTCTAACACGACTGATAAATTGCGGCAATCCTCACACAACATGGTACTTATATAACATGGTTTAAAAATTGCAGGAAATCTCACATAACACAGCATTTTTGAGCTTTAGTGCTGGGAAAATTCTGCTATTGTGTTAGAAGTAATTTTCAACGTTTCCACTCCTTTTTGTGAATCCCCATTGTTGACCCGCTAGTTGTTATTGCCTACATGGTATTTTTCTAAAGCACATTTCTGGAGGTCTGTATCTTGTTGGGAGATCCCTGGGTTAGGTTCTGTATTACTGAACCTTTGCTTGTTTGAGACCATAAAAAACTGTGATATCAAAGCGTGCAGTTCATGACTTTTAAAGAGAGCAGAAGGTACACAAAATATAGTTGCTGTAGAAGAGATTGTGCTTCGCAACGATGAAAAGAAAGAAAATTAAATGAACATATATTACCTGACATATAAGTACCATAGTTTGTAAGGTAAGACATTTGTTCAGTTATTACTACTATAAAAATTAAGTTTCCGATAGTTATATATATAAAAAAAAGGTGTATTTTTGTTAGCTTTTGGAATGTAATCCCCCCCCCCCTTTTTTACTGGTTCTTAGTCCCGTATAACACGGTTTTGCATTATACGAGATTTTGTTGTAGCCAAACTACCTGTTATACGAGGGTTACCTGTATGTATATCTGTAGTTTAGCCAAATGCATATTACATGTGATTTCAAAGGTCAACTGGATAGTTACCTATGCAAAGAGGGAAGCAAATAATTTGTATTTTCTTTATCTTCTGTCTCCGTCTTTTTTTTTTTTTTTTCTTCTTCCAGCCAGTGCAGCAAAAGCTTGTGACTTCCTTGCACTATATGGTTATTACTATTACTATATCCTATGAGTCTCCTTAAAATTACATCTACAGAAGTTCAAATCTGATGTCAACAATATTCTTCTGTCTTCTCAACCCATATGTTGTACTAGAGTAATACAAGTTCCAATAACAGTGTGTTTTGAGGTTAAAAGAAAATTAAAAGGGCATGAATCACAGTAAATATGAGGTTACTGTTGCAGCCTGATACAAAACGAAATCCAAATCACAGCTGATTACATACTTTGCATATGCCATATTCTGTGATAAAGATAAGCAGGCCACCTAATGGCAGCTTTGAAACCCATATTTAGGTTCAATATGTCCACATTTTAAAAAGCAAACTTTACTGAAATCTGGAAGACCAAGAAAAGCTGGCAGGTATGCACAAGTGGCAATGTCCAATTTAGGTGCCTAGGTTTTTTATTTTGGGTTTTCAAATTCATAGTTAATAAGTACTACTGTATAGTATGCTTTTGATATCATGACGTATCTAGTTTGAATTTCTAACTCAAGACCAGTTCTGACTATTTTATCACTTTCTGGTTCAAAAACTACCAACATAATCTGAGCCAAAACAAAACAATGATGCTTTTAACACTATCTGTATCTATTTATCATAAAAAGACTATATACCAGACCTATGCAACATTCATTCTTCACTTCTTCAAATGAATGAGAAATAAGTGGGGTTTACTTTCTAGGTTTATCTACTTGTAATGTACAAATTCTGTTTATAATAAAATTCAGAACTTTTGCAGGGTTTAAATGTTTCATTATTTTAGCCTATTTCAAAATTAATCCATGGATCATGTCAAGAATTAGAGTTTTATTTAACTGATTTTTAAATTACTCATTTTTTTCCCTTTATTTATTTTTAAAAGTGAACATGTGATTATGTAGTTCATTTCCAAAAACAGTAATACTAACCTGTGCTCTTTCACCATCATACTTAAATTCACAAGTAAATTCAACATCTTCAAAACGGCGCAGAACCTCTTCCAGTCCTTTAGTGGGATGAGCTAACATGGGTTTCAATGGGATACCAGGTGACAGCTTGCAATGTTTGGGCAAAGCTTCAATACCTTCTTTCAATAGAACTGGCACAATGAGGTCATAATTAGGGCATTCACTAATCAAAAAAAAAAAAAAAACAATTTTAAAGGATTAGTTTCTTGTTGCACTGTACTATATTACATAACGTAAAGGACAATAAGATGTAATGTGGCATATTTTAACAACTTAGATGAGTGTTAAGGAAACCTAAGATATCAAATAATAAAGTAATAAGTAGTCTCATAACTTTGTCAGAATAAGTGTAGATGCACAGATGGCACAACAGATATTTGCAGTACAGTGAATGCCGGATAATGTTATTGCTGGTTAATGTTATCAGTTGCTTATTATAATCAAAATTGAAAATCCACTTATATTAAAATGTATGTGAAGTCTGCCACTTTATATGATTATACTGCCATTTATTGTTATAATTTTTCATTTTAATTAGGAGAAATATGTCTACCAGAATACCAAAAATTGTGTATAAGTCAGAAATTTGCCAATTATTTACAACCCTGACCATGCCAAATAATGTTTTCAATCTTATCCCTTGTCATGTGAAAGCAGTACCTTTTAATTTCTAATTCCTGCGACATGTCTATAGCCTTCAAGAAAAGCAAGAGAGTGCCTGTAAACAAAAGCAAGCGAGCAATTAAGTGATGTTATTGCTACTGGGCTATATGGTTGAGGAAAGGAACAATCTAACTCACCATTGTAGAGTTTTGCAACTGTGCACAACAAATTATTGGCATTTAGTTACACTGTCCAAACACTTGAAGTTTCCCGCAAGTCATCACGTCACCTCACGGTGCAACATGTAGTACTGTATCCAGTCTGCTTTCCATGAATGGATTTGAGTTTAGTTTGCAACTAACATCCATCAAGAATTGAACTGATTTATTTTTTCTTAGAATAGAAACATTGCAGAAACGTAGAGATTTAAGTTTGAGTGAAGTTCTCCCAGTGAATAGTTTTCACAATGCAATGCAACAAAAAATTTCAGAAACTGAAGAAAGCAACAATGCCCAAGCTAAGGACATAGCAAAAATAATTTATTAGATGCAGTGCATATGATGGCTAGCACTTGGGATTTAATTTTTAAACAAACAGTCAAAAACTGTTTTTGTAAGGACAGATTTATTCAGCCACATGGTGTGATATTAAAAAAAAAGTAGTACAGTGCAAAAGATACGTGCCAAAAAGTAGTACAGTGCCATCTGGCACTTACGGCTAGATGACGGCACAGCAACTTGCTTGCTAGAGTCGTGACCATTGACTGATTTCATACAGTTCTTCAGGATGTGATATCCTGATTGTCTGCCATTCAGGATTGATACTACTTCCACTTGTAATTCACCCACTTCCATCCTTTCACCTACTCTCCACTATAATACGAACAGTGGAGAGCACTCCTCTTATTTCTTGCTGAGGCTTTGCTAAGAATATAAGAATAAGAGAATAACGAAATGCGGCCCATTCTTCTCCATCACTGGAGAAGCCAAAAAATTATTTATCTGCATAAAAATTCAGAGGAATCAAATAAATCATTCTATAATAAATTAAACAAGGGAAAAAACACAAGTCATCGATGTTAAAACATTGACAACTATTTTTGCATTCCAGTAATACCAGAAATGGATGCAGAGAGAGAGAGATATGCAGCAAAGAAACATACAAGGTTGTTACAACACTGCGGCGTTTTGTCTAGGTTTAATATAATGTAATATAATGATTGCCTCTGAAATATGAAACTGCTGAACTACATTATATTGTAATATAATGTAGTTCAGCAGTCAAAAATGTAGTTCATTAATTATGATAACAGTAATTTACATATTAACTGATAATACTTAGTTGAATATTAAAGTTAAAAGTTTAAAATAGGCTGAAATTATTTCAAAATAGGATTCCATTTTATCATAATATTAGCATAGTTGCCCATTATTTTCTTTCTGAACTTACCAATACGTAGTCTTAAGGATGAGAGTATTTTCTTCAATCATCTTTTTATCCATAGACTCAGCTGAAGCTAACATAGCTGCTTTTGCTAGAGCAACCAAAGCTGACTGTTCAGCTAACCCAATTCTTAATTTGCCAGCAAGAGAACGTATTAAGTAACGCGCCTCAGAATGACGACATGCCACCAGCATTGCCTGTATCTTGTCTATTTTTTTGCTCATTGACTAAAATCAAAATAAAAATATATAAATTACATAAACCATTGAATGCATGCAGAAAACAACAATTTTTTTTTTTTTTTGTAAAAAAACTGAACAGTTATGAAAACCCAAAAATCACTATAGCATTTATGATTTTATCCAACAACATAGAAAAAAAAAAAAAAAAAAAAATTGCGGAATAATATTTACTAATAAAACCCACAAGTAAATTCTTAGGTACAGCAGGCCCCCGTTATAACGCGGTTCGCTTTACGCTGATTCGCTATAACGCTGTTCTTATATTATAACCCGTATCTGACTATAACGCTGTAAAAACTCACTATAACGCTATTTTACTAGCATACAGATTGAATTTTTGGCAAATCCGTCTTCAGTCCAGTCTGTTTTGAGCCTTTTTTTTTTTTTTTTTTTGGCAAAAGGAGAAAATAGTCACCATGAAATTAACTACAGTAATTATTTTTATAATTTCTACTCTATGTACAAAATTGAAACTTTCAATATGCTCTATTTTCTTGGTGTGGATAGTTTCAAGGGAGAAATTCTTTTTTAGTACACCAGCTGAAAAAATTTACCATCCAGTGTCATATGCTGTTACGAAGTCTGCATTTTCTGTTCTGACATGTAATAGAAAGATACTAAAAATAGATTTACTCCCTATCTCTTCTTTTGTTTTACTGTGGGAACTATAACTTGCGAAATGTTTTTCACACAATCAATCCCATGAGTGCTAAATGCGGTGCTGTTTCTTGTACAGTATTCTCTTGTCTTCTGAACTCCTCTGACCTTATGGTCACCCGAAGTACATAAAATTTGTTTGTTTTACTGTTTTGGAAATTCCATAAACATTCTCCATGACTCACACCATAATTTATTACAGTATTTTCGTGCAATAAACAACCATTTGATTTTACTGCACGGTAAAATCGAACTTTTCAGATAAATAAAACATTTGTCACCGTCTTCAGCTCACTTGCCAGAGGAATTCTAGATATCATTCAGTGCATACATACAGACAGTTTACTGTACTCGAACATCGTATCACAATCAGTGCAACGAAGTTACATTTGCAGAGAGTTATGGCGGATAAGAATGAAAAAGCAACAATGTCTGGACGCGGTGCAAAGATTGGAAAGGTAAGAAAAACATTGAGTTTGAAAATTAAATTAGACGTTTTGAAGAGAATTGATTCCGGTCAAAGACAAGTGGATGTGTGCAATAATTTAGGACTGGCAGGTTCAACTGTAAGAACAATCATAAAAAATAAAGAATCAATTTTAGCAGCTGGAAAAACCGCTGTTCCCCTGCAGGCAACTAAATTGACCAGGGCTAGGCCGGCTATTATGATTGAAATGGAGAAACTTCTACATAATTTTATTGAAGACAACATTCAACGTAGAATTCCGTTAAGTTCAATTATTATTAAAGAAAAAGCGAAGAGCCTATATGAAGATTTAAAGGAAGCTCACCCCGAAAAAAAATGTGGAACCATTTAACGCTAGTAAGGGCTGGTTTGATAGATTTAGAAAGCGCTATAACCTGCACAATGTAGCAATACAGGGAGAAGCTGCAAGTGCAGATCAACAAGGAGCCGAAACTTTCAAAAAAGAATTTGTTAAAATTATTGAAGAGGGATGTTATACTGCTCAACAAGTTTTTAACATAGATGAAACAGGTCTTTTTTGGAAACGAATGCCTAAAAGAAGTTTCATATCGAAAGAAGAAAAAAACATGCCAGGCTTCAAAGCGGCGAAGGATCGGTTAACTTTGTTGTTGGGTGGTAACGCTGCGGGGGATTTTAAATTAAAACCCCTTTTAGTTTACCATTCCGAAAATCCAAGGGCTCTTAAAGGTTTAGCTAAATCAAACCTACCTGTCATCTGGAAGGCTAATAAAAAAGCTTGGGTAACCAGACCGCTTTTCATTGATTGGTATGCTGAGTTCTTCTGTCCTGCAGTGGAAAAATATTGTGCAAAAAATAACATTGGTTATAAAGCTATTCTAATCATGGACAATGCGCCAGGACACCCAAGCAAAGAGAGCTTAGAAGACTTGAACAATCACATTAAAGTTTTTTACATGCCTCCAAACACTACGTCTCTGATCCAACCAATGGACCAAGGAGTAATTGCCACATTTAAAGCGTACTACATAAGGAACACCTTTTCCCAAGCTATTAAAGCCATCAACACTGAAAATGTACCGAGTTTAAAGGAGTTTTGGAAATCCTATAACATTAAAACCGCCATCTACAACATTTCAAGTGCCTGGGATGAAGTGACTCAGAAAACCATGAATGGAGTGTGGAGGAAAGTTTGGAAAAATTGCATAAAGCATTCCCAGGAACCTGATGATTCCGTTGAAAATGTTAAAACACAAATTGTTGAGCTCGGAAAAGAAGCAGGATTACACGAAATTAACGAAGACATCGTACAAGAGATGATCGACAACGACAGGGATGGCCTCTCTAATGAAGAACTAATGGAAATTTTAAAAGAACAAGAGCTTGCTATTGAGGGAGATGATGATCAAGATACTATAGATGAAGAACCGATGAAGTCGCTGACTGCAAAAGGACTTAGTGAAGCTTTTGAACACTTCGAAAAAATGTGTGATTATTTCCGGGAGAACGACCCTGACATGGAACGAAGTGCCAAGGTAATAAGAAATTTGAAGAAAGAAATGAATCCCTACATGTTGTTGTACAATGAGAGGAAGAAGGCCAAAGCACAACCCAAAATCGACTCATTTTTCAGTCCAAAGATACGAAAACTCGAGAGCACAGGGCCATCGAATTAATAAATTCATGATTTTCGTAAGTTAATTACCTCATAATTATATGTGTATATAATGTAGAATATTTTATATGTACAAAATTTTGAATATTAAGTATTTTTAATCGATATTGGTGCATATTTTCACTACCATTTATTATTGATTAGAAAATATCCTATGGAATAGACCGCAACTCACAAATACATATGTTACCTTATGGGAATATGGCGCTCGCTTAGCGCGGATTCACTTAGCGCTCTGTTTTCCCGGAACGAACTATCAGCGTTAAGCGGGGGTCACCTGTATTTTAGTTTTCTTCATTGTGTAAATAAATAAATAAATTTTAATTTCAGAAGCAAAATTTACAAATACAACTTTAGAAGACCGCAATTTTTTTTTTACTTACAGCATTTCCTGTCATCTGTGCAATATCCTTAAATTTTAAGTAGACTCCAGAAACTGTCAACTTTGGAGGGGCAAACATTACACGCTGATTACCACGGCTACTCTATAAAGTAAATGTCAATATTTATGAATATACAGTACCAAATATAAAATTTTTTATTCTGATATCACTTTCTCTCTATGTGTTAAATCTATCCAATGCTATTATTAGCAGTGAAGTGTGGACAGTTAAGCAGCTATGGCTAAACATGGAAGCTGTTTAATTTATGCTGTGTGATATGGAAAACCAGTGCATCATTTCGATACATTTTATTTGCTAGTGAAACAGGTAGTTTTTATTTTATCTTTTGAACCTATCAAGATATCTATTTTTGTCAGCTTTAGCATAGGGTAAGAAAATTTGTTAAATTCATTCACAAGTTGTGGTGGTGAAACACAACTACTATTACCAGAAAACTCTGACTGTTATGATCAGAAAAGCAGTTTGCTGACAGAGCTGGGGAAACAATTTAGGTGTATATAAGCAAACTGCTTGTGTAGCAGGCTGGATTTTCTAGTTTAATTATAAAAATACAAAGAAACATGTAATCTTTAAAATTACTTCTGGAATAATGAAATGCTTTCTCATCCCCTGTCATATCTGATAGGGGATGAAGAAGACTGGCAAAACATTATGGAAGAGAACTTTCAAGTCTTTGTATACAAAATTAACTTGAAGTTCAGAATATACATATCTATTGTTAGACTATGATGTTTGGGAAAGAGAGCAACTAAAGCTAAAAGCAACCAAAAAAGGACAGAGGTCGAATACAGACCTTATGTATGATATGCCATTGACTGCATGAAAAAATGAAGTTCTAGTATTAGAAAATGTACCATTTGCATAAATATGCAAGTTCTTGAGTGTTTATTGTATGCATGTGTCTCACAATATTAAATTAAATTATTTTTTGCTTCAAAAACAAATTTTATGGAGCAGCAAGTGACTGAAGAAAAATTCCACCGAAGTTTATGGGAGTCTCTGTAGCTGCGTTCATTTTTCTAGTTACATGAACGAAACTTATCTAGATGCTGAGGCTTTTACGATTACCAATGACCTTACACAACTTGTTTAAACAGAATATCAGAAATCCTAATAAAACAACACCTTGATCTTTTTCTCAAAGAGCAGTTAAAAATACACAGTTAACGTTACTGGTCCTCTAGGGACCCCAGATCACAACCTAGTGATGGTTTCTTCTTTAATGGAGCCCGCCTCTCTCTCTCACATGGCCATTTTCAACTATTCAACTATGCCATTCAACTATACTCTCAAGTTACAATTTGATGGATCTACTGTATCCTCAGACAAAGGTAAAGCTGTCTTGTAACCCAAGTATTAATGATCTTGGTAAATCACTCCTACCATACCAAGCATTCCACTCAATGCCCCTCATGATTTTCTGACATAAGATATTAAAAGAATTTTAAACAATCTTGATGTCAAGAAATCTCCAGGTCCTGATGCCATTTCCCATTTGTTTTCACTGTGCTTGCTTCTGTTTTGTGTTGCCTTTTTACACTTTCTTCTTCCACTAGAATTTTACCTTATGCTTGGAAATTTGATTTGCTCATATCTAGTCAGTTCTTAAAAAGGCTGACAAATCTCTCTCTTCAATTATCTTCCCACTGGATTTATCTTCACTCTTTACAAAGTAAAGAAGAAATCCATCCTTAAACTATCTCAAAACCTATTTAATCAAAGATTGTCAGTATAAATTCCTTCAGTGTTGAGCCATTGATGATATATTGACTTATGTTATTCGTCACCAGACATTTCAATGGAAAAGTCTGGTGAAACTCAAGGCAGTTGTTTGACATTTCCCAGCCTTGATAGTGTTTAGTGTAACAGTCTTCTAAACAAGCTACCATATTATGGATTGCTGCCTACATTTTGCAATTAGGTAGCCAGTTTTGTCTATCTGACTGCTTACTGTGGGTGATGGCTGTCTTCTGATTTCTCAACTAATGTGGAAGAAAGAATTACACCTTGGCATTTAATTCTTCCCCCAACTCTTTTCCTTTTGCATATTAATGATTTACTTCACTGAATGGAAATCCTATCTGTAGCATACTACATTCCACCCTCCACTTTGAGAAACCTGTCCCTGTACAAATAGCTTTAAACAAACAGGTGAAAACACTTAAGTTAACTTCAATCCTTCTTAAAACTTAGTCCAGTCATATTTCTTGCAGGAGGAAAAAAAATTCTACTGTTCCTTGCTCATCTTTGATGATACTCAGATTCTGGACAAGCTCATATATTTCTATTAGGGATTACAATGCCTTCTAATCTGTCTCGGCATAAGCACATCACAAATGTTGCTTTCTCTGTACAAAAAAAAAAAAAAAAAAAAAAGTTTTTTTTTTTCTCTCTCGTGTTACCTTTCTTATAAACAACTACTCACTCTGTACAAATCTCAAATCCACCTTACCATTGAACATTATTCCCACAGCTGGGTGGTACTCCCTAAACCTCTCTCAAGCTCCCTCCCAAACTCTATTCAAAAGATGGGAGTTGGATTAATTAATAACCTCTCTTTTAAGAACTCTCTTCACGCTGTCACATAAAGGGTCAGTTTCTCCTGCATGCCTTACCTTCAGATACTTCTGCAGGCACTGTTGAGAAGAAGTTTCCATTGTGAATACCAGTTTAGCTTACAGACTGCTATTTTGCAAGGGACTGGTGGAATTACAGCCATTCCCCGGCTAACGTAATATTCGACTTATGGAAATTCGACTTTATGTAAGTTTTTGCTGGCCTGTGCAAAGTTAAAAAAAAAAAATAGTGGAAACATATTTTGCATCCCGTAGGAATAAATGGAGGTATCGTGAAAATATCGTAATGTGAGCCCAATAACACAGTTTTTTTTTTTGGTAATTTGTTCCAAGACCTCGGAAGTTGAAATTTTCGCTATATAACTAAGCTATTTATCTCTCTAAACGGTCATTTTTATAATGGGAATTGCACCACGCTTTCATTGTTATCATATTTTCCATTATAAGAATCAATTTTGAATGCATTTGTGATATTTTTCTGAAACACAGGAGGTCACTATCATAAAACAATAAAAATAATTTGCACCTTCCAGTTTATTGGGCTTTTCTGTTAGCGCAATCTACTATAAATGGGTAGTAAACACGATCTTATTGCATTTGCAATAATCCCGATAATTGGAATTGTGTGGGTTTTTACGTTATTGTATTATGGTGAAATCAGTTCCCAGTCACTGAAATCTTCAATCATATAAAAAACAAATAAATTTTCAGAATCTTCTCTTCATTCCTATTTACTTATTACAATGGTGAAGGGAAAGTGCAAGTGCTGGCAATGCTAGGAAATGAAACAAAACTGATTTAGAAATGAAGATGGTTAATTAAGAAATACAAAGCAGGACAAAGTTTGTCATCTATTGTGTAGAATTAGGTCTTGCTGCTTCAACAGTGAATACTATTTTAAGGAACAGTATGCATATAAAAGAACCTGTTAAAGGGTCAATGCATTTAAGATCAACAGTGATCACAAAACAGCATTCAGGTGCTATATCGAAGATGGAAAAGCGATTATTAATATGGATGGAAAATCAGATTCAGAAGCAAGTGCCCATGAGTCCAATGGCCATTCACGCAAAAGCAACAAGTATTTACGAAGGTAAGTATTAAGGATAAGTACAGCGAACCTAAAGGCAAGTTCGTGGCAAGCAACGGGTGGTTTAATAGGTTCAAGCATCACGCTGGTTTCCACAACGTTAACGTATACAGTGAGGTTGGCAGTGCTGATTCTGCAGATGTAGAGAAATTGTGATGTGCTGAAAAAAAAAAAAAAAACCCTTCTAAATCTCCACAGCCCTCAACTTCCACAGTGGCGTGCTTACCAGCCGGAGAGTTAATTCTGGTAACGATGCTCGAAATGTAAAACTTCCTGACATTATATAATAAAAAAAGAGTGTCTCTTTTTGTAATTTTTCCTGCACATGAGATAAAAAAATTGAATAAATAATTATATTTACATGTTCGTTGAACATTTCTTTTTTGCTTCAATCAAATTTGCGAGTGCTGTGTTTAGGGAAATTCCAACTTACGTAGAGTTCCGCGGAATGCAACCCTTATGTAAGTCAGAGAGTGGCTGTATAGATTGGCATCTGTAATTCCACCGAGCTGTTTCCAACTAGTCTGAAGATGTACCTCAGCCAGTTAATGTCAATTCACTGCCAACTCAAACTCACAGAAGCAACTTTAGTCTCCCTCACTTATCCTGCATATTTTATTTCCCGAAAATTACAATTTATAGAAAGTTAAGTCTAATGTAGCTTTCTATCCACTTCCCCTTGAAACCTGTGCATGACATATATATATACAAAAAGGTAAATATCAGTATATTTATGTATATCGTAGGATAGTTGAGCTATCAAGTGTAATAACCACGGAAGAGTCGGGAGAAACTGTAAGTAAAAAATCAATTTACCTGAAATAAAAATAAAAAGCAATTAATAAGGGCATAATTATTGTAAGAACCTAAAACTGTGGGTCCTAGGACTTTAACTGCTTCGTCACAGAGTCGGCAGCGAAAATCGTAGGAGGTCGTCAATAGGCCAGGTCCTTACTGTCTGTGTGGACCGGAAGACATTGAAATGATGTGATTGAAGGAGAGAGCTGGGTGTTCGTGTGTGGTGTATATATGTGTCAGTTGAAGCATCCCCGCATGGGGGGGGGAGGTGTTAAATTGTAAACCGGAAATGTACCCGTGTGACGGGGAAGTGAGCAATTAAACAGATGAGGCAAAAATTCAGCAGAGTTAAAAAAAAAAGATAACAAAGTAATGTGGAAAAGACACTAAACTTTGTAATAGAAGAAACTAGTAGCAACAGTAGGTAGGGAAATAGCATCTCAATATTGCTTTCGGCCAGCCTAATTGCTCACAAGAAATAAAATGTAGTAAAAAGAACAGCAGAAAGTAATTGAAATGGAGGTGAATAAAGTAGTGCTCGGGTAGTTCGGGTTTGAAAGCCTGTACCACAGATGGTCCCTGGACAGATGTTTGTTTGTTTGTTATTTGGTTTTTAGGAGCATTAGCAACTAAGGCCATATTGCTCCGGGGATATGCGGTGGTCATTCCCTGACCTTTCCACATCCTCCGTATTTGGTGGTCATCGGCTCGAACCCCGGTCTAATCAAGAAGCGTGTGCTATGCACTGCTGCTCCTGCCCACCTGGCTACAGAGGCAGCCACTGGACAATTGCCTCACGTGTTTAAGTCAATAGTGGCAATGTTAAAGAAATTAAAATCAAAATAATATAAATAAGATAAGAAATAAAAATAAACAAAAAGGATGACAAGACAAGAAACATAATACCCCCATCAACAGACAATCCGTGGGCACGAGCTTTCCACACCGTGAGACTATATAATATGTACAGTCCAGAATGTGAAGGAGGTTAGCCCTGACATGATGTTTAGAACTAGGTCGTAGTTTGTAATGTTTTTAAATTTAATAATGTTAAATGCTTTTTTTGAAATGATGGTAGAGGAAAGCAGCCAGGAATTTATTATGTAGTAATTTATTGTAGAGTATTTTAATGTTGTCTGAAAATAGAACTGATGCTACTGAATATTTTATATATATATTTTTAGATAAATAATATAAAAAAAATTAAAGAATCAGAGACAAGTTTTTAAGTGGCAGAAATTGAGGGTAGGATATAGGCTGCACTCACCCATATCCTACCCTCAATTTCCAGTCCCTATCTCAAACTCTAAACCACTGTTTCTCAACCTATGTGACGCACACATTAGTGTGCTGTGACTATGCTTCAAGTGTGCCGTGGAAAATGCAAATAAAAAAAATAATAATAAATAAATAATAATAATAATAAATCCAAGTTTTATATTAAAAATTAATTCAAACAAAAAATTTGTTCATTTATGCTGTGCCGATCCGAGCATCTTTTGGCGGTCAATGTGACGTCACATTTTGATTTCTAGCACTAGATCTGTTCACCTATCCTATAGAAATAATAGGTGTATTATTGAATATACCCAACAGAAATAACTTTGCGTTTGTGAATATATGAGTATAATAGTGATTGTAGTATGCCACAAAATTTTAGCATCTTTAAAAGTGTCACAGCAACGAAAAGGTTGAGAAACACTGATCTAAAACATTCGTGGTTTTCCCCCTTAATTGTATACCATATTATTTTATATTTTCATGTGCTTCACTTCTTTATATCCTTTGACTTGGTGCACATGGCCTAAGTTACCCATGTACCATAAAAATTCTAATCAAATCTTTATATCCATATTTGTATCCTTATATCCTATTTGGATACTTACTTTGTAAAAATAATTTGAATAAACAATTAAAAAATTTGAAATGCAGAAAGCTACTCAAATTGTACAGTAATTCAGAATTTATCTCAATTAATGAAACCCTAGAAAAGTTAGTGTTTTTTTAAGCTGCAATTTTTAGGAAACTTTTAATGGTGATTTCTTTACCATTTTTAGTACTAATTCAATTTCTAATTCTGTAGTGACAGTACTGTTATATAATGATAACAGTAATATCAAATAAGATACCTGGCAATGCCATTTGTGTGGGGGGGGGATAAAATAATAGTTTTAAATCTACAAAACTAATTGTACCTTTTAGGCGAATGTATGCAATTTAAAACAATATCAGTAGTGTAGTGCCATGTGTAATCCAATCTACACAATAAAACTAAAATCCATTACCTAGCGTAAAAAAAAAAAAAAAAAAAACCCCTTAAATAAAAAGCACTTTATGAGTTAATATAATAACTTTCGGTATCATCGCATTAAATTATTTACATTCAAAAACAAACTGCCCCTGACTTGCAAACCACAAAACTTCTAAAGACCCGATCCACAATGCAGGTGATCCATAGGTTCCCTTTCTGGTCAGGACTAATTCACATTATGTTTTCTGATAACCAGAATTAATAGATGACAGAGCTGCAATGGCTCATTTAATTTCATTTTCATTACAATGGCAAATTTCATTCTTGATTTCATCTAAGATTTCAGATATGTTTCTGGGATGTTTAAATCTGTAAATAGCAAGGTTTTTAAAAAACACACCCTACGTTCTACACTTACTTCAGCAACCAATCCTAAATCTCCCTTATTTGCCACATCGGCTTTTATTTTGTCTAAAGTTCGGCCAGTAGCTTGAGCAAGAGCCCGCATCAAGACTGTTTCTCCAATTCCTAATTCAATACCTTCATAGTCAGGAGCAACTTTGTTCAGACACAAGTATATTGCAGGTAGAAGATCTTCTGGACTCAATACAATTATTGAATGAAGTAAATTAGCAAGAATTTCTATCATTTTTAACCTGGAATGAACAGTAAATAAATAAAAAGTGAATTATTAAGAAATTTTTTACTATCTGTTATATACAAAACAACCTTGGTAATAAACAAAACACTCTTAGTAATTACTCTGCAAAGAATTAGGCAAATTACTGGTTACTGGCACAAAATCAGCAATGACAGATTAAGTTTTAAGCAAAGCAAACTGCTGCCTTGAATATCAGAAAATGAGAGTGGTGGGATATGATATCCAAGCCACTGCAATTTTTAAAATGTTCATTAAAATAAAAAATGAATTATTTGTTGCTCTCTGCATTTTATTGTTTCTAAATATTCATAAAATATTTTATTTATTAAATATAAATAAAAAAACTATGTATTCAAATAAAGTGCATTTTGAAAATATTTTTAGAATGGGTATGTATGTCTGTATACACTGAGTGATCAAAAATTATGACCACCTACCTAATATTGTGCTGGGCCACTATTTGCATGGATAACAGCCGCTATTCGCCTAGGCACTGACTCCACTAGATGTTTGAAAACATCCATAGGAATCTGCAGCTATGCTGACTACAAGGCATTCCACAATGTTGGAACAGATGTCAGCTGCATGTCCATATGCTTCACTTCCCACTCCAAAACATCCCACAGGTGTTCAATTATATTGTGATCAGGTGAATTTAGAGGCCAATCAAAAGATGGGCAGCACCTTCACTGTGTTCCTCGAATCACTTGCACACCACTGCGGGCCTGATGGCATGGTGCATTGTCGTCTTGCAAGATCTCGCTTCTGTCTGGGAAAAAATGTAACATGTCAGAGTGCATATGGTCTTCTAAGCACAGCTGGCAGATCTCACCAGTGAAATGTTGGTCCATGCACACCAGGGTCCTAGTTCTTGCTGGCAAAACATGCTACATATTAAGCAACCATCACCACCGGCATGGATAGTGGCACTATGCATGACAGATCCATGGACTTGTGTTGCGTGTGCCAAGGCATCCTTTGGCGTGATGTACCAGGTATTTAGACTCATCCGACCAGCACACTCATTTCCAGTTTTCCAGTGTCCAACCATTATGTTGCTGACACCATAGCATTTGCCATCGACTATGATCAGTGGTGAGAGAGGATGTCTCTTGGGTTGTCTACTGTGGAATCCCATATATCCGAGTGTGTGGCATATCTTCATTTGGGATATTGTTCTTGCATTCTTCATATTACACACTGGTGTGCAAAACTTAATGACCAGTCAGGTTTTTGCCTGTAGCTTCTCATAGGAGTGGCCTGGATATGGGAAAAGCATACCAAAGGAACCTCGTGAGGTACAGAAATGAAGGAAGCAACACTGACACAACAACAGAAACAAAACGGTACGGAGGGACTTTATTCAAAAATGGCAACATAGCACTGGCTGCCATGATACAAATGCATCACTGCCAAAGACGTAACAAAGGGAAGAAGTGGTCCTCAGTAGGAGATATGGCCACCCCTAATGTCGATGCAGGCTTTGCACAGCCTGTCCATACTTAGAACAATGTTGTTGATAAATTCTTCTGGTAACATTGTCCATCCCTCTGTCAATGCCATCTTCAGCTGGTGAACATTTTCTGGTGGGTGTGGACATGCTGCTAAGCGTCTTCCCAGAGCATCCCATATGTGTTCGATGGTATTTAGATCGTTGGAATGGGCAGGCCAATCCATACGAACAATGTCATTTTCCAAAAGCATATCAACAGCTGCAGTGCAATGGGGTTGACATTATCATTCATAAACACTAACTCGGGGCCAATGGTACTTCGGAACAGATGCACATGGGGAAGGATTATCTCAGTACAGTAGCGTGCACCGGTTACAGTACCGCCTTCCAGTATCTGAAGTGGTGTACGTACATCCACGACAACGCCACTCCAGACGAGAACACCTCAACCGCCATATCACTCTTTTTCAGTGATGTTTGCAGGGTGATATTGTGTGCCAACGCTGACATCCAGAATCACTGCTGAGACTGAATCTGCTCTCGTCAGTAAAGGGTTCCTTACCCCATTGCGCTGCTGTCCAGTCTGTGTGTTCAATGCACCACTGTAAACGGTGTCTCTAATGGACAGGTGTTAAAGAGACACAGCATACTGACCGTCGGGCAAGCAGTCCACCCTTGTGGAGCTGCCCGGCCACAGTAAACTGCGATATCCCGCATCCTGTGCAGCTGGTTTGCAATGGATCCCGCTGTCTGGTGTCAGTCCTCTTGGCCTGTAGGAGTATATAGCGGTCATCACTGGGCATTGTTTTTCGTGGATGACTACCACTGGTCCTTCAAACAGCTGTACCTGTCATTCTGAAGGCGGACCACACACGTGAGACGATGCTATGGGCAATACTGAACTTTGTAGCCATATTCCTCGCACTTCACCTTCCCAATTATTCGACCCCGGGTAAAGTCATCCAGATGTCTACTGGTCATTTCGTTATCTGTAGCACTGTATGAAACCAATCGAATGTCTGTAACAATTGTGCTCACCATTCAGTAATTTGCACATAACTGCTGCTTTTATCTGTTTATGTGAGCCCTCTCATCACGATTCAAATTTTTGCACGTGCACCAGCTTTATACTGTTATGCAAATTGCCATAGGCTGTTTCATTTGATTTTGTGGTTGTAACCTTTAGAAATAGTGTTGGTCTTTTTTAAGTTTTGGACCAGTGTATGTTGCAATGTCACACTGTGATCTGCCATGGAGCCCGCACAACACACTGCACCCTTTGCTCACCAGGGACACCCACCTTGCATAATCATTTACAGTTCTGTTGGTGGGAGGTGGTTTGACCTGTTTGGCATCATTCCTTATACACATTAACCACAGTGGACTGGAAGCAATCGACAAGATGCCATTTCTGATGTGGAAACACTCAACACACAAGTTCCAATATGTCCCTTTGAAACTCTGTGATATCTTTACTATGTTACATAATGTCACTTTGACTTGCACGATCAGATGCAAATTATCACTGCTCTAGCATAGGAAGTTGTTCAGTTTTTATACTGCAAGCTATGCAGCATAAAACATTACGAATGGGGTAGTCATAATTCAGTAATCGCCAAGTGTGCATGCACGTGCATACATAAAATACCACGAAAGGTAGTTGTTACATGATTATCACTTAACTACTTAACTCTGAAACTATTTATTACATAGAGTATTTACATACACATAATTGTATTATATACCAAGTGGCCATTTCATTAGGTGGACCTACCTAATAGCAAGTAGGTTACTCTTTTGCCTTCAGAACAGCTTGGATTAATTGTGGCATGGATGTAATGAGATGTTGAAAGCTTGCCACAGGGATGCTGGTTAATGCTGACTCAACCCTGTTACAAAATGGATGGTTGGCTGTGGATTTCTATTCTGAAGAACTCTTCCACCTCATCACACAGGTATCCAAATTGGACTGAGATCCAGTGGGTGGGATGGTCATTGCAATAGACTGAATTCACTCTGGTGTTCCTGAAACCAGTTTTGTAAATTTCTAGCCTTGTGATATGCAGTATTATCTTGTTGAAAGAACCCATTCGCAAATGGATACACTAAACCCATGAAGGGAAGCACCTGGTTGGAAACCTGTGACATACCATATCACAAATGGGATACACGATTCCAAAATGCCTCTTTGGTTAACACTGTTGTACTGGGTTGTTATTTGACGAAATGTAGCCTCTCTTTTACCATGTACAAGTCTTGTCCATCTCTGTTGGCTTCTTGCACCAGCAAGCTGTTTAACATCCATCTAGAGACAAACATGCTGTTTGCCACAAGATGAACGTTAATGCATCCATATGTATCTGCCCATTAGTTTCTTTCGCACTGATGCTGTTAGTGAAAGAGTGCTACATTTCATGAAAAGGGTAGGTAAACCTAATAAACTGGCTACTCAGTGCAGTTAAAACAATATTATAGGGTATGAAATGCTTATGAAAAAAAAAAAAAAAAAAAAAAAAAGGAAACAAAAGGAAAAATGTCAGAATAAAAAAAAAAGTGCCCTTTCTTCCCCATAAATCTAATATAGCCACTTAATTTCTTAATGAACAAAGAATTACTGGAAGAAAACTGCAGAAAAGAAAAAGAAAATAATTAAATCAAAAGAAATAACTTTGCGAAAGCAAAACCGATAAAATAAAACAAAGTTAAGTTCTTTTGTTTTTATTGATTATTTAAATAAAATTTGTTATGTTTTATATGCATTGTGTTTGGGTGAGCGCATACATGCTCTAGAATGTATGGGCATCTGAACACACTGCCAAAGTACCCAACACATCTACCTCATTGGTAGTAATAGTAGCAGTGGCATGTGATGCAAGAAAGCATGTGTAGTAAAGGTGTATGCCACACCTTTACTATAATGCCATAAATAAATATCATTGGGATCCAGACCTGGTAACAAAACAGGCCATGTCCACAGAGTATTATGACTACGGCCTATCTAATATCTTGGGTAATGGTTGCTCAATAAGCATCCAAGGTGGCAACTTCCAAAAGTACCTCTAAAAACATGGATGAGAAAGTCCAAATTGTTTTGACTACCAAAACAATCTGGTAATTATTGTGCACCAATAATCATATCATCTACTAGTAGTTCCCAGCTGTTGACAGAGAAGTACTCCTGGCAGTATCTGATATGCATGGTATGTAGGTTGAACCCCATTTATATATATAGTTGTAGATGTTGCAAAATGCATTTCTTGTAAAGCAGGCCTCATCCATCCACAAGAACACAGGAACCTCTGCACACTTCTTTAACAGCTATGGACATTGGTTCTTTGTCTTCAGACAACAATGCATGGACTCTTTGAATATAATAGGGATGCATCTCTGTAATGTTCTCCATACAGAAGATTATGATTTTTCTACATATGCTACTGTCCTTGTACTTGAATCGTGATTAATGGTGTTCATTATTTCTTCCACCAAGTCAGTTTGTATGCTAGCATCCATACAATAGGGATAAAGTCAACCGATTTCATGTATTCTCTATCTGATTGAAATAATTGTCTATCGGTAGACGATAACATGGACTATTTTATGCATAATGGCTGATAAATACAGCACCATTTCCCATGCACTCACATAATATCAGATACATGGCACCTAGCTCAAAAAAATGAGTACTTAATAATAACTTTAGAGTCAAAGCTGTCAGACATAGCTTTTTATTATATGGAATGACATAATGATGTGGCAACACAAAACGCATCAATGTACTTAAAAAGTGTGCTTGTGGACTGGGAAGTTAAAATAAAAGTTTAGAGATTCAGCAGTTGTCATAATTCATATAAGTTGAACTTATACCAAAAGTTATATCAAGAAAATGAATCTGATTACTTTTGTTGTCAGGAATCCAGTGTAAATCATCTTGTATAAGAAGACCACATTAAAGTCCATTATTTTGGCTGATGGGCAGAGTTTCCATAACCAATATCAAAAGTGCATGCATGCTTGATAAATTTGCAGTTATGCATAAATTATATTACCTTGCAGATATAGTTTCAATTTCTTCTAAAGTCCTTGCAAGAGCTAAATATGGAACCTTTTCATTTTTCTTCCAACAGGCATCATTAATAGGATGATAGTGTTGCTTGGCTGGATTATAGGTTGTGCTTTTTGTAGTTAACCTGAATAAAAAGAGAGAGAAACACGAATGCAAGTTAAAGTAAAATGTTTTTTACTTTATTTTCACACACAAAATTGTACATAAACATTACACTGATAAAGTGAATATTTAAATCAAAATATATGAAAGATTAATTAATATTTAATGTACATGTGGACATGTGTTTTTGTAAAGGGCGGCTCCTAGAACGTGAGTTCATCTCCGCCTCGTATCTCTGTGAAGACAGTATCACTACAAACGGGCCAGATGTGTGTGACGTAGGTTTGTGTGTATTATGTGTGTGTTCTGTTGTTCTGTTCTGGCCTCTTGGCTACCCAGAAGCATCAGTCACCTGGACAGATGATTCTGGGTACTCGTCCACACCACGGGAAGGTGGACCAGTCTCAATGGAGCACGTACTGTCTCGATACGAGACTCTGAACCACCTGATGTTGCCAAAAGGTGGGCCAGATTTCTCTGGGGGCCCACTCCAGAGAGGGGGGGAAAAATAAAAAAAAAAATAATAAAATAAATAAAATAATAATAATATTTAATGTACAGTAAACCCCCGCTATTCGCGGTCGCTGATTTAATATAAAATGAAACCTGAAAAAATGTGAATTTTAAAGCGCCGTGAACATTTTCCGCCATAAAAAAAAAAAACATAGGCGTGGCTAAAATTATCTTTCCCGGTCAAAACAGCACTCAGTGGGTGGGGTGACAAAATCGCGAGTGTGGATGTTTCTCGCTAATCCTTGTTCAGTATGTGTTATGCGCTTGTCATGGAAGGTTTCGTCGTTTGCTTTTGATTTATATGCTTATAAATTGAATAAATTTATAAATTGATATGCTTACAAAAGCGATAAATCTACCGTTTTGCAGTGTAAAACAGACTTTTTCGAGTGTGTTAATGGAAGAAAGTGACTTTATTGTGGACAAGTTCTTTCTAACCCATACAAAAATATGGCTACGGATAACAAGGGAAATGTGAAAAGATCAAAGAAGGTGATGACATTAGCGAATAAAATTGAGTTATTAGACAAAATTTCTAATGGTGAAAGTGTCTCCTCAGTGGCAAAACATTATAAAATCAATGAGTCAACGGTACGATCAATCAAAAAATCCGCCGTAATGTCCGTGAAAACACACTAATTGCTTAAGTAACTCGTGATGTTAAATTAGAAAAAATGGAAAAAGCTTTAAATCTGTGGATAGAAGACCGAACTCAAAATAAAATTCCATTAAATTCATTCATCATTCGTGAAAAGGCAAAACTCCTTTATTAACACTTTAGCGAAACTGGTGATAGCACTGACGGGATAAGTTTTTTAGCTAGCAAAGACGCTGGTTTGAAAGATTTGTTTGAAATTTCTAATAAATATTACATTTAATATTAAATTGTTTCTTATTTTCATTTCGATGCCATATGCTTGCATTTCACTGTGTACTGTCTATGTACATAGTCATATTATGAAGGTACATACAGTATAATACATACAATGTACATAGACAAAATTTCAGACTAGTTTTTCTTATATATTTCATACTTTGGAACGGAACCCCTTTATTACTATGGGAGCCATAACTCAGTATTCGCGGCATTTCTCAGGAACGCAACCCCCGCTATTCGCGGAGGTTTACTACATTTAATAATGCATTTTTTTAAATCTGTAATAAAAATGCATTTCAGTGTTTATGTAAGCTCCGTATGCATGATTATCTTACCTGTATTAAATACCATATTTCATTTAAAAACATTATTTTGGAAATTAAAAAAACATGCATTTGAAACCCTTACAGTAAAATAAATATTGCCTACTTGCATTAATTGTGGTGGTTCTTTATATTGCCTACCTGGTAATAAAAGAAACATTGGGCAACATTAATGATAAGGTAGATAATGTTATTATCAAGATTTTAAAGTCCCCAGCAATGCAAATTCTGTACACTATGATGGTAAAATATATTTCTCAGGCCACCACCCATATTGTTTCCAGTATTCCTATGGTCACTCACTTGCTCTCTTGTTACCTTGGTGAGATCGTTCCATCGAGGTTCAGAAAAATGAAGATAATTGTTCTTTTTCTTTTTTTTTGTTTTTTAAAGAAATATCCTTTTATTTATGTATACCAACTGTTTGTTGCAGCCATGTCTCAATTTTCACAAGCTAGAAGATCTGCCATAGCCAATTTTATTAGCTTAAGGCAGAAAAGAGTGAAAAAATCTCATTGTCACAAGATTCCCACATAAGAATTTTTGATTTATTCCAGGTCAGTTATACTTGGTGCTTTGATTGATTTAATGATTGGTTAGCTGTTCCTTTACCCTTTTCTTTTCAACCTGAGCATGGTCTACCTTCTCTTTTATTTTTAAGGCCTTCAGGATTATCTTAAATCATCATTCAACAAGTACTGCCAATCAGTCCTGGCAGATCTCCAATTTTTGCATAAAATATCGTCAATTTTATCTTAACCACCTTAGTTATTCTGCTGAATCACATATTTCCTTCACACTATATTCCTGATGAGTAGTGCCAATAATTTCTATTCCCAAGTGTCTAAAATTCAAACAATGTCAAGAATTTACTCCTAACACATTGAAATTAGTTCTGTTTCTTAAGCTATTTGAAGGAATCCCTCCACAAAGTTACAATTTTTCTTTTCAAACTTGCTTCTATTCATTATCTGCCAAAATTTCAAGAATAGGAATATAAAAACTCTCCATTCCATTTTCTTTGATGCATCATCCATGTTTGATTCTATACAAATTAATCCATTATTGTTTTTGTACCAAAAATTCTATTTCATTTCAGGTTCAATATTGAAACTTCCTTCGCTCATTTTGTTTTAAACATCCCTTATGTTCAAAATTTAAAAACATTTGTATACCAATGTTTGTAACACAGAATAACTAATTTAATAATCAACTTTAAGTTGGTATATTTCCTGCTGTTTCCGGCTTCATTCCTTTCTTTCAGATGGAGATATGGTACCAATCAGGACATTTCTAGGGTTACATATGGTAGCATGTAAATTTAAAAAGTGCAACCTTTTATTGCCAAAAATTTATTGCTGTGAAAGTGAATTTTGCTACTCTCATGGCTTTCTGCCTACACAGTGACCATACAATTCTCGCTCATCTGAACAGTCCTGGTACCAATGCTTTCTGTTTCTTCTGTCTCCAATTGCTGTTTAGGTCTTGCATACTGTTTACAATACAATGGTCTAAATTGGTGAATTATGCTTCTATGTTTGGTTTATTGGAAAACCCATCACATGCCAATTATATTCTCTTTTCCTTATCTCACTTCCTTATCCTACACTAAATTAAGTTGTTTAAATTTAATTAAGACTTTTTGATAACTCAAAATTGATTTATCTTGTTTCAAAATAGATTTTAAATTTTAAAGTATGTTCAGAGGCATTTCAATTCCTACTTTTTATTATGCTTTCCAATTCTGGTCTTCTATCAAAAAGACAAGACATTAAGGAAGACTACCTATGATGTGACTTGCTCTCCCTATAAGAAATGCAGGTTGATTCAACATGCAATCCTTCACAAAAAATTTGCTAAAAAATAACGACTCAATATTATGCAGCCACTTCTAGATATAATTAAAGAAAATATTTGAATGTGCTCTTCTTCAAAGTCACAAAATTTCTGATTTAATTGTCTGTCTGGAAAGGGCACATTGGTTGTACCCTATTAACTAAAATAAACAAATAAATAAAAATAAATTAAATTAAATAAAATGTGTAATGTAATACATTTGCTTGCTTATTCGAGGTAGTGCAATATCAGGCAACTTGTGAAGGTAATTCACAATATGAGATATGATAAAAATGATGCCATTTTCACCATTTCGGTGATTCACTTACGTATAAAATGATGCGATTGCACTAACCTGTTACGTTAAGTGAATTTCCCATAGGTTGAGGCCATAGCCCTTAAAATTATTTCATTCTATAAAATAAAATAAAATAATAATAAAAAAAAAAGTAAGAGTGAATTTTAGCATTCTTCAAGTATGATATTTACTTTTGCTCTGCATCATTAATTATTTACAAATCAAAAAATTATACAATTTAAAAAATATTAGATGAATGAACTATTTCAACTATTACATTGAAATACTATTGCAATCCTATGGAACTGTACTGTGTAAGGCAAACATTACACAATTATAGGAGTTAAATGTAAACATAACAATTATTGTTTATAAAATGGAAGTTTTCATTTATTCACTGTTTTGGCTGCTCACTTAAAGAAAATACATTATTCACAGTTCTGGCATACATTTACCAACAGATACCATCTGCCAGACTTATAAGAGGCCAGTAAGCTTCAAAATAGCCATTCTGTCAGTGTCTCAGATTTTAAAACATATAGCGGAATTACCTATTCAGGTGATGCTATTCAATTCATAAAGATATTAGCAACCCAGGCAAAACCATGGGTAAAAATATTTAAGCTTGGCATAAGCCCAAGTCTTAGTGTCAAGTATGTGGTGCCTCTCTTCTGTGAGAATAGAAAGTCTCTCCACAACTGAAACTGAATGCAGGTAAAGTGTACCAATTTTTATATAAGAATTCATACATTTTACCTGATATTAGACATTACAATACATACACAAAATCAATATGTAATAACACTAATTTATAACATAAAGTATTTTTTTTATTTTTGTTAGCGCATCAGCTTCTGTGGCCATAATGCACCTCCCAAAGTTTTTGCATGTTACACTGATTCAAGCTCGAGGCTGGATTCGAATCCGCGACCTTTGGGTTGCTAGGCAGGCACTTTACCCACCTGGCTATCCCAGTCGGCCACAGAGTAATTCATTGATCATCTGCAGAAGTACAGTAGCATGGCATTATAAACAATCAGGATTAGCCATAACAGGTACTGCAGGAAACAAATGAGAAGGATGATGCAGCAATGTTTTCTTGAAAATATCTAGCAATTTCATTTGTTTACTTTCATTATGCTATCCTTCACAAGGTTTTCATCCATTTAAAATTAATCAGGTCATTTCAATGGAGGAATATCCTCTGCTGCAATCATTTTTGTATTCTCGTCAATCACAACACTTAATTTCTGAATAAGTGGTTTGAGAAGTGGGAGCATTCTGTCATAATGTAAATCCATTCTTCTACTTAGTTTTAACTTACAAGGTTCTGTTAAAACAAGAAATATTTTTTAAATCATTTATTATTTTAAATACAACAATTTCAATGTTTATCGCTTTCAAAGTATTCTCCAGATGAGCTTATGCAGTGCTCCATTTACAATTTCCAGGATCTAAAACAGCAGCAGAAGTGCTCAGAAGATACTGCCCTTAATTGCTGCATTGTGTTCTGAGTGTCTGCTAAGTCCTCAAATTGTTTTCCTTTGAGGTGGATTTTAATTTTCAGGAACAGAAAAAAAGTCATATGGCACCAGATCTGGTGAATAAAGTGGGCGTCTTATTCCCAATTTTTTCTGTACAAAGGTGGTGCAAAAGTTTTTTCCAGTATTATTGAGGATACCTTATAAAGGTTCAGGGAAACTGATAGTTTGGGGGGCACAAGGGTAATATAGATACACATTTATCTGATAATATTGGCCAAATTAACTCTTGCACATACCTCAATAGTATTTGTTTGTTACTGCAACAGAACATAGTAGCAAGATGTTCTGAGGGGAAAAGCATTTCAAATGAGCGGGTAGCAAATGCCAGGGAAGCGAGTTTAAATAACTTTAAGGGGTGTGTCAGGATAGTTAACTATACAAGAACACTAAGTCCTTACAGTAATGTCAGAAGTGTCGTCAAAAAAATGAGCGAATTCGAACTGCTAGTTAGGACAAGTAACGCTGACATAATAGGGCTTAAGGAAACGTGGTGCCATCCGGAAATAGGGGATGATGAGTTTCAGAATGATATGTATGTATTTAGGAAGGACAGGGAAGAGAGGAGTGGTGGGGTCATGCTTCTTATCAAAAGTAGCCTGAGCGTGATGAAAGCCTTCCTGGATTCAGATGTTTTGCAAGCTAGTATAAAATCTGTATGGTGTGAAATAGTTGGAAGCAAATGTATAATGAGAGTGGGAGTAATCTACATGCAAATGGGAAGGAAACTCCACATGGGGGACAAAATTTTTAAATCAACTAGATGATTGTTATTTGTATCAACATGTCAGGGAAAGTACTAGGGAAAAGAATACTCTAGACCTCATCACTACATAATAGGGCTGACAGTACAGGAACTGATCATGGAGTTCTACGGTGGACGATGAAGAGAGAGGTAGAAGTAGTTAAAGGCAAAGGAATGGGTTATAATTTCAGGAAAATAAAATTCGATGCCTTAAGGTGCTACATGGCTTCTATTAACTGGGTAGATATCTCACAGAGAGCAAATACAATTGAATTATGGTATACCTTTAAAATATTAATCACAGAAGCTTTGAATGCTTATATACTATTTAAAAAATACTCCATGAGGAGGATTCCAAGTTGTATGAATAATGAAGTTGTCAAATTACTTGAGCAGAAAAAGACGGCATGGAAACGTTAGAGCAATAAAAAGTACTGAAACCTATTACAGCTACAAATTGATTTGTAATAATGCAACTGAAAAGGTTAGGCTGGTAAAGGCAGATTACGAGAGATTGCTGGCAAAGAGGGAGGGGGGGATAAAGAATTCTTCACATATATAAATGCAAAGAGGGGAGAAGGACAAACCAGATCGGACCCTTAGGTAAAGAACATGGGACAGTATTAGATACCCCAGCTGAAGTTGCAGATGAACTCAACAGTTACTTTGCATCGATATTTACAGAAGAAAAGCTCTTCACGTCAATGAGAAATTCTGGGAGTGAAGTTGAAAAAAAAAAAAAAACGTAATTGACTATGTTGAAATTTCACACGTTTATTTCATGAAAAATCTTTCGAACCCACAGGCCAGTAAGGCTCCTGGGGTTGATAGCATTTACCTTATAATCTTAAGGGAAGCAGCAAGTGAGTGCATTGAACCATTGAGGCTAATTATAAGAGTATCACTGGACTCAGGAGTGATTCTGTTGGATTGGAAAAGTGCCAATGTATCTCCAATACATATGTTGTTGTTGTTTTGGTTTTTAGGAGTATTAGCAACTAAGGCCATATTGCTCCGGGAATATGCGGTGGTCATTCCCTGACCTTTCCGCATCCTCCGTATTTGGTGGTGACGGACTCGAACCCCGGTCTAATCAAGAAGCGTGTGCTACACACTGTTGCTCCTTCCCACCTGGCTACGGAGGCACCCTCCAATACATAAGGGCGGTTCTAAGAGTGAAGTGGGAAATTACCGGCCGGTTAGTCTAACTTCAGTAGTAGGGAAAATCATGAAGACTATGATCATGGGTGCAATTCAGGATCACTTAGATAGAAATGGAATTCTGAAGGATACTCAGCATGGTTTTGTAAAGGGAAAATCATGTTTAACTGAACTGGTTAGCTATTTTGACAGGGTCACTTAAGAGCTGGACTTAGGGAATAATTTCAACATTGTTTATTTGGATTTCAGCAAAGCATTTCACTCATTCCCACATGAGCAGTTACTTTATAAGCTGAAACAGGTTGGAATCACAGGGAAAATCCTTAGATGGACAGCAGAGTGGCTTCAGGGCAGGAGGCAGAGGGTTGCAATAAATGGTCATTCCTCAGATTGGTCTATTAGGACCATTGTTGTTTTTGATTTTCATAAATGACATCAATGAAGGGATAGAGGGCCTGATGTCTAAATTTGCAGTGATGTAAAGATTGGTAGAGTAGTTAATGATTGCCGCCAAGCAGAGCTTCTTCAGAATGTCCCAGATAATCTTCAGAGATGGTCAGAAAAATGGCAGCTATGCTTAAATCCAGCAAAGTGTAAGGCATTGTACTTGGGGAACAATAACCCCAAAATAACTTATACACTTGGTGGAATTGAACTAAAACCGGTAGTGGGGGAAAGGGACTTGCATATTACGATACGGTCAGATTCGAAGTTCTCTGAGAATTGTAGACTGGTTGCAAAGAGGGCCCACGGTGGCCTATCAATGATTTATCGAACAATTGCTAGTAGAGATAAGGATGTTATAATCACATTATATAACACTATTGTTAGACCACACTCGGAATACTGTGTTCAGGTATGAAGACTGCACCTAACAAAAGACATTGTTCTTCTTGAAAAGGTCCAAAGATGGGTAACTCGCCTGGTGAGATTGGCAAAAGGGCGTCCATATGAGGAAAGACTTCGAATATGTGAGTTGCAGAGCTTGGAAACTAGGCACCTTAGAGGAGACTTGATTGAGGTGTTTAAGGCTCTGAGAGGCATAAGCAAAATGAATGAGGACGAAATTTTCATGGTTATAAATTATTCTAGAACTATTTTAGAACTATAATTTAAAATTTAAAGTTATGAGGGGAGTTGTTTAGATTGGATTGCAGGAAATTTTATTTTAGCCAGCGCAGCGAGTTATAAATAAATTACTGGAATAAGTTACCTACATGGATGGTACAGGCTGACAGTCTGGGGAAATTCAGAGGTCAGCTGGATAATTACATAAGGGAGGAGGGAAATGCATAGGCTGCCCATTTCCTTTTCTCTTATTATTATTAATTTGTTTTTATTCTTATTATTTTATTTTATTATTATTATTATTTTTTATTTTATTTTTGGCTGGTGCAGCATAAGCTATAGGCTTTCTTGCATGTTGCATTACTAATAATAATACCAATTTCTCAAATTTTTTCAACATTCATTTCTCGTCTGTTGTTCAAGTTGGAGGTCTTGTCATTGTGGACATCTCCCCGTCTCTATCTGAACCATTTGTGCCATTCATACATGTGGCTGACTCATGGGTTCATCACTGTCTGCTTTCCATAACATCTCCAATGTTTTTGCACCATTTCTACAGTTTCACTAAAAATTTAATAACACTTCTTTACTCAATTCTCATTTCATTTTGGCCACACCTTGTATATTTTGTACATTATCACTTAATTCCTATGGACTTGAATTCAATGAATATCAGTGTCGCAAGCCTTGTTGGACATCAATCACTGCAGGAAAAACATTATGCCAACATTGCTTTGGAGCTATTGGTTTAACATTATTCTAGGCATGCAATACTCACCACACCGATTCCTCCAAATATATCTAATTTCCTGAAATAGTCAGTATAAAGTCTCTCACAGCACATTAAGTTACCTCATTAACTCACTACAAAAATTACAGTTAAAATATGATTATGTACTGATCCATGGGTTGGATCAAACATACACAATATGGTGGCAGATATGTAGCAAAAACATTGGAAACTGATACACTTTCTGTTGATGGATAAGCTGTGCAATTATCAAGCAAAAACAAGATTTTTGCATCACTTGGTAACCAATATTCTCGACATGCTTTCTGGCCTCCAGCACAAAATGATAATTAAGCCTATCACTAAAAGTTTGTTGAATGATCTACACATTTCTGGCTCAATAAACTACAGAAGTTTTAATACTTTTGAAGATATGGAGTTTTACACTCCTTATCACAAGAAACTTGCACTTGGGGTCTGGCTTAACCAAAACCACTAGCATGCATTAACAGTATTAATGTAACATACTGTAACATCATTAACATAATGTCTCTCTTTAGACTCCACACCTAATGCTGATTTTTCATTGTTATAAACTGAAAGTAAAGAGTAATTATTAGTAAAATTATTGTTGAATATTCTCAGAGAGAGAGAGAGAGAATTATCAAAAGACAGGATTAAGAGTTCTTACAATAAAAATGTCTAGTTCATTACCCTGACACTTTCTCCTGTTTAGATAACTTTGAACTTGAGTCTTTGCATTTTTCTTTACCTGAAACAGCCTTGCTTTTGCCTATTAAAAGAGAAATATGTGGAAATAATTATAATTTATGTCTGATTGAAATTTATCATATAAAGGAGAAAACAATTTTCATGTAAAATCAAGTCATTACCCATTGCATTTCTATTCTGTGGATATAAAAAGACTATTTCTGTGACTGATATTCTTGCTTGATTGGTTGTCAATTCTGTTCTTAGAACATATAACTTAACCATATCTGAATAATATAAATATGTGTAGTAATGAAATAGTTAAACATTTTTAGCAAAACTAACTCATGGATAATGGTGTCATCTTTAATGAGGGCATAGCCCGAGTCTTGAAGACTGATTTCAAGAATAAGTATAGGAAAATAGAGAAAAAGTGCATGCCTTAAAACTGTTACTAAAAAACTTGGGAAACAAGAGGGCTTCATATAGCTAGTGAACTACTTCAAAATTAAAACTGTGTGACGCATGATCTTATTGAAGATCCATTCACACTTAAGATAAATTTCTTCTCACTCAACATGTATCAAAGGATTTACATTTCTTCCTATCCATTGGGTTGAAAGCAGCAGGATACACAACGGTGAAGAAAAGGTTACCAAAACAAGTCAAATACACGTAAGATGGTGGTGGCTATTTATTGCTGATGAATGAAATAGAATGCTGATTTGATGTGTTACATTATTTGATAAACACTGGGTGAAGAAATTTGCAATAAGGCAAATTTCTTCATCCTTAATCCAGACAAACATGCATCACAGTCATAGTTTAATATGCTATTAAAACTGATGACTAATTTTACAGTTAAAAGTTTGAAGTACTGTTGATTATATATTAAGATTCTCTCTCTCGACATTCTAAACAGTTAACAATCAACTGATGACAGAGAGATAGGGAGTTCACATGTAGGAAAACCTTTTATTATTTTATTTTTATTATAAAAGATGCCCCCAAAAAATTGAAATTAAAGTTGATATAAATTTTATACGTATAATAATTAAGATATTTAAAGGTTATATTACTGTTGGCTCATTTCCCAAAAAATTTGTTTTCTTCTAAATTAATGAATTTGAGCTCTTTAATTTTGAAAGATAAGATAATGAATAAAAAAAAAGTTCACATTTAGCATGGATATTATCTGTTTTGTTTGACATACTGTGTCAAACAAAACAGATAATACAGATAATGTCATACTGTATTTAAATGTTTATTAATTAAAAATTACGTAGTTTATTCTTTTAGAACATTCCAGACTTACCAAAGAAATCATGTGTGGATTCCTTTCTTTCATTTCCATTCTTTGTATCCTCATTTGACACACTGGAATTTTTGGCCACATCCACATTCTGCTCATCATTTTCATTAATTTCCATTTTAGAATTACTCTCCTCTTCTGTATTTTCACATGCAGACTCTAATTTAATTTTCTTTGGGTCACTTGATTCAGCTCTGGGTATTTCTGGACTAATAATTCTTTTCATGTGTTTCCTTGCTAAAAAATAAAATAAAAATGTTTCAAATTTAAATGTAGATCATTCTTAACAGCCAAAGAATTACATCAAAATTGGTTAAAAGAGGAGGGAAAAGGGGAAAAATATTAAAATATTAGAGGTTTACTAAGTTACAGAATACAACATCACTAAAGTAACTAGCCTAGTGTATTTGGAATTGATGAAAATACTGGTGATGCTTGTTGTTATGTTTGTTATTTGGTTTTTAGGAGCATTAGCAACTAAGGCCATTTTGCTCCGGGGATATGCGGTGGTCATTCCCTGAACTTTCCGCATCCTCTGTATTTGGTAGTCACGGGCTCGAACTCCGGTCTAATCAAGAAGCGTGTGCTACGCACTGCTGCTCCTGCCCACCTGGCTACGGAAGTGCCCACTGGTGATGCACACATATACTTAAATCTTGTAAAAACTTATTTAATAAGTTTTGTTATGCTCTTATAAATAAGAAATGCTACAAATGAATACAATCTTTGGCTTAAAGGTCACTACATACAGTTAATCGAGCAGTTACACTTAAATTTATATTACATTTTATCAACAAATTCCACATGTATACATATGCAAACACAACATAAATTTGCAGACTTTGCTAATCTGCTCAGTCAATTACACCAAGTCTGATAACTAAAAGTTGTATAAAAGTAAATTTCAAAGGAGCCATTCACAAATTACATAACATTTTGAACCTTCCCTATAGCATTTTATAATAATAGTTGACATTTGAACTATTATTATGTAACAACATAATAAAATAGCGCATCATTTTTAAACAGAAATAGGAAGAATTAGCAATACAGGTTACACACAAAAATACTGCAAGTGTTTAACTTACCAGTAAACATCAAATAATGCTTATTTACTCCTGTAAATAATGTTAGAAACTGCAGCAGGATGAAAACATCAATTTTTCTGTCCTCAGGTATATCTTGATATAACAAATGGTTGATTTATTTACACCATCTTAAGTGCAACTGAAGTAGCACTATTTTCACTCTTTTGATGATCTTTCTCTTAATGCCATAAATTTTTACTATTTATTACCAGGAGAACCACATGACAGATTTCCTTATATATTGGTAACTTAACCTACTAGTGGCAACAAAAACAGAGAAATGAAATGACAAACAGTTGAAATTATATGTATGCAACTGCTGCAGTCAACCAAATGTTATGAGAAAGTATATATTTACATGCCCATTTAGCTTTGCTATTCACACACACACGCACGCACGATTTTTATATATATTTGTTATTTATCTATATATTGAATATTACTTTTATTCATTTATGAAAGGTATTCCTTTAATGTATGTGGATATAATCCACAAACATAATGAAGCTGTAACTGAATGATTTCATATATACTCACATGCAAACTTTTAACACTTAATGCTAAATTATTTAGTAATCTGAAAAACATTTTAGGCATTTTTCTCATTTTAATTCTTCAACCTACCTACTCTATCCCTCACACTACATCTAAATTTAAAAAAAAAAAAATGCTTTCAGATGCAGACAATGGTATTAACATCAGGAAAACATACAACAAGCAGGTGTAGCAGTCTGTTCAGTGGCTAATCACTCTGGATGAAAGAAAACTTCTTGATATACAGTTTACAGTTACTCTTACTAAGAGTAAGATGACTAGCCTTTCAAGTATATCCTTTCTAGGATGCAGCTTCCAAACCTCTATACAAGAGATAAACAAACCCACCTACCCATTTTCATGTAGTGCTCAGTAATCTGCTGAAAATATTGGTGTTAATCCTTTCCTATTTCAGAATAAAATTGCTGTGTATACTTTCTGTGGCTCATATGACATCTGGCAGATTGCATTGTGATATCCTCCCACATAACTTTTTCTAATTAATCTCGAAAATATGCCTAATTAGGAACACAAGCAGTTGCCACGTTACGATTTCCCGAGGCCCCTCCCCCCAAGTATCAAGGGTCAACAAAATCGAAAATATGAACAATAATTACAAAAATGAATGTTAAGCATTCATAAATACTGCATTTCAAACCACACTCATAGCTATATGATATAGTGTACCCCCACTTTACGATACTAATCGGTTCCAGAGACAACATTGTATCATCAAAATATCATAAATGAACCCAATAACACATTGGGTACCAATTCAAATCTGTTATACGAACCGAATTTGAACACCTTTGTGATATTTTTCTAAAGTACATTTTTGGAGGTCACGACAATAAAACAAGTAAAACAATTTGCACTTTCCAGTTTATTGGGCTTTTCTTTTACTGCAAGCAATTATAAACGGGAGTAAACTCAATGTTATTGCATTTGGTGAAATGTGTTTCCCCTTTACTGAAATCTTCAATCGTATAAAAAACAAATAAATTTTTAGAATCTTCTCTTCATTCCTATTTTTTTAAGCTTAGTAAACTTGTTACTCCATGCAAATCATGTTAGTTGCAATTTGTGCGTTCCATTAAAAAATGCTTATGAATGCTATTGAAATTTATAAAGAAAAGAGAAGATTATCTTGGAAATAAACACCTCTTGAAGCATTTCTGAAGAAGATGACTCCTTGTGGCGAGCCAATAATGAGTGATCAACGAGTGTGCATTTAGTCGATGATGACGAAGAATAAACATTCTTTGTTAACAGTTGTAAGTCATAAATAATTTCTTTATTATTATAATTTGCTTTATTTTACAGGCTAAGTTTTCATTTCTTTGGATAAATCAATCATTGTTTAAACACAAACTAATTAGCTAACTAATTTCATCGTTGATAACGTAACCCCTATTTTTAACATTATGTCTACGGGAAATAAATTTCTGCTTTATGAGTTTTCATATTACGAGCATGCGCTAGGAACGAATTAACTCGTAAAGTCGGGAACTACCTGTACTCACAAAAGTATGCAGCTGTTTTCTAAAAACAAAATCAAGCCTTACACAATGTAAGCATCAAAATAACTTATGAATAATTGTGACAAGCATTCCACTAACACTGACACTCATGCGAAAGATATTTATACTAAAAATTTGTTAAGTTAGTGAACATCCATTTCCATTGTTAGTCACGATAGTGAATAATGGATATTCACTATCATGACTCAACGGTTAGAAATTACCTGTTATTTTATTTAAAAAATCCATGTAAAAAGAATTATAAGGAAAAAAAAACCTAACAATACTGTCGTCAACAGCCACCAGATAAGATGTGTGGCTTAAAAAATTTAAAGTAACAAAATAAAGTCCACTTATATAGAAAAATAAAAGGATAACAAGGAAAGAAAGAAACTGCCAAAACCAGAGAAATGGTATATTTCTTTGTAAGTTTAGGGTTTTAAAACTAGAATGAATGGAAGGAAAAAAAAAAAAAAAAAAAACAGGGGAATGCCACTGAGATATGCCTCTCTGAATGGCTAAAGCTGCCACAAACTGAAATTATAATATAGAGAAAGTAAACTGAATAAAATGAAAGTTGCCTAATGAATAATAAATGAATTAGAAAAAAATAGAAGAGGAATTCAGCCATTAATGCTTCACCTTTTCAAGGGGAAGTTAAAAGCCATTCCAGCAGACTAGGGGCAAATGTATTGTTTACACTAAGTCTGATAACTAAAAGTTGTATAAAAATAACCCCTCGACCTTGTAGCTTCCCCCTGAAAAGACGAGGCATCGGCAGCCAAATTTTTTCTATTATTTTTTAAAGTATTTATATTTATTTTTCACATGACAAGACAACCAATGTAAGAGGGATTTATAAGGATAAAAAATTTGAAATACTGATTACATTCATTGCAATTTTTGAATTTATGCTTTATTTTTCTAATCTGAAGTAATGAATGAAATGTTTAGACGGTTAAATAATGCAAGAAAACAGGCTTCTAAAAAGAAGGGGAAAAAAATATATGAAGGAAAAAATTATAAAATCTCAAACATATTTTTAGACATCTTTAAAGGCATGCTTCAAAATGTATGAGATACATATAAATTATCAGGTGATAGAGAGTCCTATGGAAGATATAAACTAGCCTGCAACCAAGTACCAAAGGTGATTAAGGAAAATTAAGCAAGATTATGAGTAGTTTCTGGCAAAGTATGCAAAAAAACCCAGCAAAGACTTCTTTACTTATGCAAACACTAGAGGGAAGGGCATGACCAACACTGGGTCACTTGACATAAATGGTTTGATTGTTGATGATCCTGCTCGGTTGCTGACAAGGGATACCAGCAGTTTATCAAACTCTAACAGGGAGCAAGATGATTTTCTGATAACTGAAAGGAAAGTGGAACAAAAATTGTTGAAGCTAAACATAAAAAAAAAAAAAAAAAACAGTAGTGGATGGGATCTATCCAATTATATTAAGAGAGGCAACACGGAGGTAAGTAAACCCTTAGCCATAATTATGAGAGCATCTTTCAATTCAACGGTGGTCCATGTGGACTACAGATACATAAATTTATCCCCCAATTCACAAAGGGTGATATGAGTAATTACAGACCTGTTAGCTTAAATTCTGTTCCAGGGGAATAACAGGGTCGTCGATTAAAGAAATAATACAGGACCATCTAGAGATGAGTGCAGTTATACTTGTCACTACATGCATTACAGTTAAGGGGTGACACATCCAAGCAATTTGATTGGATACTATTATGCAGTAACAAAGGAACTGACTGCAAAAATTAATTTCGATACCATATACAGGAGCTCCCCGACTTACGCAAATTCGACTTTACATACGTTTTTGCCAGCTAATACAAACTGAAAAAAATATGGAAATGCATTTTGCATCTGTAGGGATAAATGAAAGTATTGTGAAAATATTGTAATGTGAACCCAATAACAGTTTTTTTTTTTGTAATTCGTTCCAAGACCCCAGAAGTTGAAAATTTCGCTATATTACCGAGCTATTTATCTCTCTAAAAGGTCATATTTATAATAGAAATTGCAATAAACTTTCATCGTTATCATATGTTCCATTATAAGAATAAATTTTGAATGCCTTTGTGATATTTTTCTAAAGCACATTTCTGTAGGTCACAACCAAAAAACAATAAAAACAATTTGCACTTTCCAGTTTATTGGGCTTTTCTGTTATTGCAATCTATTATAAACAGGTAGTAAACTCGATCTTATTGCATTTACGATAATTCTGATAACTGGGAATGTGTGGGTTTTTACGTTAAGGTATTATGGTGAAATGTGTTCCCCTTCACTGAAATCTTCAATTATATAAAAAACAAATAAATTTTTAGAATCTTCTCTTCATTCCTATTTACTTATTATAATGGTGAAGGGAAAGGGACCAACGGAAAGTGCAAGCACTAGGAAACAAAACAAAATTGATTTAGAAATGAAGATGATTAATTAAGAAGTATGAAGCAGGACAAAGTTTGTCATCTATTGCACGGATTTAGGTCTTGCTGCTTCAACAGTGAATACTATTTTAAAGGATAGTGCATGTATAAAAGAACATGTCAAAGGATCAAAACAGCGTTCAGATGCTATATCGAACATGGAAAATCTATTAATAATATGGATGGAAAATCGGATTCAGAAGCAAGTGCCCCCAAGTTCAATGGCCATTCAAGAAAAAGCAAGAAGTATTTATGAATATATTAAGGATAAGTATGGCAAACCCTAAGCCAAGTTCATGGCAAGCAACGGGTGGTTTAATAAGTTCAAGCATTGTGCTGATTTCCAAAACAGTGAAGTATGCGGTGAAGTCGCCAGTGTTGATTCTGCAGCTGCAGAGAAATTTTGTGATATGTTCGAAAAAATTATTGGTGAAGGTGGCTATTCAACGCAGCAAATTTTTAGCGTTGACAAGATTGCTCTGTATTGGAAAAAAATGCCGGATCAACATACATTTCCAAAGAGAAAAATACAATGCCAGGTTTCAAGGCGTCAAAAGATAGAGCCACGCTCTCTTGCTTGAGGCTAATGCAGTGGGAGATTACAGATTAAAACCACTGCTTGTGTACCATTCAGGAAATCCTTGTGCATTTAAGGGCATCAATAACGCCATCCTGCCCGTGCATTTCCAATCAAACCAGAGAGCACGGGTAACAATATCTCTCTTTGAGGATTGGTTTAAATCTTCATTAAATGCTGTTTCATTCCAAAGGTTTAAAAATATTGTAAAGATAACAGCGTTCCTTTCAAGATTTTGCTTCTATTAGATAATGGTCCTGGATATCCTACACATCTAGATGATTTCAATTTGAACATGAGTCATATTTCTACCGCCAAACACGACTTTACTCATCCAACCTATGGATCAGGACGTTATTTTGAATTTAAAAGCATACTATTTACACACAACGTTTGCTCAGGCATTGTCTGCAGTAGATGTTGAGAAAATTTTTACGTTAAGAGTCTTTTGGAAATCTTACAATATTTACCATACCAATTTAAACATTAATAAGTCCTGGGCGGAAATTATTAAAAGTGTTTTAAATGGCGCATGGAAGAAAATATGCCCACGGCACGTAAAAGGCTTCGAAGGGTTTGAAAAAGACGAATCACATGAAGAGATTACAGATAAGATTGTAAAGGTTGCAGAGCTACTTCAGTTGGAGGTTGTTGCCAAAGACATGGAGGAGTTAATAGAGGAAGAAGAGAAGGAATCATCTAAAGAAGAACTTATTGACTTGAGGGAAGCGATAGTGAAAGAAGAAAATGCTAACGAAGCTCAAGATGAACCAAACAAGGAGTCAAGATGCATCACCACCAGAGAGACGGCAATGGCATTTTGTGAAATTGCATTGGCAATGGTGAGGTTTCAGAAGATGGATTCTGACAGCGAATGATTCTTAGAAGTTAACAGAGGGGTGAATGATATGCTTGCTTGCTATAAAGAAATGTACGATGAAAAGAAAAAGCCATCATCCACTCACCCATTAATATGTTCTTTCGTAAGGTCGAGCGGCCTACCCCTTCTATATCTCCACAGCTCTCAACCTCCGCAGCGGCATACTTATCAGCTGAAGACGTCGATTCTGGCAACGATGCTCGAGAGGTAAAACTTACTGACATTATACCCGTCTCCTCTCTTTTTTGGAATTTTATAATTTTGAAATTTTTCCTGCTATGAGATCGCAACCCTTACATTAATTGGGGAGTGGACGTACTTGGATTTCAGGAAAGGTTTTGACACTGTTGCACATAAAATACTTAACACAGATTGAAGTTGTGTGGCATTAAGGGCAAGTTACTACTATGGATAAATGGATGGTTGAGTGTGAGAAGACAGAGTATCAATGGACACGGCTCTTCGTGGCCTAATGTTATTAGTGGAGTCCCCAAGGGTTCAGTGCTGGATCCATTGTTGTTTTCTGTATTTATTAATGATGATGAAGGTTTATTGGGCTTAACGTCTAAGTCTGCAGATGCTACAAAGGTTGACAGGGTGGTTAGACAGTGATCAAGGTATGCTAGTGCAACAAGATCTAGAAAAATTAGGCAGATGGGCTGAGAAATGCCAAATGAAGTTTTAACAATGACAAATGCAAAGTACTACATTATGAATAGCAGTAATCCCAGATTAACATACTGTATGGTACTACATTCAAGGTAGAGGAAAATGAAGGACTGCACTACACAAAGGACTTCAGATATGAAGTCCTTTGTGTAGTGCAGACAGGCTACCAGGGCAGCCCACAGGAAGTTGAAGATGTTATTCAAGAATTTTTCCAGTAGGGATAGGAAGTGATTATCCCATTATATAAAGCAATGGTGAGGCTTCATCTTGAGTACTACAGACAGGTCTGGGGGCCTTATTTTAGGAAGGATGTAGAGCTGCTGGAATGGGGACAGATAAGGGGAACAAATGGAAGTTCTTTACCCCTTTTCAGTTCTGCAAATTTTATCATCTGGAGACTAGGCACCTATGAGGACTAGGTACCTATGGTGATTGAGGACTGAATGGATTGAGAAAACTTGATGATAGCATTCTTTCTCTTGTTCAGACTTCACATGAGGGGACACAAATTCAAATTGGCGATGGATGATTGCAGAATAGATGTGTGTAAGTTCACCGTCATCCAGCATGTGACTGATTGCTGGAACAAACTTTCATCTGTTGTTGTGGATAGTTTGAATAAATTCAAAGAAGGACTAGACAAACTATTGGAGGGGGGATGGACCGGCAATGTGGGAAGTTTTTTTTTGCTGATGCTGTATAAGCTTGCTTTCTTGCCACTACTAATACTGATACTAAATGATTGCATTTGATTCCACAACATACCTGCTCCACCCTTAATTAATCTGAATATGCAATGACTTAATAGACTTAAGGAGTGATGTCTCTCTGTTGTGATAAATGTGGCATTTAACTTATAGTCAATGTGTGTACAACAGGTGCCATTCCAAAGTTTTTCTGTTTTTGTTGTGAAATTGTAGAATGCATGTCTGCTTAGTGGATGAAAACAGTCTTGAAAATTTGTCTGAGATTTCCTCCAGCTGTAGAATTGCCAATGGCAGTAGCATGTAGCAACAGAAGGGAGTATTCTGTAAAACTATTTTTTGATTAAAAATATTAAAGTATAGCTTGAAGTTTAGTTAGTGTCCGATTTTGTAAAGTAAATTCAATACAAATTATACAGTCAAACTCTAATAAAAATCTTTCCTTACATAAAGTATATGTACAAAAAAAAAAAAAAAAAAACCCACAATACCTGTTTTGCGCCTTGGTATAGAAAGCAAAGCATGATTCCGCTCGTTAACTTTCGAATCACCTTTTTCTTCTTCTTCTTTTTCTGCTTTGACATTTTTTGTTGTTTCTTTAACCTCTTTTTTGCAAATTTTACCATTTTTTTGTTCTTCCTGTAATTCTTTGTCTACTGGCTCAGATTTTATTTCCTAATATAAATAAAATTTTAAAATAATAAAAATAAAAGAAAAACTTGGTAGCTTCTAACTCAGAATAGAATATAATAGGTTTCATGCAATTACATTTCCCACATGCACAGCAACTTGGGCCAACCTAAAAGCACCAGCCAAGTAGGCATGTTAATATAACTGCAGAAAGATTCCTACTGATAAACAGAATCAAATATTATTCTTCAAATAACGTAAGAGCAAAATTGTTACTTCATATTGTAAATATATATATGGGAGTAAAACAGGTTTACTATTTGTTGCTCATTTGGATAAATCTGTGTTCAAATTATGTTGGGGACTGGAAGAATTCTTAAGGACCCTTCCATCAAGGCTATAGTTAGCCAATCTCAGGCAGGTGTAGGGGGGGAGAATCCTCCATGCCCCTGCCTGAGTTCTTTTGCATTTTTTCAGCTAGCAGCATGTAAAAAATCACCCTGTGAAACACATTTGTACAGACATAATAATGATAAACCATATGTACTGGAGCACTACAACCAAAACAGTTGATAGTAAAAATTACCAAAATAACACATTGATAGGAGTGACAGTATCATTTCTATGCAGCAACAATTCACTAAGACGTGCACAAATTTAACACACACACTGAGATAATTTCTGTGAACTGCTGCAGCCGAGTCTGTTATAACAGACTCGGCAGCAGTATTCACAGAGAGTTGAGTGCATTAGTATACCCTTGGAATGTATATATCTCAAAAGCTATGCTATGTTTCTCGCATCTTGATAATCATTACAACACAAAGGGGGAAAATGAACAACAGAATCAGCTCCTTTATAAGAGCACATCACATTTTAAACTGCAGTTTAAAAACATGAGTGACAACCCTTGTGATTAACCATTTTTAATTCATTTGTCTCCCAAGGTTTCCAAAAAAAAAAAAAAAAAAAAAAGAAGAAGTCTGTATTTTTAATGCTAAAGAATTAACACACTGACTTTAAATTATATTTTTCCAAAGTACCTTTCTTTCTCTGATAATTAGAATTTGTGTGAAGGTAGACAAAAGATGAATACCACAAATATTGAGAAAAATGAACAAAAGCAAATCTGACTGCAGTAATAAATAGAATTTTCATAATTGTTTCAAAAACCCTGAAAATTTCCCCCCAAAAGTTATGTTGTTGTTTTTGGTTTTTAGGAGCATTAGCAACTAAGGCCATATTGCTCCGGGATATGTGGTGGTCATTCCCCGACCTTTCTGCATCTTCCGTATTTGGTGGTGACGGGCTCGAACCCCGGTCTAATCAAGAAACATGTGCTATGCACTGCTGCTCCTTCCCACCTGGCTACGGAGGCACCACCCAAAAGTTATAATTAGAGGCACATGTGCTGGAAGGTTCTAGGAGGGGGAAGACTCACGCAAGCCCCTTGTTAAATTTTTGAAGATTATCTGAGTCCCTTGTTCAAAAAAAAAAAAAAAAAATTGTTTGATGAAATTTAATATCAACATTACAATACAATGTTTAAAAAAACATCTGCATGTCACTTTGATCCACAACCAACAAAATATGGTTTCCTGTGCTGTGCAAGATGAAGTAAAACAGGAAATATTTTATCTTCATTATTGCATTGAATCTTTCACACACACACACACACACACACACACACACACACACACACACACACACACACACACACACACACACACACACACACACACACACACACACACACACACACGCACGAAATGTAAATGGTAAAATCATTGTTTAAACAAACTAATTAGCTAACTAATTTCATTGACGTCTATGGGAAATAAATTCCCGCTTTATGAGCGTGCACTAGGAATGAATTAACTCGTAAAGTCGGGAACTACCTGTACTCATAAAAGTATGCAGCTGTTTTCCAAAAACAAAATCAAGCCTTACACAACATAAGCTTCAAAATAACTTATGAATAGTTATGACAAGCATTCCACTAAACACTGACATTCATGCGAAAAATATTTATACTAAAGTTTTTTATTTCTTAAATTATTATGTAATAATTTGTTTAGTCATGCTAGTGAACATCCATTTCCATTGTTAGCTAATGGATATTCACTATCATGACTCAACGGTTAGAAATTACCTTTGTTATTTAAAAAATTCCACATAAAAAGAATTATAAGGGGAAAAAAAAAAAAAAAAAAAAAACACACAAAGGTTTACCTTCTCCGATGAGCACTTTTGTTCTTCAGGTTCAGAATCACAACATTCTTCATCACTATCAAGAATGCGGTTTATTCGCTTCTTAGAAAGACTTTTCACCGGAGAACTATCACAAGTTTCTGCTACTCCACTTGTATCTAATTGGCTAAGATAAAAAATATAGCTTATTCAAAAATTCTAAAAATAAATAAAAAAAATAAGGAAAATAACAATGTATTTGGATTTTAATATTTTTAAAATGACATTACTCCAAATTGCAAAATATTATACAGAAAAATAAATAAAATAATAAAAATGAACAATTCTGCTCACTTTGGAGTACATTATCCTCCAAAAACATACCTAGACATTTGAACAAGGCCCTCCTACAAGATCCCAATGTTTACGAGCCTGTAAGTGACCCACCCATTAAATTCTTAGGGCGACTGGAATCAAACATTAACAAGTTGATTTAAAAGTGGTTCAAATCGGGCAAGATCTCAATGTTGAAAACATGGCAGTTGCATGCCACGGGCTGCCAGCTCCCGCAATTCTATGGCCTGCCAAATGTTCATAGTTCTCCCTTCATCCAGTTCACTTTACAGTTGGAAGCGAACGGTCCCTTCCTTTCCTGGATGTTTTGGTGAAACAAGTGGGCCCACACCTGGAAACCTTAGTATACCAAAAGCCAATGTGATGCGGGCAATTCACTAACTACAGATCAGCCCATGCCCCTTGTCATCTAAACAGCACCGCATGCTCTCTACTCTCTTGAGTTTGGAAACATTCCAGCTCAGAGGGAGCCAGACACACTGAGGTTTCCGGAGTAAAAGCTGACCTATCCAACCTGTGTGTTAGACAGGTGCCTGCTACAAGCACAAGAGCTTGCAACTCGCCTGAGGACCTCGTTCCCCGCGACAGTGTGCCTACTGCCTATATTCCTTATTATCCGGGCACCTCAGACCAGATTTCTAAGATCCTGCATGAGAACCACATGAAACACATACAACTCCCTGGTAGGAGTTTACGATCTCTGGTCTCAAGCGTAAAACACCCATCTCTTATGCAGCGGAATTGTATACTGTATAACTTGCCACGATTGCGGCAGTTGCTAAATAGGGGAGAGCTCCAGACGTCTTCAGGATTGCCTCGTGGAACATGATAGATCGATCCACCTGGGTGACACTGATCACTCCGCAATCGCAGAACATTTTTGGTCAACTCATCACGACCTCAAACCCAGACACGATTGTGAGGTGATCGACGAATCTTGGCATTATCGTCACTGCCTATAGTTAGGATCGTTAAATATATCCAGCTATCCAAAAGTCATAAATCGCTGCAGAGGTACAAGGCTACACCCTATTTTAGAGTTAATAGTTTTGAAGCATGACAAACGCTGGCAGAAATCCCATATATGCCCTGTGCACCAACAATAAGCACCCAATCTAGTTAATGAATGTCTGTACAATCTCGCTCACCAAGTCATCTGAGCACGCACAGCCTATTTAGTATTCATTCTATTCTTAACATTTATATTATGTTTGCATTTCTGTATGTATGTATGTATATTTTTACTTTCACTTGTTGAGGAAGGGGTTCGTCACCCTGAAAGCTTCTTGTATTCATTTTAACTTATTAAATTATCTTAGGTACTGCCTCCACTGGCCATGCTGTATTATTTTTCACTTATCCAGACATTTGTTTTTATAGTTAACTCAACCTTCTTGGATAAACATACAACTCAGACTGGTCAATAGGGAAGGCATATGAGCTACGTGATTTCTGTTCTCATTTTGGCATGTACAACTAAGCTGAATGATTTCAAGAGGGATATTATTGTCAGATTTCACGCTGCTGATAGCCTACATAGAAAGTTGTGGATGTAGGTTGTCAGCAATGGTGTTCTTATGGAATGGAAGTGTGGCAGTACCATCACTGTCCAGCACTGCATAGAAAATCTACTGAAGCTCACTACATAGGACCAAAACATAGTCAGAAGGATAACACGTGCTCGTGCTCTCATTAGCATCCCCACAAAACAGGAATTTAAGGCATCAACAGTAGTTGAGATCTATATGAACAAATGACAAAGGGCTCTACAGCCTCAGTTTTCACGGGAAACAAGTGTATAAAGCAGTGTATCACCAACCACATTGCACCACGCAAGGTGGCAGTCTCACTTTGAATGATGCAACGAACACTAACTGAGTTATAGAGCAGTGGAAATCTGTTCTATGCAGTGACAAGTCTTGTTACACCTACACCCTAATCTGATCGGATTGGGGGGGAGTGGATATGAAGGAAATTCGAAAAATGTTTGCTGTAGGGTGCATTATTCCACCAATGAAATTCAGAGGGGGTAGAGTTATGATGCACTACTCATTTTCAAGGTATGGCTTAAGACCTTACTTGTACAAAGAATCATGAATGCTGATGCCCACCTTAACATTTTGGACAAATTCATGCTCTTTACAGGTGTGACAGTTGTTTGGTACAGACCCATGTTTGTTTCAATGTGATAATTGCCCATGTCATAACAGCCAGTGCTGTGTGAAAATGGTTCCTGGACACAACAACTGTACAAAAGTTGGAAAGGACAATGCAGAGTACTAATTCAAACCTTATAGGATGAACTGGAATGTTGGGCAAGGATGACTGGTCACTGAACAGCAAATCAATGTAAAATTGATGTATCAAGATACTTTATGAAGGGCAGTGCAACTGATATTCTTTCCAAGATAATTTTTTGCACAGTTTTTCTATTAAAAATTCAGTCTTCACTGAACAAGGGAAAAAATTTATTTGAATAAAACTGAAATTTACCAAAATTTTCCCCCTGATATAGCATGATGGAGTGAAGAGCATAATAAGCAAATTCAGGAAACAGTTATGAAAAATTTAGTATGTAGAACAAAAGTCTACAAGTCAGTAAAGCTAATGCTTAGAGGGTAATGAATCTGTACTTTTAGATGGATGATGAGTGCATAACAATGATTCCTTGAATATGGGCTCTGTGGAATTGATCTTCATATAGCAGTTCACTGCTGGCTTCTGCAGAGTTAAAGAGACTTGAGAGCACTGCAAGGGAATACAGCACGCATACAGCATGCCATAAGTTCTTAAGGTATGAAATCTTGAATGTATTGAGGCTGAAGGTCTATAAGAATACTTTTTAAGCTGTGATAAGATAATTTGGACGCTGAAGCTAAGTGTATCTAGTTTTCTAGCCAGGAGATTTTCAAGCATCAGGATATTTCTTGTGTCAAGTGTGCTGCCAAGGCATAATTCTGAGAAGGGATACCTCAGGATATAGTGAAAAGATTTCTTGCTGTTTTATCTTATTTTTATATTAGGCTGATAAAGTTGACATGACAGGGGTGCTGATGCCTAGTTAAAAGTTAGCAATACAGGCACTCCTCTACTTATGTACAAACGATTTATGTACAACTCGCAGATACATACAAAGCACAAAGCTGTGCTATGTTTGGTTATAAGAATCAATTTTGAACACCTTTGTGATATTTTTCTAAAGTAGATTTCTGGAGGTCACTATCATAAAACAATAAAAACAATTCTGGTTTATTAGGCTTTTCTGTTAGTGCAATGTAATTATAAATGGGTAGTAAACTCGATCTTATTGCATATGCGATGTTACTGATAGCTGGAATTCTGTGGAATTTTACGTTATTATGGTGAAATGTGCTACCCCTTCACTGAAATCTTCAATCATATAAAAAATATAAATAAATTTTCAGAATCTTCCTTCTTCATTTCTATTTTTTCAGCTTAGTAAAATTGTTACTTCCTAACTCAACTGCATGCATTGTGTTAGTTGTAATTTGTGTGTTCCATATTCTTTGTTACTGATTGCTTATTTTCTTACTGTTTTAAATTTTACGGCAAAAAAAAAAAAAAAAAAAGTCAGTGAACAGAAATATCAATTAGTTACACTATTAATTAAGCTATGTACATAAGGGTAAATTTATTTTTATTTTGCTAACCTGTGGGAAATATTCTTCCGATTTTCACGCCTCATTTAATTTTGTTAATTAAAGGATGTAAAGTGTAAATTTGCACTCTATATCTTTACTTTTATAGCCTGTGGATTATATTTCTCCTATTTTCACTTATTAGAATACAATTAAAATTCAGTTCGCAAACATGATCACAATGACCGGCCCCAACTACATATTGTATCGTATAGTGAACAGCATTTTATTTTGGAGAGTCCATCGTAAAATTATTTGATCGTAGATTAAATTAGTTTTGAATAAATACTGTAGTACTCTACATTATTATTCATTATATGTTTTTTCAGCCTCATTTAACTCGGTTACAAATCATAAAATGCTGTACATGATGAAGTTGAATGAGATTAGCTTGGTGCAGGCAAAGTTTTTATGGATCCAGCAAATAGAAAAGTTTTTCTTAAATTTTTACCATTTTATTGACTAAATTGGCATATTAATTTATTTTCTAGAAGTAGCTTTATATTCCTAGTTACAATACTTAGTTTATTTTGAACTTAGATAGAGATTTTGTGGGTTATTACTTAGTATCAGTAAAACTTGTACCATTCGAAACTTGCCGCCACCGTGTAGTAGATGGCCGGGCTAGCCAGGTGGGTAAAGTGCCTGCCTGACAACCCAAATGTCATGGGTTCGAATCCCACCTCAGGTTTGGATCACAGTAAAATGCAAAAACTTTTATATGATCTCAAGGTTAAAAGGAGCTTGTTCTATAATTCTATAAGTCATATATTAAAAGTGTCAAGCAAATTTATTATTCTTCAGTTAAACAAAAGTAACAAAATATACTGTTTTGGGTACAGCTCCTTATTTAATTAATTTTTTTTTTTAAATTTACCAATAAAGGAATTTAGTTATGTATATATAAAAGGTGCATTTTTCATAGTTCCTTTTGATTTGAATATAAAAGGGGTATATGTAAAATCAGAGCAGTAACTGGGTATGTGCCACCTCTTATCTGCCAAATCATCAGAACATTCCATGTTTCTACCATTAAATTAAATATTCTGCTGAAGCCTGTTCTAGCATCTCATCAGTTACACATGGCTTCCTGGACTGTTTTTCATATTCTTTTAAGGGCTTGAAAAGATGACAGTAGTTCTCCACTCAATGTCAGATGTATAGGATGATTTTTTTTCCCCAATTTTTCTTCCTTTACTTTTTTATTTATTACTTATTTAATTAAAGTTAATTAATTTATATATATATATTCACATTACAGTCTGAGTGTCTGAAGACAGTAAATTACATTGATGGTTCCAGTCACTGCAAGAATAATGATGCAGACTATGTAGCTGGCTGAATGGTGCTATAATGGGCTTCTAAAACAATAGGATATTTAATTAATAAACCTTAATTAAAAACAACAGGATTGTTTTTAATTAAGGTTTTCTCCATACCGGAGAAAATCTTAATTAAAAACTTTGGTGGCACTGGAGTGCAGTGTTGAATTAGTGCAGAGAAACTGGAATGACTTTGGTATGTATTCTATTGAATGAATTTGTTTTGGCGAAGATAAAGAAAGCCAACACGAGAACCACGGTAAACTCACCGGACAAACTTGTTTCCTGCCACTGCAGTTTCTCCCTGCATTCTCAGTAAACAGATGATGATGGTAGTGGCAGCAGAAGTTGATAACAAAGTATTGATTAGTTTTTTCTCGTTATTAAAAGAAGATTAGAGTTCATGAGTGTCAACTACAAATACTTTGCAGCTGAAATTTACTCATGGGTACATCCTCTAGACTGCCTCAGTCTTGGGGTGTTTATCCCCCTTCATGCTGTTTTAAAATAGGAAAATGACTTCTACAAACAATGAGTGCTATCGGTAGTGGCAGTAGAAGTCGTTTTCCTATTTCAAAACATTGGGAAGGGGGCTTAAACACCATAAGACTGACTGAGGCAGTCTGGAGGGTGTGCCATAAGTAAATTTCAACCCACCCACGAACTCCAATAATCTGCTTTTAATAACGAGAAAAAACTAATCAATACATCGTTATTGACTTCTACTGCCACTACTGATAAAGCACCACCTGTTTACTGAGAATGCAGGGAGAAATTGCAGTAGCAGGAAACAAGTTTGTCCAGTAAATTTCCCAAAGATTGCCATGGTTCTCGCATTATCTTTCTTTACCCTAGCCTTTCCTTTTTTCTAAAGGAAAAATAGAAGCCTATAGAAGCCTCGGTTGAATGCTAGGATTCTTGAGAGTTATGATATAATATTCATTTAACACCTGTTAAATTAATATTATACTACAGAAACATTGATTTTAAAACTTTCACTGCCTTTACACATATAAACAAACAGAACTAGAAGTGATGTGACAATTTTCAGAATGCTGAAGATGTTGGAATGTTGATGTTTTTCAAAATTCTGAAAACTACGGCACACTGGATGCACTCTTTCAAATATAGGGTGGCAGCAAACATGTTAGTAACCCAACACTTACTTTACTTACTTTAAACTATATGTAGATTATAAATAATTAAATTTTATTATAAAATTGAATTTATCCACATCATATAATTTTTCAGTCTCTTTCTGAGAAGAAAATTAAAAAGAAAAAGCATTATTTCTGCGCTACTTTTCAACATTTAAGGAATATCATTTAAATTAGAATGAAATCATGCTAGAAAGCTAAATGAAGACTTCAGCTTAATTATCTTGAATTTTGTTCCTGGCTTCATTACCATATACAGATAACCAACCTTTTCTAATTTTTTACTAATTTTATTTGACAAAAGTTTATTATAATGCTAACCAGCATCATATAGTTGGTGGTAGCAGCAGCTGGCAGTGGAAGTGGCACATTAGTACCACCTCCACAGCCAGCCTGTGTTGTAATTTTATATCTAACAACTTTTAGAAATCGAAATTTTTAAAACTTTTTTTTTTTTTTGGCTGATGCTCTATAAGCTTGCTTTCTTGCATCATATGCCTCAACTAATGCTAATGATGGGAAAATCATGTTACTATGAAATGCAATGACTTAAAATGAGTTGTTTCTTCCACAGGTTAAATGCTATTTAAGGCAATTAAGTATTCCATTATAATTACCATTATTAACAAAGTAAAACATGTAACCTCTGTACATTTGTTGAAATCTGCAGAGGTTATATAATGTACACTAAACACAATGAACTGAATATCAAACTGAACATGGAGAAGGCTGACGAAATCAAGAGCAACTGATCATTCAATGGATAAGCAGACAGGTCAAACATAAGCTCAACAGTAACAACTGAAAACTAGTAGTGTTATATTTAATTTTATTAACTTCGACCGAATGTACCTGAGACTGGCTTTATTATTCTAAGTGTTTTGTTTGTTTCGTTATTTGGTTTTTAGGAGCATTAGCAACTAAGGCCATATTGCTCCGGGATATGCGGTGGTCATTCCCTGACCTTTCCGCATCCTCCGTATTTGGTGGTGACGGGCTCGAATCCCAGTCTAATCAAGAAGCGTGTGCTACGCACTGCTGCTCCTTCCCACCTGGCTATGGAGGCGCCTTATTATTCTAAGTGGAGAGAGAGTTATCATCCTTCACTCAAGTGGAGGAAAAAATATATATATTTATGATTTTTCTTCTTCTAAATATTTAAAGAATAGCCCATAAGTTATCCTTTAAAAACGAAAGGTATATCTTCCACAAAACTTCACATTTAGCTTAAAACTTTTTTTCCTTGTTGTACTTACAGTTTATAGTTATGAAAATATTCAATATCCATATTATGAAAATATTCAAAATATGGTTATAAACTTCAATTTATAAATGCAATTTCCATTATAAACTTGTTTGTTATTTCGTTTTTGGTTTTTAGGAGCATTAGCAACTAAGGCCATATTGCTCAGAGATATGCGGTGGTCATTCCCTGACCTTTCCGCATCTTCCGTATTTGGTGGTGACGGGCTCGAACCCCGGTCTAATCAAGAAGTGGGTGCTACGCACTGCTGCTCCTTCCCACCTGGCTACGGAGGCGCCTTTATAAACTTGTATTTGTAGTCCTGAAAAGTTTAATACACAATTAAAATCATAAAATGAACAGAAAAAAAAAAAAAAAAAACAACAACAAATATTTTCATTCTTTTAATATATTATGATTATATAACTTGCCTTTTTGAACTTGGAGCATCCTCATTACTACTGCGTAATGATTTTACACTGGTTATCTTATTTATTTTTGGTGAAGACGCACGGCTAAAAAATGCTCTGTAAAAAAATATACTATTGTTAAATGATTAATCTTATCTTAAATAAATATTCTTTCTGTTTATCCTCTAGACAGCAAAGTTTACAAATTCATCATGACTGTATACATACTGATTATAAATGGCAGCCATATTTTCATTGCCACAGCTATAATGGGCTGTGGTACTGAAAATATGGCTGTATGTATTTTTTGTGGAAGCATATGGGCTTGAACTTGAAACTCCTTACTTGTCGCTGGGAATTCTGACCACTGGGCCATGGCCGACACCTTAAACATTCTGTTTATACTCTAGCACAACCACTAGGTCAGAGGAGTTTACAATCAATCATTTTGATATTGAATTATTAACCGTATATTGAGAAGTTGTGGGTTGAACCATAGTCCATGCATATGCATGTGCTCTGCACTCTCATGCTTGACTACTCTGCCAGGATGAGCCAAAATGCATACCTAATTATTCCATTAATCATAAAGGCATCAAATCCTTCACACAAAATAAAGACAAAAGAAAATGTAAAAAAGAAAAAAAAAAAACTTTCATACCTTTCATTCTGTGCTCTGGAGTTGTTGATTTAGCAGATCACTTATCTTTTATGCTGATGTAAAAATTTGAACACTGAAACATACTGTTGCCTACCAGGGTATAAACAGAAAATTTTTCTGTTTGCACTCTGGGAGTCAACATAGGGACAGGGGAGTTTACAACTACAGTGAATTACAATATTCACATGGATCTGAACATTGAATGTAAAGACTTCTGTCATTGCATGGCTACTTGGGTATGCTTACACATTCTAAAATTATGTATTGGCACTTTTTATATCAGAGTAAATACCAAATAACTCAAACAGAAATAAATCAAATATCTCATTGGAACAAAGACAATTTTTTATTATTTAGTATTAAATCTGGTGGTTTAAGACAGTGTAATGTTCTCCTCCAGGATTCTTTCAATTTCTCTCAAATACAGCCCACTGTTTGATATGCTGAGCCAGCAGCAAGTACTTTCCACTTTCTAACGAGCGGGCAAGTGGAATAATGGCACTGTCATCCTTTAAAAACTTTAGAGGGTACAGTAATTTATAAATATTTCTCATTAACGTACCTGATCAATCAATGTTCTCTTGCAATAATGCATATTGGTTTGCATACTGTGAGACTGAGTTGACATATTGTCCCAAAAATTCATAGCAAATTGTTAACTATCACTCTAATACACTGTCTGCAATAAAAGTGTTACAGTGAAGTTATAAATTCCTTTGGCCACAGAAGAATTTAAGTAATGACTCAAAGAATTTTTATTCTGTGAGTCATTACTTCTTGTTCTAAATTAGTATGGGAATTTCAATATTCCTAAAGGAATATTGAAATTCCTTTAGGAATCTAGTTATCACATATTTTCCACTCAAATAGAATTCATTAATAGTGTGTCCCTGTAACTAGCCAACCAATCCAATATATTTGAAAAATACTGAAAGGTTTAATATCACAGGCAATTTGGTTTCTACACGAGAATTTCTCTTGGCATCAAGAGATTTTTGGCAATAATATTTTATATATCTGCTAGGTTAAACATAATTACAGGTGGCATCACAAAGATTGCTAAAATACAGTGGTTCTTCTAAACTCCTCTGACCTATGTGATCATCCCAGAGTATAAAAAGAAAACTTATTTAAATGGCAGTATCTGCCATGACAGCACAGATATAAGGGTTATTCAATAAAGAATGATCATAATTTTTCATGAACTGTACTGCTTGCTATTTCTAGCTGAGATGAGAATTTAAGACCAAACCGATTTGCATCACACAGCAAATGCAAAGTTGACTCATGTGCATGGCGTGACCTTGGCGGTAGGTCAAGTTCATGCCTGTTCAGTTTCACCTGGCTCAGCTGGACAGGTATTTCGAATGAACAGAGGGGTGAAGTGGAAGTGGTTTTTTTTTTTTTGTTTGTTTTTTTGGCTGATGCTGCATAAGCTTGCTTTCTTGCATCAAATGCCTCTACTAATGCTAACCTACATAACAATGGACATAACATGCAAGGAACAATATGCTGTGCTCAAATTTTATTTCTGTCTCAAGAAAACATCAACTGAAACATATGAAATGTTAAAAGGGGCTTATGGTGGATCTACACTTCCATATAGCACAGCTCACAAGTGGTTTAGAATGTTTAAAGATGGATGTGATTCAATCACAAAAAATCAGCAGTAAAGCAACTGGCAGAGATGTTGTGGATATCAATAGGAAGCACACTTGGTATTCCCCATGATGATTTGCATATGACATGTTCGTGTACACTGGGTTCATGACCACTTGCACATGAGCAACAGCAAGTTCACATGAAGGTCTGTCAGGAGCTTCAACAGATGGTTACTAAAGATGGTGAGGTTCAGCACAAGGTGATAATGGCAGATGAGACATAGCTTCATCATTTTGACCCAAAGAGTATGCAACAAGGCTCTGTTTGGAAGTCTACGTCATTGCCAACATTGAAAAAACCAAAAGTTGTCGTTTCTGCAGGAAAGGTTATGGTCGTCACTTTTTTTGACATTCAAGATGGTTTAAGCATGTGCCACATCACACAACTATCATGAGACCTTACTACAGAACCATACTGCACACTTTGCATGATCACATTTGTGGCAAACCACCACAACTGCAGACAACACAGGTGGGTGGATGCTCATGACAATGCAAGACCTCACAATGATCATAGTATCATTGAGTACTTAGCCAGCATTAATGCCAAATGTGTTCCTCATCTGCCCTAGAGCCCTGACCTTATATTCTGTGATTTTTTTTATTTTATTTAAAGGAGGAGCTGCGAGGAAAATGTTTCCAACAGTCAGAAGTTGTAAAGAAATTAGAGACAATTCTCAAATGCACGTCAAAAATTGGCTTCTATTGTGTTTTGAAGAATGGCAGAAATGTCGGAGTAAGTGCATTTCATCAAATGGGGACTACTCTGAAAAGGTCTCAAAATATGGATGATTAATTAAAGGTATGATTTTAAAAAAACATTATGATCATTCTTTACTGAACAGCCTCGTACATTATGTTAATTGGAACTTAATTGGAATACAAGTATGATATGATACAATAAAGCTGAACTAAATGAAGAATTAAACAAAATACTACATTAGGTACATGTCAAATTTTAATGTTCCATTTCAAGAATTATAATACAAATTCTCACCATAAAGAACCACTGATCATAATAAACATCAGAATAGAAATTTGTATTGCAATTCTTGAAATGTCAATACATTAAATTTTATGTACTCAACTATGCTCAGCTTTCTCATTTATAAATACATAACAGCAAAGAAAAACTTGGTTACCAAGGATAAAGTGGATGTGATCCACCTGGGTATGTGTTCAAATTTGAACTACAGCTTGATTTTTTTACAGAAACCACAACTGACTGACTTGGGGTGGGGTGGGGGGGATGTGTAATGTGTCAATTCTTATTTTAAGATAATTACATTAATCAAGACTGTTTTGGGATGGAAGTGACAACATCCAACTGGCAAAATGAATGATATCAGTGTTTTTTTTTTACATGAAAACCCCTAGAACAAGAGGTATCAGAACCATAGTACTTAAGTACTATTATGTATGGGTTGAAGGTTGAAAAGATTAAAGAAAATACTCTTTGATGTTAGACTTGAATTTCTGTAGATTATAATCTTCATGAAATATGTACGAAGCAAGGTTGTTACAGAAACAAGAAGTTGAATGAATAAATAAGGAAGAAGAAGAGCTGATTCTGTGAGTTTGAAGTTGGACAGTAAAAGGCTATTGACTGTTTGTAGCACATGTTTGGACTGCTTTGGAAGAGAGAGCAGAAATTATAGAAGCCAATCCAGAAGAACAGTGCCCATATAGAAAAGGCATACAGCAGAAATGGAACATCTATGAGACAGAGAGTAGAGGGACTTTGTTAGAGATGAGTCAATAATTAACCTAACTGCCCTCTTTTGAATGGAACCTAGAAGTCCTAGAGAGGTTTGGTGGAACTGCCCCAAGTACATTTTCAATGTACTTGGGGCGGTTCTAACCGGTGGGTGGGGGGGCAACCTTTAACAGGGCATTTTCACGTAGTGGCACTTTCTTGACGATGTTAGCATACAATGCAATTATTATCATTCTATTTATGTAAACCCACTCTATCTTGATCGTACTGGGGTACTGTCCTTTACTGGACGGCAATAAATGATTATATATATATATATATATATATATATAAATATTTTAAAATAAAATATATAAAAAAATATTTTATACCCATGCATATATACACTGGTAACCCACTGACAGTCTTTTCTGTCAGTCTGGCCTGCAGCAGTAAGTTCTTGTCATTCGGATTTTCCTTGCCTTTGTCTTTGCTTTTTTCTACTTTCATAGCGTTACGCTTACTTCTGTAAGGTCATCCATGTTCTGTATGCAATACCTTATTAACACATTATGTAATTGCAAACCTGGTATGATATTATTAAAATTTTTATTCAAAATTTAAAATTGATTTTACCACGTGGACTTTCACACATGTACTTTGACCTACAGAACATGTCGGAAACAGAAGTAAGGGCATTGCTGGCTTTTTCGTGATTTTGGTGGATGACCTCTGACAAAGACACAAAAATTATGAAAGACTCTGCAATGCTATCTCTACCTAGGTCGTCTCTTCAAAAAATTCTTTTGGTTTACTTTTCTATAGTTACAATTATTTTTTCTGGTTCCTTTCTTTCCCCCTTCATTCACAACGTATATCACTCCCAGGGTACACCGTATTTTCATTAGTTCATTTCTATGCATATAAACATCTACTTAGTGTATTTTATACTAATAATATTTTTTATATATACATTATGGCTGTAGGGTACTTTTTGTGATAGCAGTGACCCTGATCCATAATTCATGTTATTGTAATTCAGTCATATCTAATCTTATTTAATCTAATTCTTAATTTTTCTTCCCCCCTATAGCATATAACTTCTCTATTGTATTCTTGATGATTATATATATATATATATATATATATATATACGGGTATTAAGTGAAAACAATTCGGGGGAATTTCTGAAAAACCGTAGGTCATCACCCTGGACAATGCAGTTAAATTAATCTTAAGGGGAAAGTTCGATTAACCAGCCGATCGCCTCCTGATGCTATCTGTGTATCAACATCATTATTAAAAATGTCGGGCGATACTCGACATTTTGAAAGATAAAGAGTGCTAATTTTTGCTAAAATATCTGTAGGAAGGAACTAAACTTCTCAGAAGTGTCTCATATTAAAACAAGAATTTGGTCTTATGTAAGTGAATCTATCATGGGAACATATGTCAACATCAGGATGTTTACATAAATAAAAAAACCACGCGTTTTTTTTTTTTTTTTTTTTACCTGCATATATGATGGAGGGAAAGTCGAGCGGTGATTATCCGCTGTATATCCACACCACTTTTACATATTAACACAGATCTAACAAAAATAAGGTTAGAAGGCATGAAAAGTTTAAACATTTCGACTTCATAATGCGCAATCAAACGTGTACAACCTGTGCTTTCTATGTTGCACTTGCGAAAGCATTTTCGCGCCAATTTTAATACACGAAACAATATTTGGCCCACTTACGTTAAGGTTACTTGTGGCATATTCTTTACAGGATATAGCTGATACAAAACACTCTAAAACGAATTATATGTTCATATATATAGAATACGCTAGCAACAATAGCATTACACACTAATCGTTATTTCTCAAACGACCACACGTAGAGAACTCTTTTCCAATGACTAGTGAAGGAGGATGACAGTTGCGCCACTCAAGGTTGTTACAGGATTAACATTAAGAGAGGATTAGCATTTCATGCAAGAAAGCAAGCTTAGACAGCATCAACCAAAAAAAAAAAAAAAAAAAACCACCCTTCCCATTTTAGCCATCCATTCGCTCCAAAAGTTTGTCCAGTTCTTCCTTGAATCTATTTAAACTATCAACTTCCATAATGACAGATGGAAATTTGTCCCAGCAATCAACTACCCTTTTGCTAAAGGCAAATTTCCGCACATCTATTCTGGAACTGTCTTATCTCAATTTCAATTTATGTTTGGTCAGCTGCATAATCTGAGCAAGAGGGAGAATCTCATCAGCATTGAGCTTGCCGAAACAGTTCAAGGCCTTATACACCTCAATCAGATCGTCTCCAGAACTTAAGCCTTTCTTGGTAAGAGCAACCCTTTGTTCTTCTCACAAATCTCGTTGCTATTCTCTGTACTCGTACCAACAGCTCTACATCCTTCCTAAAATAAGTCCTCGAGACCTACACGTAGTACTCAATGTGTAACCTAATACTGCCTTATACAATGGGATTATCACATCCTTATCCCCGCTAGCAAAATTCCTGTATATCATTGACAATGTCCCATGAGTTGCTCTGGTAGCCTGTCTGCTACCAGAGCAACCAAAAAATTAAATCCAAACGGGAAAGAATAAAACTTTGTTCTGTGGAATCATAAAGACGTTTTAAAAATGAAATAATTGAAGCAGTAGCAAGGTTATTCCAGGTCTAACACCACTTGGGGTGAATGGGGAGGAGCGTTTTTGCAAAAATTCGCGAAGGGATGATCTGTCTTTCCTCAAATTGAGGAAAGACAGCTGTAGAACTGATATGTGAAATTTGCCTTTAGCCAGCGGGTGGTTGATTGCTGGAAAAAACTTCCATCTGTCATTGTGGAAGTTGATAGAGTAAATAAATTGAAGGAAGAACTGGACAAACTTTTAGAGAGAATGGATGTGCGAAATGGAATTTTTTTTTTTTTTTGACTGATGCTGTATAAGCTTGCTTTCTTGCATCATATGCCTCTACTAATGCTAATTAGAAGTTACACCACTGAATTCAAGCCTGCACAGATGCTAATATAGTACCAGACACGCTGTTGATGGGGACCTCCGTAGCCAAGTGGGCAGGAGGAGAAGTGCGTAGCATACGTTTCTTGATTATGTTCTGTGGTTCGAGTCCGTGGCCACCAAATACGGAGGATAAGGAAAGGTCAGGGAACGACCACCGCATATCCCTGGAGCAATATGGTCTTAGTTGCTAATGCTCTTAAAATTCAAAAAACAACAAACAAACAACACTGATATGATTGGCTATGCAAATCAGAAAATAGTTAATTTAATTAACTCCTCGTATTTATCCAGTGAGCCCTTTTACATTTTTACTTTAGCCAAAGCAGAAAAAATGCTGGTGCATTTTTTATGCTGCACTAGCCAAATTTTTTTTTGCTGGTGCAGCATAAGTCTCAGGCTGCCTTGCACCATATGGCTGAAAGCTATTAAACATAAAGCAAAAATTCGTTTTGAAAGCTCGGTTTAAGGCAAACATCAAATTTGCTACGTGAGAATCAAATACAAGTTCATTCAGAATAACAAAATATGCTTATTCAACTTACTTTACAGTTAACTGTGTCATGTTTTTACCTAGGACATCACTCTGATTTGTTAATTAATTAATCTATAAAATACTACAACGGATTTGTGTTTGGAAAAACGTGTCAGTGTTCTAAAAGAACATATTGGTTAATAACACTGCGCATGCATTTCATTATTGATATGTTCATCTTATTAAAGTAAAAATATAGTAGGGAAAAATAAACAATAACATAACATTTAACAAGTTAAAAATAACAAAACACAAATTATAAAATTGCAGTTATTTCCTTTGCATTTCATTTGTTATTTCCTAAAAGTCCATCAAGCACAACGCTGAAAAATAAAGGTATAGTATAGTAATTTTCTTTACAAGAAAAATAGTGCCACCCCCCCAACTTAAATTCAGAGTCTGCTGCAAGATATTCGATCTAACCAGTGTGACTCTGGTATTAAATTTGTTCAGGAATCGATATTATTTCATAGCCATCATAGTCATATTATTTTAACATAGCCATCTGTCAAAGTAGTTAAATTAATTAATTAAATTGGCATCGTTTTGGTTATATCTCATACTGTGAATGCCTTCACAACAAGTTGCCACGGTATCGTACTACTTCGAATAAATAACACTTCACCAGTGGAGAAGACTGCTGTTATTTATTCTCAGCGGATACCACACCACCCAGACGGCAAAGACGTTTCAAAACTTGTTGGTTTCTCTTCGGTGGGTGGGCAGGTAACCCAATACCTTTGCTCTTAAATATTTTATAGTTTATTGTGACTTAATTTAACTTAATTGTTAAAATTGCATTCTATAATCTGATACTCTCCGTAGCTGAGTTAGTCGGTCTCAGGCGTAGATAGCAAGGTGTTTTCCCACAGAAACTAAGCGGCAGATGAATTTAATTATTCGGGTCGTCTAAAAATAATAGTTTGGTTTATGACCTGATACTTAGGGGAAGTTGGGAGTAGGTTCCAAAGCCAGAAAGTACAGTAAATTATCTAAAATAGTTGTGATATAATAATGATCTTATTTATGATATGTCAATCATATTAATTATATAATAACTGGCTTTCATTGCTGTATTAATTCATCATGGTTGAATATAGTTTGGTTAAATTTGTGCTGAAGCAACTCAGGTTGTGGTACCTTAATATGCAGGGCTGTGCAAAGGTAGATGGAGACCGGATTTATGTTGAGATTTTTATGGTTCATGGTTCCCTTGATTGGGGTCCCCTTTGATGGGAGCTCTAGTGCAGCGCATCCAATGCACCCCCTATTTGCACGGTCCTATTAAAATGTTATCCCTGAAAACTATCTTGCTAGTTTTAGGGGATGGAAACCCGAATTTCGTATAGGGAATCCTTGCCCTAGATGAGCTAACTCAGCCACAGTTAAAAAAAAAAAAAGAAAAAAAAAACCCAATAATTATTTAATGATAATGGTTACCAGGGGACTTTTCCCCCTTCCCTCGCTTCTTTTAATAAAATAAAATACTTAGAGAAGCTTTCGACACTGCGTGTGTCTCTTCCTCAGCTATGAATACATAAATATCTTACTGTAAAAATTATATAAATGCAGGAGGCATAATAGAATATGAGCGTGAATTATCTATAAAATATCAGTGTAGATACAACATAGTTTGTTAATAAAAAAAGAACTACATTCGTAGTGTAAAGGCATTGATTTAATTGTATCTCATATTGTGACTACCTTCAACAACGAGTTACCGTGTATTGCACTACCTCGAATATGTAGCTCTTTACTAATAGTGAAGTCTATTGTTACTTATTCTCTGTGGGCACCACCATCCAGACAGCACCGTGTCAAGGCTTGTTGGCCTATCGTCGGGGGGTGGGTGGGCAGGTACCCTTGTGTAGCAATCACGCCAACCAAGTTTTTGAAGTAATTCCACAATACGAGAGATGACAAAAGGTGTACGAATCCTTTTGGCATCTCTCATATTGTGGAATCACTTTTCTGGACGAAAATCCGGAGTTTATAGGAGAAAAAAAAAAAAAAAAAACCTACCACCCTCACCTGATTAACTCAACCAAGTTGTAAAAAGGCCCATGAAAATTCCTCGCATCATCAACGGGACTCGAATTCAGGTGTTTTGTACCCCGTGTGGGATGGTCATTCTACCAACTGTACTAAACACAAGGGCTATTTTTTAGTAATAATTCATAAACAAGCAGAACACAAATAGTTCAGTACAATTAACGATAAAAAGAATTCATGTTTTTTTCCCCCTAGAATTTTTACTTACAGGATATGGATCTTTTAAAGAAAAGCTGTCAATTTAATTTAGAATAAGATCCTTTCTGTATTTGTAGTGGAGTGGAAAACTGATTGCATATTCTTCTTTATTGTCCCATAGATGTGGTGGATAGATCTTTGTTGTTTACTGCCCTACCTGATTTATGTGAAGACAGAGCCGGAACTAGGCAATCCTACGCCTCGGGCAAAAGTCTTATAAGTACGCCTCCATTAATATGCAGGTAGTCAATCTTTCAGTAGCGTAGCTAGGGTTGTCGACGCCCGGGGAAACCATATCTTCCTGGCGCCCCTGGGTGTGATAATGTGATATGAATGTGATAGATAATTCCTTCAGTTTGAGCCCCTGAAGCTCGGCGCCCGGGGAAAATTTCTCCCCTCTGCACCCCCAGCAGCACGCTTCTGCAATCTTTATGACTTAATAAAAATTATTATTGCAACGGTCTGCGATTTGCATATATTTATTAATAAAATAACTTAAATAATACAATGAATATAACAAAACACTGAACCCTGAGCAACTCCACTAATAATATTAGTCCAGGTTGAGCAGTGTCCATTGATTACCACTCTCTGTCTTCTGCCACTCAACCATCCCTTTATCCAGAGCAGCAATTTGCCACCAATGCCACACTGCTCCAATTTGTGCAGCAGTTTTCCATGTGCAACAGTATCAAAAGCCTTTGGAAGATCCAAGTATACAATGTCAAAGTTATTCCCTGCATCCAGTTCTTTTGTGTATACATCATAGTATCCAATCAAATTGGTCAGGCAAGACCTTCCCTTAACAAAACCATGCTGTGTCTGAGCTATAACAGAATTCTTGTCTAGATGATCCTGCAGTGCTTCTTTAACCAGTGCCTCCATTAATTTTCCTGGAACAGAAGTTAACTAACAGGTCTATAATTACTTGTTTCAACCTTTGATCCTCCTTTGTGAATTGGGGTTACATTTGCACATTCCCAGTCTATGGGTACCTCCCCTGAGTCCAAAGAAGCTCTCATAATTATGGCTAGTGGTTTGCTTACTTCCTTTGCTGCCTCCTTTAATATAACTGGATAGATCCCATCCACCCTGGGTGCCTTTTTTATGTTTATCCTCAACAATTTCTCCTCCAATTTCCTCTCAGTTATTACAAAATCATCTAGCTCACTGCCACTGTTTACCTCACCCACGCATTCCCCCTCCTGAATAACTCCTCATGTGTGAATGTAGATGCAAAATACTTGATTAGTTTGTTAGCCACCTGAGCAGGATCCTCAATTGTTGAACCATCAATATTCAGTGGACCAATCTGATTCATCACTTCCCTTCTTGAGTTTAAATAGGTAAAGAACTCTTTTCTGTTTTTCTTTGCATCCTTTGCCAAGGATTTCTCATAATCTGCCTTTGCCTGCCTAATCTCATTTGTGACTTGGTTACAGACCAGCTTATATCTATCATAGGCTTCCATGTCACCCATTAATTTGTATGTATCCCATGAATTTTTCTTCTCTGTCATATGTCTCATTAGTTCATCTGACATCCATTTAGGCCTGAACCTGGAACAATATTTCTTAGTTGGTATGTAAAGCCTGGTAGCTTCCAAGATACGTTCTTTGAATGCTTCCCATTTCGAATTTGCTGTTGGTAACATCATCAGTTGGTCCCATTGTATAGAATTTAAATACTGTCTCAGACCATCGTAGTCGCCTTTACGAAAGCAAAAATCCTTCCCTTTACCACTGATGGTAGTTACCTCCTTGAGTAAATCCCACTTGAGCCCACTGTGTTCACTGCCACCTAGTAGTTCCTTTATCTGCAGGTTCTTAATGCATTAAGAATCACTACTGATAATCAGATCAAGAGTATTGCTCCCTCTAGTTGCCTCCCGAACATGCTGATGTAGAAAACAATCATCCAATAAATCCACAAAAGCCTTGCTAGTGTGCGAGTGACCAACCCACAAATTCCAGTCAATATCTGGGAAATTAAAATCCCCCATTATAAGACTCTCTGATTTACTGGCCCACTCTATTTCTCTGCATAATTGCTCATTATACTCATCAGAGTCATTAAGCCTATAGCACAATCCTACTCTCAATTTTGATTTCCTTATGCTTATGTCACACCAAACTGACTCGACACTGCCCTGTCCATTGATGTCGACTGGCTTCACTTCCTTGGATTTTATGTTTCTTAACTAATAGCATGACCCCTCCTCCCTTCCTGTCAATCCTTTCTATACACATAGTGTTCCCCAAATTCCAGTTCTGCACTCCTTATATCTGTGTGACAACATGTCTCTGATATCCCAACAATATCTGCGTTTGATGTTTTGAGCAATATCTTAAATTCATCAAAATTATTTACCAAACTCCTAGCATTGGTGTACACGCAAGTATTTAGCATTAGCATTAGTAGAGGCATTTGATGCAAGAAAGCAAGCTTATGCAGCATCAGCCAAAAAAAAAAAAAAAAAACCCACTTCCACTTCACCCCTCTGTTCGTTCAAAATACCTGTCCAGCTGAGCCTTAAACTTATTTAGGCTATCAACTTCAACAACAAGTGATGGAAGTCGGTTCCACCAACCAACCACCCGCTGGCCAAAGGCAAATTTCCGCACATCTATCCGACATCCGTCCTTCCTCAATTTGAATTTATGCCCTCTGAGGTGATTATTCTGAGAAAGATGAAGAATCCCATTGGCATTGAGCATGCTCAAACCATTCAAAGCCTTATACACCTCTATAAGATCACCTCGCCGGTGCCTAGTCTCCAAACTCTGTAATTTGCAAAACTTAAGCCTTTCTTCGTAAGAGCAACCCTTTGTTCCATTTACTAATCTTGTTGCCCTTCTCTGTACCCGTTCCAGCAGCTCTACATCCTTCTTGAAATGAGGCCTCCAGACCTGTATACAGTACTCTAGGTGTGGCCTGACCATTGCCTTATACAATGGAATAATCACCTCCTTATCCCTGCTGGAAAAATTCCTGTATATCATTGACAATACTCCATGAGCTACTCTTGCAGCCCGTCTGCACTGCTCAGAGAACTTCATATCTGCCTGCACAATCACCCCCAAGTCCCTTTCATTCTCTACCACTGTCAGTGTAGTACTACAGAGTTGATACGTTGCTCTGGGGTTGCTGTTTCCCATGTGTATTTACATTTGTCAATGTTAAACTGCATTTGCCACCTCTCAGCCCATCTGCTCAACCTTTCCAGATCCTGTTGCAGCAGCATAGTGTCAGTAGTGTCCTTGACAACCCTGCCAACCTTTGTATCGTCTGCAAACTTGGACATTAAGCTTGATATACCATCATCAATATCATTTATAAATACAGAAAACAACAATGGACCCAACACTGAGCCCTGAGGGACTCCACTAATAACATCAGTCCACGATGAGCAGTGTCCATTGATTACCACTCTCTGTCTTCTCCCCCTCAACCACCCCTTTATCCATAGCAGCAATTTGTCTCCAATGTCACACTGCTCCAATTTGTGTAGCAGTCTTCCATGTGCAACAGTATCAAAAGCCTTTCTAAGATCCAAGTATATAATATCAAAGTTATTCCCTGCATCCAGCTCTTTAGTGACTGCATCATAGTATCCAATCAAGTTGGTCAGGCAAGACTTCCCCTTAACAAAACCATGCTGTGTCTGAGCTATAACTGAAGTCTTGTCTAAATGATCCTGCAGTGCTTCTTTAACCAGTGCCTCCATTAATTTTCCTGGAACAGAAGTTAAGCTCACAGGTCTATAATTACTTGTTTCAGCCTGTGATCCTCCTTTGTGAATTGGGGTCACATTTGCACATTTCCAGTCCATGGGTACCTCCCCTGAGTCCAAGGAAGCTCTCATAACTATCGCTAAGGGTTTGCTTACTTCCTTTGCTGCCTCCTTTAATATAACTGGATAGATCCCATCCACCCCGGGTGCCTTTCTTGTGTTTATCTTCAACAGTTTCTCCTCCACTTTACTCCCAGTTATTTCAAGATTCTGTAGCTTACTGCTAGAGCTGAATACACCTCTGGCATTCCCCTTGCTGAATAACTCCTCATGTGTGAATGTCGATGCAAAATATTCATTTAGTTTGTTAGCTACCTGAGCAGGATCATCAACAGTTGACCCATCCATATCAAGTGGACCAATCTGATTCATCCCCTTCCTTCTAGAGTTTACATAAGTAAACAACTCTTTGCTGTTTTTCTTTGTATCCCTTGCCAAGGATTTCTCGTAATCTGCCTTCGCCTGCCTAACCTCCTTTGTAACTTGGTTGTATATCAACTTGTATCTATCATAGGCTTCTGTGTCATGTGTTAATTTGTAAGTATTCCATGCATTTTTCTTCTCTGCCATATGCCTCATTAGTTCATCTGACATCCATTTTGGCCTAAACCTTGAACAATATTTCTTAGTTGGTATGTAAAGCCTAGTAGCTTCCAAGATAAGTTCTTTGAATGCTTCCCATTTTGAATTTGCTGTTGGTAACATCATCAGTTGGTCCCACTGTATAGAATTTAAATACTGTCTCAGTCCATCGTAGTCGCCTTTACGGAAGCAATAACCCTTCCCTTTACCCCTAATGGTAGTTACCTCTTTCAGTAAATCCCACTTCAGCACACTGTGATCACTGCCACCTAGTGGTTCATTTATCTGCAGATTCTTAATGCATGAAGAATCACTGCTGATAATCAAATCAAGAGTATTTCTCCCTCTAGTTGCCTCCCGAACATGCTGATGTAGAAAACAATCATCCAATAAATCCACAAAAGCCCTGCTAGTGTGTGAGTAACCAGCCCCCAAATTCCAGTCAATATCTGGGAAATTAAAATCTCCCATTATAAGACTCTCTGATTTACTGGCCCACTCTATTTCCCTGTACAGTTCCTTATTATACTCATCAGAGTCATTAGGCCTATAGCACACTCCTACTCTCAATTTTGATCTCCCAATGCTTATGTCACACCATACTGACTGCACTGTCCAGCGATGTCGACTGGCTTCACTTCCTTGGTTTTTATGTGTTTCTTAACTAATAGCATAATCCCTCCCCCTTCCTATCCTGTCTATCCTTTCTGTAGACGTTGTACTCCTCAAATTGCAGTTCTGCATCCCTTATATCTGTGTCACACCACGTCTCTGATATCCCAACAATATCTGCCTTTGATGTTTTGAGCAATACCTCAAATTCATCAAATTTATTTACCAAACTCCTAGCATTGGTGTACACGCAGGTATACATGCACCTGTTTCTATTCTTAGCTACCCTAACACAACCCATGTGTTTACTTGTACCGCAATGGCTCCCAGCAGTCTCTGAAATACCATGCATCTTGTTTTTCAGGCTTCTGGTCATTCTAATAGAAGCAGTGCAAGAATCTCTTTCACCTCTGCCAGTGGCTACTGTTAATCTATTGGTCTTTGTCTCCCCCCAAGCTAGCAGTTTTCCGACCCACCTAACACTGCCTCGATAGCATCAGCAAATATTCTTGCACCCTTTCTATTTAAGTGTATCCCATCCCTGTAGAAGCAATCTCTCCTGTTAACAAGTACAGTCCAGGCTGAAAAAAATTCTACCCCTTGAGCCTTGCACAATCTTTCCAGGGCCGAATTGATCGACAAGGCTCTCATCATATACTCCCTCCTATCGTGTCTGGGCAGAATTGCAGACACTTTCAAATTCAACCCTAATTCTCGGCTTTTGTTCAGCAGTGACCTGTACTTGTTAAGTAATTCTGCCGGTCTCCTACTCTTAATATTATTAGTGCCAACGTGTACAACTATATCACCTTTTGGGCCCTTAAAAGATGATATTCGCTCTACAACGTCATCAACCTTTGCCCCTGGCAGACATACCCTGGTCCTGTTCCACCTATCTTTTTTACAAAGCATGTTCCCCTTTTTTTTACATGTTCCCCTTTTTTTGCATGTTCCCCTTTTTTCCTTTTTTACAAAGCATGTATACATGCTTTTTTACAAAGCATGTATACATGCACCTATTCTTATTCTTAGCTGCCCTAACACAACCCATGTGTTTACTTGTTCCACGATGACTCCCAGCAGTCTCTGAAATATCCTGCATCTTGTTTTCCAGGCTGCTGCTCATTTCAATAAAAGCAGTGCCAGAATCACTTTCACCTCTGCCAGTGGCTACTATTAATCTTTTAGTCCTTGTATTTCCCCAAGCTAGCAGTTTTCCGACCCATCTAAAACTGCCTCGACAGCATCAGCAAATATTCTTGCACCCTTTCTATTTAAGTGTATCCCATCTCTGTAGAAGCAGTCTGGCCGGTTAACAAGTACAGACCAGGCTGAAAAAATTCTACCCCTTGAGCCTTGCACAATCTTTCCAGGGCCGAATTGATCGACAGGGCTCTCATCATATACTCCCTCCTATCGTGTGTGGGCAGAATTGCAGACACTTTCAAATTCAACCCTAATTCACGGCGTTTTTTCAACAGTGACCTGTACTTGTTAAGTAATTCCGCCGGTCTCCTACTCTTCATATCATTAGTGCCAACGTGTACAACTATATCACCTTTTGTGCCCTTAAAAGATGATATCCGCTCGACAGCATCATCAACCCTTGCCCCCGGCAGACATACCCTGGTCCTGTTCCACCTATCCTTTTTACAAAGTATGTTCCCCGTTTCCCTGACAAGAGTCACCAAGAACTACTAGTTCCTGTGGGACCAGCGCATTCTGCCTTGGGGGTTGCCGCTGTGTTGCGTGATGACCAATGCAAGCTCTAGCAATGATGTGGGCAGCTGAGAGCTTGATGAGCCCCTCAATTTATATCCTTCGAGGGCATCCACCCTGTCCTTCAAGCTCTCATATAGGCCCATAACAACGCTGAGTTGTCGCCTGATCTCCTTACACTCCTTACATCGCGCACACACAAAGGCATCTCCCATGGCAGTGTCATGTTCCATACCCGATTGCTCCACAAACATCAAACAAGCAGTGCATTTTAAAAGGCTGTGATTCAGAGGGCAAGTGCCCCCCCCTCAGTTCTCCCCTGAGCCACAGCACTCCCATTAGCTTGAGCCTTTTTCTTTGCTGCTCTGGTCTGAGTCATGATTTCGATTTAATTTCAATAAAATTTCAATTTCAGTACAAAATTAAAACCCTAAACTTGTATCCCAACAGTTATAACGCTATATTTATTTTTCAGTATCGAGTGTTATCTACGAGTTCCCTTTATATAACTTCCGTATCAAGTTATGTATTAATTATTTATGTTATGTTTGTAATCTAAGTCGTTATATGTATATAGTTAAAAGTACAATTTAATTGACAATGAAGTTTAACAAGATTAATAGATTTACTGATTAACTGACAATATTATGTTATGCACTATACTATACTAAGCTTATGCTATCTAGTTCGGGGTATGTTGTAACAATGGCGGTAATTACGAACGGTAAATCTACGGACACTTAAGTATTAATTAACTTCCAAATCTCGCTGTCTCAATTCAGAATAAACTAAGGATCCTGACTAGATATATAAGCTACTAATAGAAAATAATTTGATATAACAATTTGTTAATAAATCGGCTAAATATGGTTAAAAAAACCCCTCGTTCAACGGAGCTGCAACTTGTAACACGTGGATTTGATACGCTTACCGATACTAAGGAATAAAAGCAGAATTCAAGCAGAATACAACTGCCAACTGGCTAGTATGGAGGATAAACCACAGGAGGACAAACCAAAAAGCTCAGAGGTGTGATGTCACAAAACAGGCCATACTTTATAGAAATTTGTAATTGGAATTTCTCTGTTATTTTCGTAATTTTAGCATTAGCATTAGCATTAGCAGAGGCATATGATGCAAGAAAGCAAGCTTATTCAGCATCAGCCAAAAAAAAAAAAAAAAAAAAAAAACCCACTCCCATTTCACCCCTCCGTTCGTTCGAAATACCTGTCCAGTTGAGCTTTAAATTTGTTTAGGCTATCAACTTCAACAACAAGTGATGGAAGTCGGTTCCACCAACCAACCACCCGCTGGCCAAAGGCAAATTTCCGCACATCTATCCGACATCCGTCCTTCCTCAATTTGAATTTATGCCCTCTGAGGTGATTATTCTGAGAAAGATGAAGAATCCCATTGGCATTGAGCATGCTCAAACCATTCAAAGCCTTATACACCTCTATCAGATCACCTCGCCGGTGCCTAGTCTCCAAACTCTGTAATTTGCAAAACTTAAGCCTTTCTTCGTAAGAGCAACCCTTTGTTCCATTTACTAATCTTGTTGCCCTTCTCTGTACCCGTTCCAGCAGCTCTACATCCTTCTTGAAATGAGGCCTCCAGACCTGTATACAGTACTCAAGATGTGGCCTTACCATTGCCTTATACAAGGGAATAATCACCTCCTTATCCCTGCTAGAAAAACTCCTGTATATCATTGACAAGACACCATGAGCTACTCTTGCAGCTCGTCTGCACTGCTCAGAGAACTTCATATCTGCCTGCACAATTACCCCCAGGTCCTTTTCATTCTCCACCACTGTCAGTGTAGTACCGCAGAGTTGATACGTTGCTCTGGGGTTACTGTTTCCCATATGGAACACTTTACATTTGTCGATGTTAAACCTCATTTGCCACCTCTCAGCCCATCTGTTCAACCTTTCCAGATCCTGTTGCAGCAGCATAGCGTCAGTATTGTCCTTAACGACCCTGCCAACCTTTGTATCATCTGCAAACTTGGACATTAAACTTGATATCCCATCATCAATATCATTCATAAACACCGAAAACAACAACGGACCCAACACTGAACCTTGAGGAACTCCACTAATAACATTAGTCCACGTTGAGCAGTGTCCATTGATTACCACTCTCTGTCTTCTGCCACTCAACCATCCCCTTATCCATAGCAGCAATTTGCCTCCAATGCCACACTGTTCCAATTTGTGCAGCAGTCTTCCATGTGCAACAGTATCAAAAGCCTTTCTAAGATCCAAATATATAATATCAAAGTTATTCCCTGCATCCAGTTCTTTTGTGACTACATCATAGTATCCAATCAAATTGGTCAGGCAAGACCTGCCCTTAACAAAACCATGCTGCGTCTGAGCTATAACTGAATTCTTGTCTAGATGATCCTGCAGTGCTTCTTTAACCAGTGCCTCCATTAATTTACCTGGAACAGAAGTTAAACTAACAGGTCTATAATTACTTGTGTCAGCCTTTGATCCTCCTTTGTGAATTGGGGTTACATTTGCACATCTCCAGTCTATGGGTACCTCCCCTGAGTCCAAAGAAGCTCTCATAATTATGGCTAGGGGTTTGCATACTTCATTTGCTGCCTCCTTTAATATAACTGGATAGATCCCATCCACCCCAGGTGCCTTTTTTATGTTTATCCTCAACAATCTCTCCTCCACTTTCCTCTCAGTTATTACAAAATCATCCAGCTCACTGCCAATGTTTACTTTACCTGCATCATTCTCCTTCCTGAATAACTCCTCATGTGTGAATGTAGATGCAAAATACTCGTTTAGATTGTTAGCCACCTGAGCAGGATCCTCAACTGTTGAACAATCAATATCCAGTGGACCAATCTGATTCATCCCTTTCCTTTTCGAGTTCAAGTATGTAAAGAACTCTTTTCTGTTTTTCTTTGCATCCTTTGCCAAGGATTTTTCATAGTCTGCCTTTGCCTGCTTAATCTCCTTTTTGACTTGGTTACAGACCAACTTATATCTATCATAGGCTTCCATGTCACCCATTAATTTGTATGTATCCCATGCATTTTTCTTCTCTGCCACATGTCTCATTAGTTCATCTGACAACCATTTAGGCCTAAACCTTGAACAATATTTCTTAGTTGGTATGTAAAGCCTGGTAGCCTCCAAGATTAGTTCCTTGAATGCTTCCCATTTTGAGTTTGCTGTTGGTAACATCATCAGTTGGTCCCACTGTATAGAATTTAAATACTGTCTCAGACCATCATAGTCGCCTTTACGAAAACAAAAACCCTTCCCTTTACCTCTGATGGTAGTTACCTCCTTGAGTAAATCCCACTTCAACACACTGTGATCACTGCCACCTAGTGGTTCATTTATCTGCAGGTTCTTAATGCATGAAGAATCACTACTGATAATCAGATCAAGAGTATTGCTCCCTCTTGTTGCCTCACGAACATGCTGATGTAGAAAACAATCATCCAATAAATCCACAAAAGCCTTGCTAGTGTGCGAGAGACCAACCCACAAATTCCAGTCAATATCTGGGAAATTAAAATCCCCCATTATAAGACTCTCTGATTTACTGGCCCACTCTAATTCCCTGTACAATATCTTATTATACTCATCAGAGTCATTAGGCCTATAGCACACTCCTACTCTCAATTTTGATTTCCCTATGCTTATGTCACACCAAACTGACTCGACACTGCCCTGTCCATCGATGTCGACTGGCTTCACTTCCTTGGACTTTATGTGTTTCTTAATTAATAGCATAACCCCTCCTCCCCTCCTGTCCTGTCTATCCTTTCTATACACATTGTATTCCCCAAATTCCAGTTCCGCATTACTTATATCTGTGTGACACCACGTCTCTGATATCCCAACAATATCTGCCTTTGATGTTTTGAGCAATACCTCAAATTCATCAAATTTATTTACCAAACTCCTAGCATTGGTGTACACGCAGGTATGCATGCACCTGTTTCTATTCTTAGCTACCCTAACACAACCCATGTGTTTACTTGTACCGCAATGACTACCAGCAGTCTCTGAAATATCCTGCATCTTGTTTTTCAGACTTCTGCTCATTTCAATAGAAGCAGTGCAAGAATCACTTCCACCTCTGCCACTGGCTACTGTTAATCTATTAGTCCTTGTATCCCCCCAAACTAGCAGTTTTCCGACCCACCTGACACTGCCTCGACAGCATCAGCAAAAATTCTTGCACCCTTTCTATTTAAGTGTATCCCATCCCTGTAGAAGCAATCTCTCATGTTAACAAGTACAGTCCAGGCTGAAAAAAATTCTACCCCTTGAGCCTTGCACAATCCCTCCAGGGCCGAATTGATCGACAAGGCTCTCATCATATACTCCCTCCTATCGTGTCTGGGCAGAATTGCAGACACTTTCAAGTTCAACCCTATTTCACGGCTTTTTTTCAACAGTGACCTGTACTTGCTAAGTAATTCCGCCGGTCTCCTACTCTTAATATCATTAGTGCCAACGTGTACAACTATATCACCTTTTGTGCCCTTAAAAGATGATATCCGCTCTACAACGTCATCAACCTTTGCCCCTGGCAGACATACCCTGGTCCTATTCCACCTCTCCTTTTTACAAAGTATGTTCCCCGTTTCCCTGACAATAGAGTCACCAACAACTACTAGTTCCTGTGGGACCAGCGCATTCTGCCTAGGGGGCTGCTTCTGTGTTGCCTGATGACCAAGTGCAAGCTCTGGCGTTGATGTGGGCAGCTGAGAGCTTGATGGGCCCCTCAATTTATTTCCTTCGAGGGCATCCACCCTGTCCTTCAAGGTCTCATAAAGGCCCATAACAACGCTGAGTTGTCGCCTGATTTCCTTGCACTCCTTACATCGTGCACACACAAAGACATCCCCCTTGGCAGTATCATGTCCCGTACCCGACTGCTCCGCAAACATCAAGCAAACAGTGCATTTTAATAGACTGTGATTCAGAGGGCAACTGCCCCCCTCAGTTCTCCCCTGAACTACAGCACTCCCATTAGCTTGAGCCTTTTGCTTTGCTGCTCTGGTCAGAGTCATGATTCCGATTTAATTCAATAAAATTCAAAACAAAAATTAAATCCTTAAGTTATATCCCAAAACAGTTATGTTATACATATATTTTTTTCGGTATCTAGTGTTTTCTACGAGTTCCCTTTATACAACTTCCGTATCACGTGCACCACTATAGTTATGTATTAATTATTTGTTACGATTAAGTCGTTATATATATATATATATATATAGAGTTAAAAGTACAATTTAATTGACAATAAAGTTTATCAAGATTAATAGATTTACTGATTAATTGACAATATTATATTATGCACTATACGACACTAAGCTTATGCTATCATGTAAAAATGGCGGGAATTCACGAACGGTATTTCTACGGACTCGTAAGTATTGATTAGCTTCCAAATCTCGCTATCTCAATTTAGAATAAACTAAGGATCCTGACTAGGTCTATAATCTACTTATAGAAGATAATTTGATGTAGAATCTTTGATAGAAGATTTTTAAAACACTGTTCCTCCCTGATGTTTTTCCGTAAGTATTTAATTTTTTTCGCTCACAAAAATTTCTGGAATCATAAGTAAAAATATGATGCAGTATTTCTTTTAATAAAAATTTTATTTTTATTAAAAGAAAGAAAGAGGATTTTCATATACCTTTTTCAGTGTGGCTTAGTTAAACAGACAAATGCATCACAGAACACACACACAATTTACAGAGAAAATACGAAGAGGCAGAGGGTTTGAAAAGTTTTAGCCCAATATAAATTGTAGTTTTTCATGAAATATTGCCCTCTGTACTGTAACTCTTCTTGTGTATTCACAGAAAATTTCAGGTTTGTAAATCTGTTCTCCTTTACAGAGGATGTTGAAGTGTGGAAGGTGAAGTTGCCGATTGCTGAGAGAATCAAGCACCATACAGCCATTAAATATCTTCAACTAAAGAGAATGTCGCTGAAAGAAATTCAAGACATGCAGCAAACATTAGGGGAATCCTGTTCTTCATACACCATGATCAAAAATTGGGTTACAGAATTTAAGCATGGACGAGACAGTGTTGATTATGTACCCACTATTGGGTGCATCTTCAACACTGTTACTATGTCGACACTTGCAAATGTGGATGCCATTCATGACCTGATCATGCAAGACTGCAGAATAACATTGAAGCACATTGAGGCAACATTCAATACCTTCCATGAGCGAGCTCACAATATTGTGGTGAATGTTTCAGGAATGGAGGTTTCTTCTAGGTGGGTCACGAAAGCACCAAATGCGGGTCAGAAATGGGAAAGATGTCACGAGATTGTGCAGCAACTTGAAGCTAATTAAACTGTTTTAGGAGTGCTACGTCACTATGGATGAAACATGAGTGAACCACTTCGACTGTGAAACAAAACAATTGAAACAATGGAAGCATCCCTCTTCACCACCACCTAAAAAGTTTCAATACAGAAGTCGGCTGGAAGTCATAGCATCCGTCTTTTGGGATGCAGGAATGATCATGGTTGATTTCCTAGAACCAGGTGCCACTATCAATGCAGAGTATTATTATAACTTACTGAGACATTTCTGCAACTAATTGAAGCTCAAGAAGCATGAAAAAATTGGCCAACAGAGTAATCTTGCAACAAGGCAATGCACTGAACTTTCTGTGAACTTTCCACTGCAACCAGTTAAGGCCGCAGTTTGGGAACTGCGGCCTTAACTGGTTGCAGTGGAAAGTTCACAGAAAGCCCAGCAGAAATGGCAGATGAGCTGATGTACTTCCCAACAATATTTAGTCAAATGCAAGCTTGAATCTTTGTGGAAAGTTAGGAAGTCAGATTGGTGCAAAATAAGAGATATAATAATCTGAGAAGTTTGTCAGAAAGCTGAGGTTAAATGAGAGTAAGGCTCAAAGGCAGGAGTGTGAACTGAAATTTTTGATAACTATGCATCCAAGGAGAGGTATCTCACTAATGCACCAAAGGGTGGGTGGGCTCAGTAAAATTAATGAGGAAGGTTTGTTCTCCCATATAGATGAGGAGAAAACTAAGGGTCACAAATATAAAATATCAGTAAATAACAGAAATTTGGATTTCAAGAAGTTCACTTACGAGAAGTGGTTGTCAAACATGAAATAAGTCGTTTCCCGACATGGCAGAGGCAGTGACTGACTAAATTCAAAATAGAATTAGTGCAATGGCAATAGTATGAATATTCTGTTTTTATTTATTTATAAAAATTATTATTTTCAGCTGCTGCAGAAAAAAGTCCACTTCCTTACATCATTTGGCCTTACTAATACTAATAATGTTCTCTGAGAAATGTCTGTTGTATAAACTACTAAGATGGAGGGCAGCAGGGGTCCAAAGTTGATCAGTATACATCCAGTTATACCAAACATGATATCTGAGTGTATAAAACTATCAGTAATGTTAATGAGATTATTATTAGACTCTGGATTTATCCTCTTGGAATGAGCAATATGGTTAATTACTATGATGATGTCATAAAACAGTTGGATGCAAGAAACAACTTTATCATGCCTAGATTTTAGTATAACTTTTGATACTGACTTCTATGTAAAAACTGGAACAACTGGGATCATGTTCGTTATTTGGTTTTTAGGAGCATTAGCAACTAAGGCCATATTGCTCTGGGGATATGCGGTGGTCATTCCCTGACCTTTCTGCATCCTCCGTATTTGGTGGGCACGGGCTCGAACCCCGGTCTAATCAAAAAGCGTGTGCTACGCACTGCTGCTCCTGCCCACCTGGCTACGGAGGCACCAACTGGGATCATGTGGGAGCCTTAACTAAACTCGTGTTTGTGCTTTAGTTCTGCATTTCTTCTCGTTTTCTAAATTCAATCCATTGAATAGCATGAGTAAGATTTTTCACCACAACAAAGATATTAATTATGGAGATAACATGTATATGAAAAAAGTAAAAACTTTATTTATAAACTAGTTTTGCATAATGATTTTAAATTTTAAAAATAAGTGAACAAAAAAAATAAATTTTTTTTTATTCAGCTGTCTTATAAATTTCACACAGATGTAAAAATGAATGACAGAAATCACATGATAATTGATTATATTAAGAAATCAACAAAATTAATTTTTATGCTTTCAAAAAATTTAGTCATCACCCTTTTTTATAACTTTTATATGAAATAAATTTTAAATATGTTTACACTGATGAAATAAAATTATAGGGTTGTAAATATGCAATTTCTTTTAAATAAACTGGTAAAATTATTCAAAGTTCATATTAAGGTAACATACAGTCTTATAATACTTTAGTTTCATAATGTGTATAAATATATAACAATTTTATTGTGTTTATTATGGTTTTTACAAAATTACATATTCTCAATTTACATACATGCTACAATAAAAGTAAGTAATAAAGAATAATTTAAAATTACATTAAAATTGATTAAAATTGCACTAACGTTAAACAGAACATTTCCATTTGTTGCCTGTAAGGTCAACAGACCATGACAGAATATCAATAAAAAATTATGAATTAACAGTTGTGCTTTAAACGTGCTGAATTAGTGCAGTTTTATTAAAATAACACAGATGGTTATCTGAACTGGACAACAGAACATGGAAACAGTATGTTTTTTTTTTTTTTTTTGTTTTATACTGACCATTAAGCATTATCAGTAGCAAAATTACAATACTGTCAGGTCTGCTACTGCAAGGGGGACTAAATAGTTGATTTGGTATGTTAACCATCTAACAGGTGTACCCACCCAGTGCTACAGATGCCATTATACACCCCCAGGGAGGGAAGAACAAAGAACAAAAATTCTTCATGGCCTTAGTTTACAACCAGCCTTAGAACAGACCAGTTGCCTCCACAGTATAACAATATAACAATCTGAGAGCAGAATAGCAGGGCAGATCTAAAATGTTGACATCATAGGCAATTTCATGCAAAAGGTAACAATTAATAAACCACTTAATTTAAATTTTTAATTTTTTTAAATTTTACTTTTTTATGTATATTTATACACGGGGTGGGGTCTGTGTTTTTTGTCTTTGAAATTAATTATTAATTTTCACATAATGCCTTTCCAGAATGTTTTTGATCTTATTTACAGTATAAGTAAAATTTACAAAAGCCTAATAATATAGCAAACTCAGGCAATTGATAACAATTGCAAACATTACATATAAACATTATATATAAGCGGGAAACACGAGTTAACACACACTAACAAACAGTTTTCCAAGACAATCAGTTAGAATATCAGAAATAAGAAACTGAATTTATTGAAACAGCAGATTGTAGGAAATACCTCAAGAAAAATCTTCAGGTGCTTATAATACAGCTGGTAAGAATATTTCCTATTGGGATTTTCTTTCTTTTTAGTCAAATAAAACTCAGGTGTCATCTCAAGGATTTGTCCTGTTGTCTCTTTAAATATCAACTGATAGAACAGTTTTTCTGTAAAAGCTGCTTAAAAGTCTCAGTGCTGATTGACTATCCATTTATGGGCAGTAACTGATTTTAGATTAAGAGATGAAGTCTTGAAGTAATCTGGAGACAGTACAAATTAGTAAGTCTCCCTCCTTCCCAAAAGATGGAACAGAAAGATGCATATTTTGTTCTGAGATCTCTGACATTATAGCCATCCCATTATTGAGCAATAACTGGCTTTAGGCTATTGGGAATAATAATATCCTCAAATGCCTAATGATAGGCTGACTTGCAGAAAGTGTTAGTTGTTCAACTGTTTTAACTCTGGGAAGCAATAATACAACAACAAAAATCATATATTGGATACAACATATGATTCAGAAAAAATCATTAAAGTACATACTACTTTTCAGGCTTTGAACATGATATTTAAAGTTGTATCAGAATATAGAAAACTAGCAAAAACAGTTTCATAATAATGATTAAAGATATTACACTAAAATCTCTTCAGATCATACAAAAAATTTTAAAATAATTTTTTTAATTGTTTATATGTATAAAGATAAAATTATTATTATACCAATTTCTATTACCAATTTAATAGTTACAGTGCAACTTATATTCCTATCAAAATTATAACACTAAAATTACTATTTTTCCTGCTTTAGAAATTCACAGTAACTGAAAGCCAATCTTTTGTTATGTGTAAAGTACTGCCAGACTGAACTCGAAATGTAACTGAATTAGTGGAATTAACTGAGAGGTTTTCAATATTATGAAAACTTTGTACTGTTGTTCCTATATATATACTTTTATCTTGATCAAGACAGAAAATATCCCAGCATTCAGACAAATAAGTCTGAGGCAAAGTCCATTCAAGTGTGCAACTGAGCAAAATTTTTTCATCGGGCTGAATTTTCTTCATCAAATTTTTACACACAAGCTTCACATTTTCAGTTTTAACAGGTAAAATCTAAAAGAAAAATAAATTAAAAAAATAAATGTTATTGGTTTCACACAAATTTTAGTACATTTTTTAAAAAACAGACAAGAAATAAACATGAAAACTGCAAATGTTCATTTACACATACATCAATCCTTATTAATCTTTAATAATTAAATTAAAAAGAGATTTAACAAAACAGATTTACTGCAAGGCTTTGAGAAAAACAATCTTCAAATTGAAGAATTAAAATCATATTATATATACAATCAGATTATATATACAATTATATATATAATCAAAGTATATATACAATGAAAACCTATCTCTCATCATTAGCAGCAAATTTGTTGTAGAAAAGTGATCCACACTACCGTCCGGTACATTGACATCACTGCCACACACTTCAATGGTGTGCTGGTTCCTCTTTGGCCTGTGATACATTCCACCCTTTTGGGTAGGTTTCCCACAAAAAAATGAGACTACAGTGGGTACAGTCTTCTATTCCTTCTACAGAACAGTGACCAGCCGAGCTACTGTTGTGGGATGTGTTGGTCTGGTCCTCACTTGATTTTCCAGTTCTTCAAAATAAGGACTCCGAACCAGCCATTACAACTTTTGTACATTCATGTCCATGAAACATTCTTGAACAGAACCAACAGTATAACATGGAGAATTATTCTGTTGAAACAAACATGGGTTTGTGCTAAAGAATATTGTATGGAGCATCGAACTGTCAAAAAGGTTAAAGGTAGAAATCAGTGTTCATGCTTTTCCATGTAACCACAAAAGGCCATACAATGAGAAACAGTTCAATGTATGACATTGAAATTCAATGCCTCTACCTGAATTTCAATGTTGGCACAATGCACTCTGACAATAACATCACTAACAGTCAACTTTGGATGGTGAAGAATGTCAGAAATCGCACGAATCAACAAGCTAGCAATGTTACATCTGACAATAACACTCCTCTTGAAACAAGTCAGCTTAGCTCTACATGCTATGATGAGAACAACTAACTTGTTTGGCTCATATGCGTTTCTTATATATTAGCCTGAGTCACTTGTTTACATAGAAATTTCCAAGGGGCTGTGAAAAGGGGCTCTGATAGAGCATTATCGTGAATGATGAAAAGTTTCTGATCATTGTTAATTATTCCAGTTTTATGATCCTACTGTATTGTATCCTTAATCATTGTCTTCATAATTTTCCCTACTACTGAAGTCAGATTGACTATTCTTTGAACCACCTTTGTGAATTGAAGGGACATTAGTGTTTCTCCAATTCAAGGGAATCACCCCAGATTCTAACAAAGCCCTCAAAACTAACCTTAATGGTTTTATGCATTCCCTTATGACTTACTTCAAAATAACTGGTTATAAGTAATCTACCTCAGGGGCCCTTATTTGCCATCAGGCTGAAAGGTTTTTCTAGTAAACAGTCCTCTATAATTTCTATATCACTGATTTTACATTGGTCAAGTTCGTTATCAGAGCTTCTTGTTGTTGTGAAGAGGCTTTTATTTTTAAAGATTGATGCAAAGTAGCCATTCAATTCACCAGAGCTACATCAGTTAAATTGTCAATTCCTTTTCCATGTATAGGAGGAAGGCACTGATAATCTACATATGGGGCAAATCTGACTGGATCTTTTTTTTTTTTTCTCCTTTATATTTACACACATGTAAATCTCTTTTTCCTCTTTCTTCGTTCTTTTATCCAGTGATTTCTCATATTCAGTTTTGCCAACCTAACCATTTTTGATACATTTCAGATCAACTTATAATTCTTATATGTGGCAGTGTTTTTCATCACTTTATTAACTGTTTCATTTTCTCAATTCTATTAAACTAGTCATTTCCTTATTCATCTGTCTCAGCATCTTCCTTATGATATATTTACTTAATGGTATACAGCAAATTCTCACTTTAATGAACTTTGGAAACAATGGATAGTGGCCATGGAACCAGGCTTTTTTGCCATTCAGGACTGCACATATGACTGTATGATGGTAAATAAAGTTAAATTTGCTTTAACCCACAGCTAACAAGAAGGCTAGCCTTACTTCTGTTTATCAATACCAGACAACCAGAGAAAAATCAAAATACTGTATGAAGGCACTTCTGTCCTCTGAAGTAATTTGTTCTTGAAATAATGAACCTAACTGGTCACTGGATACAGTCATAAACTTCATTAGCTTATTTCACACTGAAATGCAGCCTTAGTACTATCACCTAAAGACTCTCAGGAGAGTGTCAGCGGCAACTTAAAAAAAAAAACCCAACCCTCATCCAGCTAAATCTTGTAAGCTTCAAGCCCTTTACGAGATTCACATCAAGCGCCAGGCAGGCAGAATTTTCCTTGCCATCACCTCCACACCAGCCTGCAGAGCATGTCAGGCATCAGCAGGGTGCCATCTAAACCTCTAAAGTCATCACTATGCAAATTTCAAACTCTTCTTCTCTTACCTCACAGAGCTGGTAAATGCAATAAAATAGTATTATATGTTTTAATTGTTTTTTTATTTCCCAGTGCAGCAGTTTCTCATGACCTTCTAGTGACTTCAGACATGATTGTTATGAATTTCTTTTGAATTTCAAATGGACTGGACAATTGGCATTAGCAAACAGGCTTTACTCCATATAGTCTCTAGATGCAGTTGTAGTTTCCATTATGGTGGCTTAAAGTTACTTCATAATTCATTTTGTTCTTTTCGAGACGATTTGTCTCGAAAGCTAAAGTATCTATTTGTAATTAAATTGTTTTACTGGTTAACACTTAATCTTCTTTCACCATGTAGTGCATCTTAGACTGTCATAGTCCCTTACTTGAAATTAACCCTCCTTCCCTCTTCAATTGAAACCTTGTGCATTGTGTACCTTAGCACTCCATTGTTCCTCCCTGTTAAGGGTTCCTGTACTGTTAACCTTATGATACTATCATAAAGTTAACAGTACAGTTTCCAGGCAATCCTCTAGTTGATTTAAAAATTTTGACCTCCATGAGAGTTATCCCTCACAACTGCTGCAACCAGAAAGAGACAGAATGAAATGTCCCATAATTATACATTCTGTTAATTGTTATATTCTTTCATTTTATATAGATATAAGTATATTGTAAGCATTGAAGTTTTAAGGTTACATAGTGTAAACTAGTAATGTTAAATAGTGTAGACTAGTAATGTTAAACAGTGTAGACTTGTAATGTTGCACCTTTTCCAGTCTGCATGCCAAAAATAAGCTGAAACAAAAGATTTAACAATTTTTGTGTACCAGCGAGGGGGAAAAAAACATGCCTAAAATTGATTGCCTTTATTGATATTATGAAATGATGATAATACTTGAAAGTTCTAATGAGAACCTTGTTGCAGAATAACTTTGTACACAATTATACTTATGGCTTTCACCACTAGATGTAACCATAAAACAAATTTGTCTTTAAATAAAAAATACTTGTCATTAAGTCACAGAGATACTTGTTTTTATAATACATTGATTTTGAAAGAATATTCTGGAAGAAATATCCTGCATTCAAAGTGTGCAAAAATTTGTAAGATAAAATGGCACAGAACCACAACCTTTCAGCTGGTTCTATGGCGAGGTTCAGAAGTTGTTGAAATAAAATGTCCTTTGTTTATTTCACTCACCAAGGTTTTATGGTCCCTGAAGATAAGGACCACTTGGTGGATAAAATTGTGCTTTATATAATTTTTGGGAAATTATTCAGTTTTATTAATTTATATTAATTTTGGCACTAGGATTTCCTAAGTGACTGTCAGGGAAGATTATAAATGACTTGACAAGTTCATAGAATCTTGTGATAGTATTTTTTTCATTTCATTTTATTTATTTTACAAATTTTTGCATTCTTTAATTGAGCTAACCGGAAGAGGAAACAAGCTAGTCCCAGAAAGCATATGTGCCCTTTCAATTGGTGCTTTCCAAATAGTTTTTCAAAATCGATACACAGTTTAGTATTCAGGAGTATACTATTTAGGAGTTACAGATGTATATTTTGTGTAAAAAATATACATCTGTAACTCCTGCATTTATTGCCCTTCACCACTGTATCTCCAACCATCCTCATGATCTTGCCAGTAATCCAAAAATATTTTTGTCCAACACGGCAATCCAACAGGCTTTTTTAAGCTATCCATGGATAAGAAGCTGATAAACAAAGTTCACATGTTCATTCAGAACCATATTGACAGTTCCTACTAATAAAAATAGATCACTGGATAAGCTTACCTGTAAATGGCCTAACAGAACTTCGTATGGACTATTTGGGCATTCACAGTTGAAAGACACTAAGGCACTGATCTTATTAATAACGTGGTTATGAAAATCAGAATTAAGAAAGTAGGTCCTGTAAAATAAACACCAGTTAGTTAATAATCCACTGTATTACATATCAGGCATGTTTGATATTTTCTTAAATTAATACATTTTTTGCAATTACTTTACTTTTCAGAATTTAGCATTCAGAATTTATGCATTATGACAACCTACTGAATAACCTGAGGTATGTTCCTTCAGCTGTATCCCACCTTGAATAGCTTATATAATGGTTATTATTTTCCAAGTGTAGACCCCAACATTTGGCATGATTCAAATGTAACTGCCATTTCTCCAACCATTCAGGAAGCCTGTCCACTGTTGGCCATCCTCTCAACTTTTGTATAATCTGAAAATTTTAACGTCATACTCTTTATTCCATAATAGATATTATGCAAGAAAGCTAGAACATGATTTGTCCTAACACTGTATCTTGAAGAACTCCACTTATATTAATAGCTCACTTTTAAGAATGACCACTTATAACAATCCTTTGTCCCATGTCTATTAACCAGCCTTCAATCAATCACCTCATGACTTTGCCAATAATCCAAACAACACTCTAGCTCATACAGAAACCTCCAATGTGGAATGGTATCATATGCTTTGCTAAAGTCTAAGTATATAAGGTCAAATTTATTTCTTACACTCAGCTCTTGTGTGAGCATGTCATAGTAGTTTATCAGGTTGTCCAAACAAGATCATCCCTTCACAAAGTTGGGTGGCAACTCATTTAGGATATTATATTTTTACTCTTAGGAATATAGCCAAGAGGCTTCTAGTTACTATATTTATATAAATTAATATCAACAGCAAAACTTCTTCAATATTGAAGTTTTGCTGTTGATATTAATTGATATTATACTTCTCAAGATCATCCTGTAGTGCACCTTTTGCCTACATGACCTTCTCTGCCACCTAGGTCAAAATGATTAGTCTAAATATACCTCTTGTCCTCATCCTCCTCCCCGGACTGGAAAGTTGTTGGTTTCTTCAGCTGGGGGGGAAGAGAGAGATTATTCCTGAGTCCAACAATGCCTTCATGATTAACCCTATAAATCTGGCACACTCCTTCATAGTCTCTTTTAATATGAACATGTAAACTGCACTAGTACCTATGACAATATAAGCTCAGCTGTTTTTCAGTTAAACTCTTCACTATAACTTTTTGTTTTGAACAGAGGCTTCTACAGTAAACTTGTAACCTGCTTAAACCTTCAAAGCTATTGTTACTGATTTTCATCCAAATAAGCATTCCTCCTAGTACAACAACTTAAAAGTTAATGTCTAGGTTAAATGAAAAGTCTAATGGTTGAAGTTGACTGCACATTGGTTTGAGAAAAATCTTTTGTATTTGAGTATCTTAGTACTGTCTGACCAATTTATTATATATGCTGAGATCATTCCAATATGCGGCGCCTCTGTAGCCAGGTGGGCAAGGAACAGCAGTGCGTAGCACACGCTTCTTGATTAGACCGGGGTTCGAGCCCGTGCCCACCAAATACGGAGGATGCGGAAAGGTCAGGGAATAACCACCGCATATCCCCGGAGCAATATGGCCTTAGTTGCTAATGCACCTAAAAACCAAATAACAAATAGCAACAAACATTCTAATATGCATATAAGTATGGTAGAGTACATTTTGATGATTTTGCACATGAAATGTAACTTATATTTTCCCACTAATATGTATATACAGGATGTCTCAAAAATACATGGCATAACTTCAGGAATGAGTTCCTCATATGTTTGTTGTTTGTTGTTTGGTTTTTTAGGAGCATTAGCAACTAAGGCTATATTGCTCCGGGATATGCGGTGGTCATTCCCTGACCTTTCCGTATCCTCCGTATTTGGTGGTGACGGGCTCGAACCCCGGTCTAATCAAGAAGCGTGTGCTACGCACTGCTGCTCCTTCCCACCTGGCTACGGAGGCGCCCAGTTCCTCATATGTAGACAATAAAAATATTTTATATCAACATAGTTCCGGATAAGCTTGGTTTCCGAGTTTTGAAGGTCTGTCTATGACACTTAACTGTTCACATCATCTTACAGTAATTGTTCAAAATGTCCACCTTCTGCCTGAATACCACTGACAGAACCTTACTCGCACAGGGTAATCTGATGGTGACAACGCCTGTACCCGTTGCAGATGGTAAGGATACAGTTGGTGTTCTTGCAACACTCTCCAAATAGTCGAACGTTGAACAGCCAGTTGCATTGCTATTCTGCGTGTGCTGATTCCAGGAGTGGCATGCACAACATCCAAAATCTCCTCCTCTACTTCAGGAGTCGTAGATCTTGGTCGTCCTCTGTCGGCAGCACGAGGTGTAAAGATCCCATATTCACAAAGGGGGCGATGGATACCTTCAAATGATTTCCTGTCTGGACACCTTCGTTCTGGGAACCTTTCGTGGTACAAATGACGAGCCTCCAGAGCATTTCCGTCTGCCAAACCGTACATAAAGTGCATATCTGCTTGCTCCTGATTTGAGTACGTGGTCGGAATGGAAAACCACCAGATTCTGTCAGTACCTTGTGATGAAGGAAATCACCTGCGGGAGATAAGACATTCCGGTTAATCACTCGGGAACCAAGCATTTCCGGAACTATATTGATATAAAATATTTTTATTGTCTACATATGAGGAACTCATTCCTGAAGTTATGCCATGTATTTTTGAGACACCATGTATATGTGTGTATGTTCATTGTATATGTATATACAGGGTGATTCAGGAGGAATAGTAAATACTTTGGGAGGTTATAATATTGATTATTCTGAGTAGTTTTCTAACTGCAGAATACTGGATTCAAGGGTGTTTACTAATGTTTACTCCAAACTGCATGAGACTGGTACAGTTTCCAGCACTCATATTTCTTCTGAACATGCAAATGAACAAAATGTGGATGAAACAGAACACATTCTTCAGTCGGCAGAATGTAGTCCTACTATTAGCACACAAAGAATTTCGACACATATCTGTGTTCCACAGACAAGAGTATGGTGAACGTTACGTGAGCATGGCTTGCATCCATTTCACATACAGTGGGTGCAACACCTTTAACCAGGAGACGATGCCCAGCAATTGGAATTTTGTCCAGCAGTGGGTAAATGCTAATCATCGATTAATTCCACTAATACTGTTCAGCGATGAAGCTACTTTCACCTATGACGGTATCAACAACACCTGTAACTCTCATAGGTGGTCAGACGAAAATCCACATGCTACTGTAGAAACAAATTTTCAACATCACTTCTCTGTGGTGCAGTATCATTGACAAGCAGTTGATTGGGCCAGTTGTGTTACAAAATTGTCTTACAAGGCCCATTTACCTAGAATTTCTACAAAACGAACTTCCATTACTATTGGAGGATGTTCCCTTGGCTACAAGGATTGGTATGTACTTCCAGCATGACGGAGCTCTTGCACATTATTCCCATCTGGCGATACAATATCTAAATTGAACCTTCCCTGAATGATGGATTGGCCGCGGTCATTGGTCACCAAGATCTTCAGATCTAAAGCGCAGTATACAAAGAAAAGGTGACTACAAGAGACAAATTTCTCGCTCACATTTTGAATACTGCTATCCTCATAAAGGAATGCCAAGACGACCTCAGAAGAACAACATGTCATATTACCACAAGAGTTGCAAAGTGCATTGAGGTTGGTGATGGGATTTTTGAATGTTTATTGTGAACTGTAAAAAATTTGTCAATTATTTGTTTTGTATCATTCAAAAAGTCAATAAATACAAACAATACGTCATTTATCGTTCTTTAATACCTGTCATAATGGCTTTGTGTGTGCTAGTTTCAAACAGCTGTATCTCCGTATCCATTGATAATTGGACACATGTTTATATGAACTTTTTTACTCAGAATAATTGATACTATAACCTCCCAAAATATTTACTATTCCTCCTGAATCACCCTGTATATATACAATGAACTTCAAGAAACTTTATGATTAAAACCATGTTACTTAAGATAATTTGCAATAGCAATAACCACTACAATAACTAGTTTTCTTCTGAAAGATAAGGATATCTTTACTTTTGCCAATTTTTGTTGTGAAATTAGTGTTTTGCCATAAACTGTATTATCTTTTTCAGACCTATTTTTGGGGGAAATGATAACTCTAGCAATATATCTGAAAGAGCAGTATAACCAAGTATAGTATAGTATGTTAAGGTTATACTATATGAATATAAAATAACAAAATCTTATTATTATTATAATCACGAACCCAACATGTTTAAAATCAAAATCAAGTGAACTGGTGGGCTATCCTGCACATATACTTATTTTAAGAAGATATTTTAGGTCTGTTGCTTGATTCCATTCTAATCCCCCCCCCATGATTTTCATTAAAGTCAGGAAAAAATTTTCCTTCACTTTGAAATTTCCAGGAGATGTTGTTGTTATTTGGTTTTTAGGAGCATTAGTAACTAAGGCCATATTGCTCCGGGGATATGTGGTGGTCATTCCCTGACCTTTCCGCATCCTCCGTATTTGGTGGGCACGGGCTCGAACCCCGGTCTAATCAAGAAGCGTGTGCTACGCACTGCCGCTCCTGCCCACCTGGCTACGGAGGCGCCATTTCCAGGAGAGGATCATCTTATATTCAGGAAAACAGAAAGTGGAGTGAGTACACGTATGCATGCTCTGGCATTTGCTTCTTCCCATGAGATTTTTTTATAGTTAGGTGGGATTTTACTTCTGACAGTAAAGAAGAAGTTCGGTTATACAAATTCAGGTAAGTATTTTCTTGTCTATACAATTTGCCAATTAAAACTGTAAAAACTTTTATAAGCAGTCAGCAATAAAAATAACCTCTATATTTCTTCTTTTATTTGAAAATATTCTTTTCAGAAGCAGTGTATAAACAAGGTCAGTCAGAAGGAAAATTATTTGACCAGGGTTTCAAATAATAGTTTTTAAATAGATTTTTTCTCAATAATTAGTGCATTTGCATAGAAAAAGGCTAGAAAAGTTTTATTTAACAGAAGTATTTTTGTTAAATAAAAAAACCATTAAAATTATGTCATTATTTTTTGTTCCCTAATTTGTTTTCATGTATCTTCATTTTTTTCTTTTATTATAAAAACAACAGGGATTACCTTTATTTTAGATATAGGAAGCTTCTTTTTCAGCCAACTCTCCTAGTCCAACGTGCTAATAATTCTTTGGGAAGGCAATATCATTATACTTAGAGATCTCAAAAACTGGAAGTGGAGGGATTGCAGCTGAGTAACTTCATTAATCTGTTACTCAGCTACACCCATTTGGAAAGGACCGGGTTCTAATTCAATCAATGAAGAAATTAACTGAAGCATTGTGAACTGTGTCTAAACCAACTGTCTTAGGAGGATGGGGTGCAAAGTTTCTCCCATGATTTCTATGAAGTATTCCATTTTTTTCAAGACAAACTTGTAGAACACAAGCAATTTGTAATAAATCAATACCTCATGGCCCGAGTTGCCAAAACAATTCAAGCCATGAGGTGCCAAATTACTGTGTCCAAACGAATAAACAAAATGAAAGGAAAATAAACAAAACACATGAGCTGTGCAAATAAATCCAATTTCATAGCTACAGAAATGGTACTTATTTCAAGCACAACTAAAATCCTATACTTAGGATAATAACATATTTTTCAATTTTTTATATTCTGAAGATGTTCTGCTAAAATACCGATTCAGTTCCTGATAATTACCTGGTAATCCAATCTTCACCTTCCAAATGACTACTTCCACTTTCAGTTGTTTCCATAGCAAAAATTACATTATTTTTCTCTTCTATTTTCTCCTTACACCCTTCTGAGACATCAGGTTTATCCATTTTCTGTTCTGAATTAAGAGACTGAATACACTTCTTGTATGGATACAAGGTTTTCCAATCACTTCGCTTGATACTGTTAAAAAAATAAAAATAAATAAAAAATAATATATATATATCATTAGAATATCTTGAGATGTTTATATAAAAATATAAAAGAAGAAAGAGGTGTGTATGAGGGGGAATTCACATATATATATATCATCAACAATTAATCATTCAGAAAAATACCAAAGACAACAATAACAATATTATAAAAATTTAATGCAATACATTGGTGCTACTTAGCATTAGCATTAGTAGAGGCATATGATGCAAGAAAGCAAGCTTATTCAGCATCAGCCAAAAAAAAAAAAAAAAAAAAAAACCCTCTCCCATTTCACCCCTCCGTTCGTTCGAAATACCTGTCCAGTTGAGCTTTAAATTTGTTTAGGCTATCAACTTCAACAACAAGTGATGGAAGTCGGTTCCACCAACCAACCACCCGCTGGCCAAAGGCAAATTTCCGCACATCTATCCGACATCCGTCCTTCCTCAATTTGAATTTATGCCCTCTGAGGTGATTATTCTGAGAAAGATGAAGAATCCCATTGGCATTGAGCATGCTCAAACCATTCAAAGCCTTATACACCTCTATCAGATCACCTCGCCGGTGCCTAGTCTCCAGACTCTGTAATTTGCAAAACTTAAGCCTTTCTTCGTAAGAGCAACCCTTTGTTCCATTTACTAATCTTGTTGCCCTTCTCTGTACCCGTTCCAGCAGCTCTACATCCTTCTTGAAATGAGGCCTCCAGACCTGTATACAGTACTCAAGATGTGGCCTAACCATTGCCTTATACAAGGGAATAATCACCTCCTTATCCCTGCTAGAAAAATTCCTGTATATCATTGACAAGACACCATGAGCTACTCTTGCAGCTCGTCTGCACTGCTCAGAGAACTTCATATCTGCCTGCACAATTACCCCCAGGTCCTTTTCATTCTCCACCACTGTCAGTGTAGTACCGCAGAGTTGATACATTGCTCTGGGGTTACTGTTACCCATATGTAGTACTTTACATTTGTCAATGTTAAACTTCATTTGCCACCTCTCAGCCCATCTGTTCAACCTTTCCAGATCCTGTTGCAGCAGCATAGCGTCAGTAGTGTCCTTAACGACCCTGCCAACCTTTGTATCATCTGCAAACTTAGACATTAAACTTGATATCCCATCATCAATATCATTCATAAACACCGAAAACAACAATGGACCCAACACTGAACCTTGAGGAACTCCACTAATAACATTAGTCCACGTTGAGCAGTGTCCATTGATTACCACTCTCTGTCTTCTGCCACTCAACCATCCCCTTATCCATAGCAGCAATTTGCCTCCAATGCCACACTGCTCCAATTTGTGCAGCAGTCTTCCATGTGCAACAGTATCAAAAGCCTTTCTAAGATCCAAATATATAATATCAAAGTTATTCCCTGCATCCAGTTCTTTTGTGACTACATCATAGTATCCAATAAAATTGGTCAGGCAAGACCTGCCCTTAACAAAACCATGCTGCGTCTGAGCTATAACTGAATTCTTGTCTAGATGATCCTGCAGTGCTTCTTTAACCAGTGCCTCCATTAATTTACCTGGAACAGAAGTTAAACTAACAGGTCTATAATTACTTGTGTCAGCCTTTGATCCTCCTTTGTGAATTGGGGTTACATTTGCACATCTCCAGTCTATGGGTACCTCCCCTGAGTCCAAAGAAGCTCTCATAATTATGGCTAGGGGTTTACATACTTCCTTTGCTGCCTCCTTTAATATAACTGGATAGATCCCATCCACCCCAGGTGCCTTTTTTATGTTTATCCTCAACAATCTCTCCTCCACTTTCCTCTCAGTTATTACAAAATCATCCAGCTCACTGCCAATGTTTACTTTACCTACATCATTCTCCTTCCTGAATAACTCCTCATGCGTGAATGTAGATGCAAAATACTCGTTTAGATTGTTAGCCACCTGAGCAGGATCCTCAACTGTTGAACCATCAATATCCAGTGGACCAATCTGATTCATCCCTTTCCTTCTCGAGTTCAAGTATGTAAAGAACTCCTTTCTGTTTTTCTTTGCATCCTTTGCCAAGGATTTTTCGTAGTCTGCCTTTGCCTGCCTAATCTCCTTTGTGACTTGGTTACAGACCAACTTATATCTATCATAGGCTTCCATATCACCCATTAATTTGTATGTATCCCATGCAATTTTTCTTCTCTGCCACATGTCTCATTAGTCCATCTGACAACCATTTAGGCCTAAACCTTGAACAATATTTCTTAGTTCGTATGTAAAGCCTGGTAGCCACCAAGATTAGTTCCTTGAATGCTTCCCATTTTGAGTTTACTTTTGAAAATGTACTTATTTATTATTTAAATGAGAACTATATGGTACTCTAATTCCTGCTGGAATGGATAGATAGCAGACCTAAATACACCAACAGTAATAATTAAATGGCACATATTAATCAATGAAAAAAGTCTATATATAATATAATATCAAAATTTCAACATTCTGCAATGTCACTTCATTGTTCATCAAGGTTCAAATACCTATTTATCGATTAGTTAATTTATATATGAATTAAACTTGTGGTATATTATTCTTAACTAAAGGTGTTTGTAATTTCTTTTAATTTTTCCTCCATATTTTCATATTTGCAAATTTTAATTGCCCTATGAATCAAGAATTTGACATTTCCTGATAATTCCTTTTATTTGATAAGGATGACTCAAAAGGTAATTTAAATATCAGCTTAACTCTATTGATTTTGTAAGGACCTTTGCAATGAATTTTTATGGAAGCGGAAAAAATATAAGTTTGCAACTCCTAGATATTAACATGAAAGGGAAAAGGAACAAAATGATTTTTCAACGGAATCAAGCAAAACTTCAAATTGCCCTTCAAATTATCGTTTTTAAAATAATGATAAGAATCATCACACATCATTCACACCCAGGCAATCAAAATTCATAACAATGAAAAACAAAAAAAAAAAAAAAGAAGTACAACTGATCCCAGTTATTAATAGCTAGTGATACAAAAATATTCCAAAAATAGTAGCAGGGAAATACATCCTACAATACTGATTCCAAATTTTAAAGGATTAAACAACGTATCAGGAAAGTATTGGGTCGTAAAGAAAGTCTTTATTTTGATGTACTTTGGTGTCAATGCACATGCTAAGAAATGGAAGATTTCATACCAGTATGTGATGCACCGTAGCAGAAAAGTCTGTTGAAAATAAGGCAGAGTATGCTACTAAGCAGCATGTTCCTTGTGTGAAATTTTTTTTTATCCAACATGCAGTTTTTGCACAGTGAAACATGAGTTAAGCTACAGAAAAAGTTCTGAAAGATCAACAATTCTGAGGTTAGTAGAGAAATTTGAATAGTAAAATGATTGCTGCTGTTGCAACAATCATTTTACACTGGGATTTTGCATTTAAAATGGTCTCTTGTAATTTGCAGATATTCTAAGCAGCCTACTTTTATGGTGTAAACTTCATTTAGTGGTTATCCAGTTTATTTTCCACCTTTGTTTTCAGTACCTTTTAAAAGAATGAAACAGTGTGTGGCATCTAAAATTATTTTCTGAAGTTTTTCAGAAATATTTCCCATTTAGCATTCATTCCCTAAGGAATTTCAGCTGCACCCACTGAATAAATTCCAACAATGTCTACTTATGGCCAACATAACCTCCTTTAAGAAAATTAAGACTCTGCCCTTTACTCATAAAAACTGCTGTAATTTCCTTGTGCACTTTCCATACCAAAATATTACAGTCACTGCTCGCTATTGACTTCTTAACTCAACCTTAAAACAAGAGCTAAAAGAAAACAATTTGTTAGCAACATGAAATTAAAATCAACCAATATCACTATATTAAAAAGAATGTCAGCGAATGACTTCTCAAAGTTATGCAGCACGTTGCATAACTTTGAGAAGTGAGTTCTACGTCAGGCTATTATTTCAAAAGGAAAATGTAATACACTGACCAGTTCCAATTCTAAATAACGGGTATAGTCTCAGACTCTTCATAAATATAATTTTATAAGTATATATTTTATTTTGCAAAAAAACATTATTCAGTTTTTGAAAAACTGAATAGTAATTCATTTCTGTTTTCTGAGTGCTTGACTGAGCACATCCAAAGAATAACCACTTAAGTGTTTACATATAACCACACTTTAGTTAAGCCACTTTATTTTTTATTAAAATCAAATGTTATGAATTATTGGAATTTAATAATTTTCTGACTATCATAAATTAATCCCCAGGCTTGTTCAGTGCCAACCATGGAAATATTAGGATTCAGCACTGCAAATATTTACATAAGTAATATCTTCATATTAGTACTAAATAAGGATATCAAGAACATGTCACTGTATCTCAAAGAATGGGAGAAAATTAAGGGCAAATGTCTGCCCTTAATAATGTAATGTATAAAAAAAAAAACTGCAGCCATTATCAAATCCACTGCAGGAGAAGCCTCCTCAACAATTCATGTTGAAGGAAATAGACCATAATCTGCCATAATCCAGCGCAGGTAGGCAAATAGACCATATTTAGCAGTCAGGGGCTTGAACCCCAGTCTACTCAAAGAGCATGTGCTACTTCCCGCTCCTGACCACTCAGCTATGGAGGCATATTTAACAACAAATACCAGACTAAAGACTTCCTTAGTTCTGATAAACAGAATTTTTGATCTTGATATATTTTCCTTGTTTGATAAAAATGCTTGATACCAATGAAGCTATAATCTTAAAGATAAAAAAAACTATAATTAGTGTAATTAAAATGGACTAATTTCCCAAACAAAATGGTATTAATAGACATTGACGTTGAGTGACTGTAGTTCAAGCTCATGTAACTACTAAATATGGTTTCTTGTATTCTCTCTATCTTGTGAATTCCTCTGACCATGTGGTCGTTCCAGAGTACAATCAGGAAATTTATTTAATTATACCTTTGTGTTATATCACTGTGACTATATTTTTGTGCACTGAATATTACTTTTGAAATCACTGTTCCTTATTATTATATCAGTATATATATCAGTATTATATCATATTATATCAGTACAGTGGACCCCCGCTTTATGATTGGGTCACTATACAATCAAATCACTTTACGATGGACTCTCCATGATAAAATACAGCTTACTATACGATATGTGGTAAGCACCAGTCATTGTTGCGCATATAATTAAAAATCAAAATGGCCTTTTGATTTTTAATTATATGCATTGTAATTTCTTATTTTCTGTATCAGCCTCTGTGATCCTTATACCATGTGGGGAAAATGTCTGAGATTGCTTTTGTAAGAATTAAAATTAATAAATGAATATTTGTTTATTTATTTATTTTTCATTTAACTATTTTCAAATGGTGAAAATTAGTAAATATGGACATTTCATTTTTATTCGCAGCACGTCTCATTACATATCTTTTGAAACTGGACAATAATATTATGTGTGCATGAATAACAAAAGTGATACTGCATTTTACTACTTTAAAGGCAATTAAACTATATAGAAAGAATAATATTTATAATAATATTAGACCAAATACTCACGTTTTATCTGAGATTTCCTGCATATCATTTGATATCATTTCTGACATATTATTAGTATCACATGTAGTACTGGGAATATATGCAACTTTACTGATTACTTCTGATTTTCTCTCGAATTTTACAGGGCTTCTTACTTTTATAATTTCACTGGACAGGTGCAAATTATAACTTTCCAGATCTTCACTCATGCCTAACAACAAAGTTAAGTCCATTAATGGAGGAGTCAGTGGCTTGAATGTATAAGTAATGCAAGTAGCCTTTGGCAAGATAAATTCTGTTAACAACAATCTGAAATAAATTTTAAAAATTACAATAATGTAACAACTGATTTTTACAAAAATTGCATACACTTGTTAAATTACTTTTCACAAAATCTACTACATACTTAAATTGTTGAAATTGCAAATCCTGCTTCCGTACGCCAGTTAGCTTAAGACATCCACCTCCACTGTAAGCATCATCAGTATGAATAACAAGGACTTCATTTGTTGAACCACTCTGTTTATAATGGTAGGTTGTTTGGGGCTGCTGAAGACTAAGGTTGGTCCATGGATTACTGCTTATAACCTATGATTGTTTCAAAATAAACATTTTAAAATTCTATATCTGAATATTTAGAATTTAAGGTTATTATTATTAACAAACACCAAAGTAACAATTAGGTAAGTTACACATTTTTTATAACATTTCATATTATCAATGTATAAAACCTCCTACATGAAAAAATAAAGATGACAAAATAAACACATATTTTTCTTAAGAAAAACTCAAGTTATAAGCTTCACTAATAAATACTGTCGTCATCATCATCATCATCAGCCATTTTCAATCCACTGCAGGATGAAGGCCTCTCCAGCAACTTTCCAGTTCCTTCTGTTTTGAGCACTGGCCATTCTTTTACTACCCACAAACTCATGAATTTCATATATCCATCTCCACCTTTGTCTTCCAGGTTTTCTTCTAGCTCCTCTTGGGTACCATTCTGTTATTTTTTTAGTCCATCTGTCATCATGTCTCCGAGCTATGTGTCCTGCCCAAGACCATTTTAGTTCTTTAGTTTTGATAAGAATGTCCTTCACTTGAGTTTGCTGCCTAATCCACGTGTTTCTCTTCTTATCTAACAGTCTGATTCCCAATATAATTTGTTCCATTCTTCACTGTGTCGTTCTCAGCTTCTCTTCCATTCTTTTGGTGAGTGCCCAAGTTTCACTTCCATAAGTGATGGTGGGTAGTATACATTGGTTCATTATTTTACGTTTCAGACAAATCGAGATATTGCTCCTCAGTATGTGACTATATTTCCTGAATGCTATCCATCCAAAATTTATTCTTCTCTTGACTTCCAGCCATTTATCATTATTACAGCTAATAACTTGTCCCAGATAAGTATATGACTCCACCTTTTCAATTACTGCTCCTTCAATCATCATTTCCCTTTCTGTGGCATACTTGTTCATCATTACTTTTGTTTTAGCCCTATTCATCTTTAGTCCAAAATCTTTACTAACTGTGCATAACTGATTAAGATTTTCCTCTAATTCTTTGGGATTGTGGCTTATGACCACAATGTCATCTGCAAATCGTAAATGGTTTAGGTACTCTCCGTTCACATTGACTCCTTTCTGCGACCAGTCTAATCTTCTGAAAGCTTCCTCAAGGGCAGCAGCAAAACAGCTTCGGAGATATGTCTCCTTGTCGAACTCCTTTCTCAATTTTAACTCCTTTCTCAATTTTCTCAATAAATACTGCTGTCATAATGTCACTTGTCTAAAAATATCTTACTTTATATCTGATGACATAAGGTACACAACATTGACCAATGGGCTGCATGATAAATATTATTCTGTAATAACTCAGCTGAAATGCAACTTACAAAATAGGAAGCATTTTAGTAACAAATATTACGTGGGACTTATTTGAAGTTGTCATTGGTTTTTAGGTGACTTATAACATATTGTGCTATTGTACATCTGAAAGTATGCATTCACGGGCTTATTTGCATATTGTGTAGGCTGAAAAACCCAGAATGACTTGTGGGGAAAATCATTATTTTCTCTGCCCGAGATTGGCTAACTGCAACCTTGAATGAAGAGGAGTAGATATTCTTCCGGTCATAAGTTGGAATCAAACCCAGACCTCTACAAAGGAGTGACAAGTGGTAAAAACCACTACACTGTCATGGAATTATTTGAAGTGAAAAGATATAGAGGTCCAAAATTTAGCTATCCAAAACTGGAACTGTCCAAAATCCAAACATTTTTAAGAGAGTTTTTTTTTTTTTTTTTTTTGTAAAAACAAGTTATTTCAGGTTGACACAAAACTGTATCAAACAAGTTTTGATTGTTTGAAACAATCAAATTTCAATACAATCGATTTAGAGAATTTGATTATATTAAAGCAAAGTTAAATAACATTTAACAGTTCCAAAAACTTCACTTAGACAAATACTTCACTTTAAACACAAATACACAGATACAAAGCTACTGCTTTGTATCTATGTATTTGTGTTTGGTAATCAGCACTTTCAACTGCTGTACTGAATTATGTTTACTTACAGCAATTGATAAAGTGCCTCATGACAGAAAACGTATTGGCTAGTAAATGAAATAAAAATTTATCAATTTTATTTATTTTCTGAAAACTTACATATAAATATACCCATAATTTTACCTGAGTAAAAACACAAAAACATTAAATTTGTTATGAAACATTGGACTACAATTAGTGCATTACCTATCAACTTATGTGACATTTGTGTTGATTGTATTGATATGTTTCAGTACTTGTCTTTCATTAGTCTTTAATAATTGTTATTAACAAATAAGGTTGCCTTTACTAATTTATTAACAAGGGAGGACAGTGTTTTAGTTAATATTTTTGAATTTCCAACACTTATCAGCACTGCAAGTTAGAGTTGTCATTAAATAAAATCAAAACTTGTATGTATTACTTACATTTGATTTCGGTACTGGAGGGAGGTTCTGCTTGCTTTCAGAAGATCAAGTGCTGTGTTCTTGGCTCTAAGGCTTGGGCTTATGCCTGACTTAAGACAAATACCATTGTCAGTTCTACCAGGTTGCTAATACCTTTTTAAATTTTATAACGTCATCCGAATAGGCGAATCAGTTATACACTTAAAAATCGATACATTGTCCAAGACAGCTTTTTTAATTTTGGGATAAAAAAAAAAAAAAAAAAACAAAACAAAACTCTAAATCTAAAAAAGGCCACTGATAGATGGTAGACAAAAGCAAAAAGTTTGAGAACAAAAAAGAGGAGACAGACATGAGAGGAGAAATAGTTGTCGGAAACAGAAGAGGCCAAACTCTATCACTCTCACAAACCCAGCACATTTCAAACTTACTTGCTTCTCATCAGCTGATAGATGATTTCTATTAGAAATACCTGTGCTAAACTGTGAATAATGTATTTTGCCCAAGTAGACAGCTAAGTAATATGTAGAAAGAAAAGTTACATTTTTAAAACATAAAACTCTTATGTTTAGCATTAACCCTTAGATAGTAAATTCACCTATTTGGGTGATCCTACACAATATAACAACTTTAACAGAGCTGTGCATAATGGTATCTGCCTTAAGTCAGACATAAGTGCAAGCCACAAGAACAGTTTCTCTAGGATAAAAACTGAACACAGGTAACACACATGAATTTTGTGGCGCACTATGGCCATAGATGCTGATGCGCCAAAATCCTCAACAACCAACCAACCAACCATGAATTTTGACTTTATTTAAATTACGGTGTTGAAAATCCTATGGTAGTCATTATGCATTTTTTAAACAAATCTTTTTATTAGTTAAATCTTTATTGCTTTAAGTGAGGGACAGTATTATCTCTGAGCCATATCATTTGTGCATTGGAAATAAAAATAACCAACAGAACAAAATTTGCTTGATGGCTCATGGCAAGCTATTTCCAGATGTTTATTATGGTTGTATTCATTAACTTTTGTCTTTTTAATTACATACTATATAGCTCTGTTCAATATTTCAGTAAGTAAACAGATGATTTCTACTTTTATCTGATGTTTAAGAGTACATTCAGCTAACAGTAAAGTACAGGTATATGCAACATTCAGAAAATTGGCTTGCCTCCTATCTTAAAAGTTTATCTGGATATATCACAATGTGTTTTCTTCTCTGAAGTGACTCTTTTCTTGTGTTGATTTCAAGGCAGTTGAAGGTATTCTGATAGTTCCATAGGTGTTCTGCAGCAGGAAAGTGTTTAGTGTCAATCACAAAAGGAGGCATTTGCTTTTAAAGGCCTAGAGATTCCTCATATGCATTATTTTGTTTATTTTTTCCTTTCTCATTTCCAAATTTTGATCAATGGTCCAAGGTATAAAAGAATAAAATAATTTAGTTAATAAAGATAACTTAATCATATAGAAGAATTATCAAAAAGTAGATGGCTGTGCATTCTCTCTTTACTTGTGCTCGAATTTTGAAATTTCACATTTGGTTATATTTATTGTCCAAAAACCAGAAAAATCCAGAATTGGCAATCTCCAGGTCTTGAGGTTGATGGATTTTGGATGTTACACCTGTACTGAAGTTCTGTGACACAACTTCAAACATTACTAAAACATATTTTCAACAAAAGAAAATGATTTTGTACCTTTCCTCTCCTGTAGAGTTTTTCACCAAATCCTTGGCAAAAAGAAGTTATAAATGGCAGTTCTGCAGGACCATGTGGGGGACAGAGACGACATAACAGATCCCAGAAGCTAGAATATGAAAAAAACTTTTGAATTTTTTTTTTTCTTGTTAAAGATCTAAATAGATCAGAATGTCCACTCTTAAAAAATTATAATATTTCTAAGTATTCAAGACTATAACCATTCTCTTGCTGACTTTACTTGAATTATAGTTTTCTGCAATAATAGTCATAATGTTCCAAAGAAAGGGTGTTTCTTCCTCCACTCTCTTCTTTTAATTAGCCATGGACCTTCTTGTTTGCCAGCCTTCATTCTGTTACCCAATAATTTACCTATAAAGCATTAGCACATCATGTAGCTTTATATCTCTCAATTACCTTTTCATAATAAGTGTCAAAGTGGAAAATGATATACAGTTAAAAGTACAGACAACAGCTAAAATCTAAGTGGTGGAAGAATTTTCTTAGCTTATATTCTTTAAATAAACATATTTCTTTATGGACCAGTGGATAAAAATCAAATTGTAATCTAAAGTAGGTAGTTATTATGTGGATAATTATAGCATAATTAGCAGTTAATACTGAAAGCAGTATCATTTTGCATAAAGCAATACTATAACAGATATACAAAAGTTTATTCCTTGGATATAGCTCAATCAATTTGCATGCACTGGAAAGCATCATGTGACCGGTGCTTTGAAGGTGCTATTGCAGTGGTAGCAATGAAAAATTCAAGCACTCTTCCTATTCTGGGGACATGAGTCCTTATGAATTTTTCTTGTTCCACAAGTTGATAGAACCACTTAGTCACTGATATCTGATGACATAATGCATAATACAAGCAGCAGATCATTTCCACCACTAACAAAATCATGCTTCTGATGATTAGCATTAGCATTAGTAGAGGCATTTGATGCAAGAAAGCAAGCTTATGCAGCATCAGCCAAAAAAAAAAAAAAAAAAAAAACCCACTTCTACTTCACCCCTCTGTTCGTTCAAAATACCTGTCCAGCTGAGCCTTAAACTTATTTAGGCTATCAACCTCCACCACAAGGGATGGCAGTCTGTTCCACCAACCAACCACCCGCTGGCTAAAGGCAAATTTCCGCACGTCTATCCTACATCTGTCTTTCCTCAATTTGAATTTATGCCCTCTCAGGTGATTTTTCTGAGCTAGAGGAAGAATCCCATCAGCATTGAGCATGCTTAAACCATTCAAGGCTTTATACACCTCTATCAGATCACCTCGCTGGTGCCTAGTCTCCAGACACTGTAATTTGCAAAACTTAAGCCTTTCTTCGTAAGAGCACCCCTTTGTTCCATTCACTAATCTTGTTGCCCTTCTCTGTACTCGTTCCAGTAGCTCTACATCCTTCTTGAAATGAGGCCTCCAGACCTGTATACAGTACTCTAGGTGTGGCCTGACCATTGCCTTATACAATGGAATAATCACCTCCTTATCCCTGCTGGAAAAATTCCTGTATATCATTGAAAATACTCCATGAGCTACTCTTGCAGCCCATCTGCACTGCTCAGAGAACTTCATATCTGCCTGCACAATCACCCCCAAGTCCCTTTCATTCTTTACCACTGTCAGTGTAGTACCACAGAGTTGATACGTTGCTCTGGGGTTGCTGTTTCCCATGTGTAGTACTTTACATTTGTCAATGTTAAACTTCATTTGCCACCTCTCAGCCCACCTGCTCAACCTTTCCAGATCCTGTTGCAGCAGCATAGTGTCAGTAGTGTCCTTGACAACCCTGCCAACCTTTGTATCATCTGCAAACTTGGACATTAAGCTTGATATACCATCATCAATATCATTTATAAATACAGAAAACAATAATGGACCCAACACTGAGCCCTGAGGGACTCCAATAATAACATTAGTCCACGATGAGCAGTGTCCATTGATTACCACTCTCTGTCTTCTCCCCCTCAACCACCCCTTTATCCATAGCAGCAATTTGCCTCCAATGTCACACTGCTCCAATTTGTGTAGCAGTCTTCCATGTGCAACAGTATCAAAAGCCTTTCTAAGATCCAAGTATATAATATCAAAGTTATTCCCTGCATCCAGTTCTTTTGTGACTGCATCATAGTATCCAATCAAGTTGGTCAGGCAAGACTTTCCCTTAACAAAACCATGCTGTGTCTGAGCTATAACTGAAGTCTTATCTAAATGATCCTGCAGTGCTTCTTTAACCAGTGCCTCCATTAATTTTCCTGGAACAGAAGTTAAGCTCACAGGTCTATAATTACTTGTGTCAGCCTTTGATCCTCCTTTGTGAATTGGGGTCACATTTGCACATTTCCAGTCTATGGGTACCTCCCCTGAGTCCAAGGAAGCTCTCATAATTATGGCTAAGGGTTTGCTTACTTCCTTTGCTGCCTCCTTTAATATAACTGGATAGATCCCATCCACCCCGGGTGCCTTTCTTGTGTTTATTTTCAACAGTTTCTCCTCCACTTTACTCCCAGTTATTTCAAGATTCTGTAGCTTACTGCTAGAGTTGAATACACCTCTGGCATTCCCCTTGCTGAATAACTCCTCATGTGTGAATGTCGATGCAAAATATTCATTTAGTTTGTTAGCTACCTGAGCAGGATCATCAACAGTTGACCCATCCATATCAAGTGGACCAATCTGATTCATCCCCTTCCTTCTAGAGTTTACATAAGTAAAGAACTCTTTGCTGTTTTTCTTTGCATCCCTTGCCAAGGATTTCTCGTAATCTGCCTTCGCCTGCCTAACCTCCTTTGTAACTTGGTTGCATATCAACTTGTATCTATCATAGGCTTCTGTGATGTGTTAATTTGTAAGTATCCCATGCATTTTTCTTCTCTGCCATATGCCTCATTAGTTCATCTGACATCCATTTTGGCCTAAACCTTGAACAATATTTCTTAGTTGGTATGTAAAGCCTAGTAGCTTCCAAGATAAGTTCTTTGAATGCTTCCCATTTTGAATTTGCTGTTGGTAACATCATCAGTTGGTCCCACTGTATAGAATTTAAATACTGTCTCAGTCCATCGTAGTCGCCTTTACGGAAGCAATAACCCTTCCCTTTACCCCTAATGGTAGTTACCTCTTTCAGTAAATCCCACTTCAGCACACTGTGATCACTGCCACCTAGTGGTTCATTTATCTGCAGATTCTTAATGCATGAAGAATCACTGCTGATAATCAAATCAAGAGTATTACTCCCTCTAGTTGCCTCCCGAACATGCTGATGTAGAAAACAATCATCCAATAAATCCACAAAAGCCCTGCTAGTGTGTGAGTAACCAGCCCCCAAATTCCAGTCAATATCTGGGAAATTAAAATCTCCCATTATAAGACTCTCTGATTTACTGGCCCACTCTATTTCCCTGTACAGTTCCTTATTATACTCATCAGAGTCATTAGGCCTATAGCACACTCCTACTCTCAATTTTGATCTCCCAATGCTTATGTCACACCATACTGACTGCACTGTCCAGCGATGTCGACTGGCTTCACTTCCTTGGTTTTTATGTGTTTCTTAACTAATAGCATAACCCCTCCCCCCTTCCTATCCTGTCTATCCTTTCTGTAGACGTTGTACTCCCCAAATTGCAGTTCTGCATCCCTTATATCTGTGTCACACCACGTCTCTGATATCCCAACAATATCTGCCTTTGATGTTTTGAGCAATACCTCAAATTCATCAAATTTATTTACTAAACTCCTAGCATTGGTGTACACGCAAGTATACCTGCACCTGTTTCTATTCTTAGCTACCCTAACACAACCCATGTGTTTACTTGTACCGCAATGGCTCCCAGCAGTCTCTGAAATACCATGCATCTTGTTTTTCAGGCTTCTGCTCATTCTAATAGAAGCAGTGCAAGAATCTGTTTCACCTCTGCCAGTGGCTACTGTCAATCTATTGGTCTTTGTCTCCCCCCAAGCTAGCAGTTTTCCGACCCACCTAACACTGCCTCGATAGCATCAGCAAATATTCTTGCACTCTTTCTATTTAAGTGTATCCCATCCCTGTAGAAGCAATCTCTCCTCTTAACAAGTACAGTCCAGGCTGAAAAAAATTCTACCCCTTGAGCCTTGCACAATCTTTCCAGGGCCGAATTGATCGACAATTGATGATGTCAGATTCCACTTGTATGTTCTTTAAGAATGCAGTCACCTCTGTCAAAAAGTTGGTGGTTAAATTACAATTCAGTTTAAAATAAATATAGGCACTCCCTGGCTTACATAATACTTGACTTATGGAAATTTAATTTTAAGTAAGTTTTTGCCAGCTGGTGCAAACTTAAAAAAATCATGGAAATGTATTTTGCATTCTGTAGGAATAAATGGAGGTATCGTGAAAATATCACAATGTGAACCCAATAACACATTGTTTTTTTGGTAATTCATTCCAAGACCTCGGAAGTTGAAATTTTTGCTATATAACTAAGCTATTTATCTGTCTAAAAGGTCATTTTCATAATGGAAATTACACTACCCTTTCATCGTTATCATATGTTCCATTATAAGAATAAATTCTGAATGCCTTGGTGATATTTTTCTAAAACATTTCTGGAGGTCACTACCATAAAACAATAAAAACAATTTGCACTTCCTGGTTTATTGGGCGTTTCTGTTAGCGCAATCTATTATAAACGGATAGTAAACTCGATCTTATTGCATCTTTGATAATACCGATAGCTGGAATTCTGTGGGTTTTTACGTTCTTGTATTATGGTGAAATGAGTTCCCTTCACTGAAATCTTCAATCATATAAAAAACAAATAAGTTTTCAGAATCTTCTCTTCATTCCTATTTACTTATTACAATGGTGAAGGGAAAGGGACCAACAGAAAGTTCAAGTGCTAGGAAACGAAACAAAATTGATTTAGAAATGAAGATGATTTATTAAGAGGTATGAAGCAGGACAAAGTTTGTCATCTATTACATGGAATTAGGTCTTGCTGCTTTAACAGTGAATACTATTTTAAGGGACAGTGCGTGTATAAAAGAACATGTCAAAGGATCAAAGAATTTAAGATCAACAAGTGATAACAAAGCAGCATTCAGGTGCTATATCGAAAATGGAAAAGCTATTAATAATATGGATGGAAAATCAGATTCAGAAGCAAGTGCCCCTGAGTCCAATGGCCATTCAAGCAAAAGCAAGACGTATTTATGAAGATATTAAGGATAAGTATGGCGAACCCCAAGCCAAGTTCGTGACAAGCAATGGATGGTTTAATAGGCTCAAGCATTGCGCTAGTTTCCAAAACATTAAAGTATGCAGCGAAGTCACCAGTGCCAATTCTGCAGCGAAATTTTATGATGTATTGGAAAAAACCCATTCTAAATCTCCACAGCCCTCAACTTCCGTAGTGCGCGTACTTATCAGCTGGAGAATTAATTCTGGCAATGATATTCGAAAGATAAATCTTGCTGATGTTATGCCTATCTCCTCTCTCTTTTTGTAATTTTATAATTTTGAAATTTTTGCAATTTTGTACACTTTTGTAACTTTTCCTGTGCATGAGATAAAAAAATTTAATAAATAATTCTATTTGTGGAACATTTCTTTTTTGCTTCAATCAAGTTCAGCATGCATAGTTGCAAGTGCTGCATAAGCATTTAGGGAAATTCCAACTTACGTAGAGTTCTGCAGAACACAACCCTTAAGTAAGTAGGGGAGTGGCTGTAAATAACTTTTTTGTTTATTTTCCAAGACAACCATATAAGGTCAGGAGTTCACCAGATAGAGAGAATACATTTTGTATAAGAACATTACACAGTATTTAGTAGTCATGTGAGCTTGAACCATGGTCACTCAAAGCATATGTACTTTTGTACTCTTGCACTTGACCTCAGTCATAGAGGCCTAGCAGTTCACTATTCAAAGCATTCTTTAAGTTAAATCACTTAAAGGCATAAAACAGACAAGCAGAAAGGAAACATTCTACAAACATGCATACCAAATTGATGTTAACTAAATGTTTTGAATTTTCATATATGAAGGGAAAATGTGGATAATTTAAATGATATAAATTTCTTCAGAGTAAGCTAAAAATTTTCAGGAATAAGTCTCCCCACAATTCAAACTAGTGCATTCTGTGGACACAGCAGTAGGATGTGTCTTCTTGTCGAACATTAACATCTTTGACACCTATTGTGCACATACTTTTCTGATCAACTTCCCAACATTTAAGCACAGTATGAATGCTATATCACATATTTTATAACCTTCTGCATACTTGAACTGGTCAAATCTCTTGTATTTGACAGATTCTCTTTATCATACTATGAACATAAACTGTTTAGAATTTCAGCGGGTTTCATATTCAAGACTCAAGAGCTGGACTTTGGGAATAATTTCGACATTGTTTATTTGGATTTCAGCAAAGCATTTGACTCAGTCCCACATGAGCGGTTGCTTTATAAGCTCGAACAGGGTGGAATCACAGAGAAAATCCTTAGATGGATAGCCGGATGGCTTCAGGGCAGGAGGCAGAGGGTTGTGATAAATGGTTATTCTTCAGATTGGGTTGATGTAAGAAGTGGGGTTCCCCAAGGATCAGTATTAGGGTCCTGTTGTTTTTGATTTTCATAAATGACATCGATGAAGGGATAGAGGGTGTGATGTCTAAATTTGCAGATGATGTAAAGATTGGTAGAGTAGTTAATGATCACCACCAAGCAGAATGATCTAGATAGACTTCAGGGATGGTCAGAAAAATGGCAGCTATGCTTTAATCCAGCAGAGTGTAAGATATTGCACCTTGGGAACAGTAACCCCAAAATAACTCATACACTTGGTGGAGTTGAACTAAAGTTGGTATTCAAGAAAAGGGACTTGGGTGTTACAATACAGTCAGAAGACTTTAAGTTCTCTGAGCATTGTAGACAGGTTGCAAGGAAGGCCCATGGTGTCCTATCGATGATGTATTTAACAATTGCTAGTAGAGATAAGGATGTCATAATCCTATTGTATAAGGCTATTGTTAGGTCACACTTGGAATACTGTGTTCAGGTATGGAAATGCAACTAAAGAAAGATATTGTACTTCTTGAAAGGGTCCAGAGACGGGTAACTCGCCTGGTGAGATCGGCAAAAGGCATACATATGAGGAAAGACTTCGAATATGTGGGTTGCAGAGCTTGAAAACTAAGCACCTTAGAGAAGACTTGATTATTTAAGGCTCTGAGAGGCACAAGCAAAATGAATGAGGACGAAATTTTCACAGTTATAAATGAGTCTAGAACAAGGGGCCATAATTTCAAGTTATGGGGGAGATGTTTAGACTGGATTGCAGGAAGTTTTATTTTAGCCAGCGAGTTATAAATTACTGGAATAAGTTGCCTACATTGGTGGTAGAGGCTGACAGTTTGGGGAAATTCAAAGGTCAGCTGGATAATTACCTACAGGAGGAGGAAAATGCTTGGGTTGTCCATTTCCTTTTCTCTTATTTATTAATTATTATAATTGTTATTTTTTTTTTATTCTTATCATTTTATTTTATTTATTTTTTGTTATTTTATTATTATTGTTATTTATTTATTATTTTTATTATTTTTTTATTATTATTATTTAATTTTTTTTTTTTGGTTGGTGCAGCATAAGCCACAGGCTTCCTTGTACCATGTGGCCAAATATTACAAATGGTAATATTTGTAATACCATTGCTAATACTAATATTCTGTTCAGAAATTTGAAAATAAAGTGCTGTTTTGCATAATCAGAGTGACAGTGTGTGATGCAATCTTTCACTGTATCTACTGGGAAGAAATAAAACTAATATCAAAAATGGTTTTGTCATATGGGGCAAGTGATTAAAGTGATTCTGAAAATGGTTTTGTCATGCCAGTATTGGACTCTTAAAAAATAAAGTATAGGTCACTTCAAAACATCGTAGGAGCTTAATCTCAGACTAGATTAAGCTCCTACGATGTTTTCAACCTTTAGACAGAATAGTCTGATAAACTGACTATTCCTTCTCAGCTTCTCAAGAGTAACAATTTTAATATATACACTCTATCTGAACATGTTTCTCATTTTCTGGGAGTAATACATTAACTTTACTTATATGTAGGTGGAAAGAAAGTGAGTTTTATAAAATCCTGAAAATACTCTTCAATTAACACACAAATTCAGTTTAAATTCTAGACAATAGCAGGTGAATAATCTTCAACAAGTATTACACATTCAAATTTTACCAATTCTCTTATCTGTATGCCCTACCAATATGTTGGGGAGAACGGTTCTTGCAAGAAAGATAAATGAAATCCTGTTTGCCATCCAAATGGACATTATAGACATTTATAGGGGAGCTGTACCAAAATGGACCTCATGGAGCTAAGGTAGGCACCTGAATATCATGGTAGTGACTAAGAAAGTACTGTTAGAATACACAGATGGAAGAAATGACCTTCTGCCATGATATAACCCGCAGGCATTACAGGGGTGTGAATTTCCACCCAATTTTGAAAAAGTGGTTATGCAATGTGATTGAGTGTCAGTGTGGCAGTGACAAGCATAGTTGCTGAGCACTTTTGTAGTCATATCACAGAGAAGTGTGCATCACTATGTAGCATTGTTGTGCAGAAGATATCCTTGTGATTTCATAGCTTTATAAGGAGGCCAGCATTACACACAAAACTGTAGAATTCTCACTGAAAAAGAAAATAAATTCTATATTGTGCTGACAACTTACCAATATATATTTTTGGTACTTCTTTTAATTCCAGTGTATTTTTAAAAAATTTAAATTACTGCAATTTTTATCAGAGTTTAAATTTACTATAATGATCTAATAAAAGTAGTTTGCTTGCTTATTATGAATTCAATAATAAATTTACTATCCCCATTTTATTAGCAAGACAAGACATTAAACAAAAGTTTTCGTATGTAAGAATTGAGAAAAATTCTCTTATTGTGCCATGTTTTAAATTATATACTTTTTTATTAAATATTTAGTTTATGTAATCTGCTGTACTACTACCTATTGGTATGCTACTTCATACGGCATTTAGTATTATTTCTGTAGTGTATGTGTGTGTTCACAGGCATATTTGCATGTCAAAAAAACCCAGAATAACTCATGGACAAAACCAAACCTCTTCAATCTGAAATTAGCTAACTACAGCTTTGATTGCAAAGGCCTTTAGGAATTCCTCCCATCCCCATTCCAATGGAACCCAGATCATTTTTCACTAAATGAGTGAAAAGTGATAAATCCACTATACTATCATGGAGGATCTTGTTCATCACAAAAAATGGATTAGATTATTTTTATTAATAATTGAGGTTTTGTCATAAGCTATGCATATGAGTACTTGAAAAAACAGTGGATAAGCTGTGTTTTGAATCAAGCAAAAGTTATGTACTTTTAAATATAACACAGCAAAACCTCAATATATTACACTTCTTTATAATACAGGTATAATCACATCCTACAGGATGTATGTAAAAAAATATTATGTGTTCAAGAACCATTAATTTCACACAACACTCAAGTTAAACATTCATCTCTGAGGTAGAAGCTAGTGTATCCTTGTAATTTGTAACTGCTCCTTACCTCACCTTAACTATAGATAGAACAAAAAATGTATACAAGAGGTGCAAATTTAATATGCAACACTTCCAAAATTAAAGATCTACTTCTCAGATGGAATACTAGCTACTGCATTCATCAAATATAGTACATTTGATGTACTTCCCCTTGTATAAGGCAATGGTCAGGCCACACCTTGAGTACTGTATACAGGTCTGGAGGCCTCATTTTAAGAAGGATGTAGAGCTGTTGGAACGAGTGCAGAGAAGGACAGCAAGGTTAGTGAATGGAACAAAGGGTTCCATTCACCAAGGAACAAAGGATTATTCTGAGCAAGAGGAAGAATCCCATCCGCATTGAGTATGCTCAAACCATTCAAGGCTTTATACACCTCAATCAGATCAATCGCCTGAGAGGGTATAAATTCAAATTGAGGAAAGACGGTTGTAGGATGGATATGCGGAAGTTTGCCTTTAGCCAGCAGGTGGTTGATTGGTGGAACAAACTTCCATCTGTCGTTGTAGAAGTTGATAGCTTAAATAGATTCAAGGCTGAACTTGACAAACATTTGGAGGCGATTGGATGGGTGAAATAAGGATTTTTTTTTTTTTTTTAAGTTGATGCTATAAAAGCTTGCTTTCTTGCATCATGTGCCTTTGCTAATGCTAATTTGTTTATAGAGTAAATTTTTGTAAACAGTATGTGATATGATATTTTTTTCTAAGCTATGACATATTTAGAATAACAAGAAACTGCAAATGGTTAAACATGAAGACACATGAACTGATAAACAGCTTGCACGCTGTTACAGTTTGTTACAGGCCACAGTTAGCATTACCTGTAATTAGTATATTGTTTATAACCCAAAGAGAAAAAAAATAACATTAATAAAAAATAATATAAATAATAATAATAAATTTAAAAAATAATAAATTCTGATAATCTGATTCAGAATTTAACTCACATTTGTTTCTGTGGAAAAGAGATTTTCAAGATAAGGGGTTTTTTGCCTTAAGGAAAAATCCCTTATCTTGGAAAAAAAAAAAAAAAATCATCACTTAAGTGATTATTCCCCCTCCCCTGTAATGGCATGGAGCAGTATACTTCTGTTCTTTCTTTTAAAGTTAAAAGTGCAATGTAACTGTTGGTTACTTTATACAGTTCTGCATTTGAAAAATGTTTCCAAAAGTACCAACAATTAACATTTAACAATTATGTGTTTCTGAAAAGAACTGCATGGTGTGAAGCTGAGACTGATAAGGGAGATAAATGTTTGCGTTCAGATATGCTAAACGTAAACAACTCCCTGCAGCATACATTAGAAATCCCCCTTGATTTACAGTGCATCATTTTTAACAGCACTATACAATATTCTGTAAAAACAGTGATAGGTAGTTACCATACTTCTGAAGCTCATGGAAACCAAAACTTACAGGACCATAACCATTTTCTATCATTCTTATTAATATTATATATGTACATGTGAGGCTTGTAGTTCTGTGCTCTAAACTGGTTTCTCTGTAAACATTTCTAAATTTGAAAGCATGGGACTACTAAGAGACTGATAATTTCAAATTTTATTTTTTAATACATGCAGTATTGCTGCTAATATTTTTTATGTTAAAGTATAAGATTATTATTTTTTTTAAATAATTATAATAATATTGCATTTTTCGTTTAAAAAATTAACCCATTTAGCCCACTGGCAAAATAATGAAAAAAAAAAAAAAAAGAAGAAGCAGCACAGTGAAATCTGCTTAAAATCAAAAATGCTTGTTTAATAGTTAATGTCTTTTATTTAAATTTTAGTTTAGTTCATTTAAAAAAAAAAGTAGGTAAATTTTATTATAAGCTATAATGCAATTAATCTATAATAAAGGAAAGTTATCTCTTGATAACTTTCCTCTATTATAGATTAATACAGGAAAGTGATGCCTGAATTATATCAAGGTTGCACTGAAGTTTTTGTCGTCAGCAGTAGTGTAGGAATGCCTTGGCATTGGGGCAGGTGCCAAGGGTACCAGTATCAGAAGGGCACCACTTTAGATCTGAGCCAAGCTATTTTGACACCTGAGGCTAGCTGATGAAATGGCGTCCCTAGGTGATCGCATCAAGATGAGAGCAGAGGTGAAAATTAATTTTTGCCAAAGGGTGTGTTTTCAGAGGGCGATTCAAGCCTGCATACATCCTTACATAGCAGCACAGATCTATATGTCATCCAGAACGTAACTTTGAAGGGACCAATCAGGTGGTGAATGCTTCCCCAGTGTATGCTCAAATGCATAGCAGTCTGCAATTCATATGTTCTACGACACTGAATAAGTTAGAAGTTATAAATAATGTGTGTATGATAGTGTTTTTGTGCTTTAAACAAGTAATCACGAATACTGTGATTTGTAATTTAAATAAATCAAATGATGATGCCACTGAAATGGAAGTCCAAGAAAAGGCCCAGCCGATGTTTAAATAATTCATAGAAATACAAATATGAAGGTACTGAAAAAAAAAACAAAGAGGGAAAATGTTTATTTTATTGAAAAAACAAAGATAAAATATATTGTTTTCCGTGCCTCTTATTTGAATCTGGCACGAATAATGTTCCATTTTGCAGCTCAGATGGATTTAGGGACCAAAAACATATAAATCCAAATGCTCTATTTCATGAGAATTCATTACAGCACATAAACAATTTCACAAAATGGAAATTATTAGAATCTTCAAAAAGGTGGATTAATTTACTACGTTGCACAAGCAGCAATAAGAAGTGAAATTTTGAAATTAGCATTAGTAATGATGCAAGAAAACAAGCTTATAAAGAATCAGCCAAAAAAAAAAAAAAAAAAAAAAACACTTCCCATTTCACCTATTCATTCCCTTCAACAGTTTGTCTACTTCTTCATTAAATTTATTTATGCTGTCAACTTCCACAACAACAACAGATGGAAGTTTGTTCCAACTATCAACCACCCACTGGCTAAAGGCAAATTTCTGCACATCTATTCTACAACCGCACAGTATATTCTCAACTTATTATTATTTATTATGATTTTACCAATTATCGAAAAAAGGCATGTAGCTATGAATTTGCCAAGGGTGCCAAAAATCTAGCTATGCCTCTGGTGGTCAGGATCTTCCATTAACCTTTTATATAATATATATTTTCTTGATATTCAACTAGAGAATTTTTTTTCCTAAGAACTTCCTTGATCCTCATTTACTGGCATTTGGTAAATATTGGAAAAAATGCAAATCCCTTTTCCAAAACCAACTCTCTAAAGAAGTATCATTATTTGGAAATCCTTGAACGCATCCCTCCCCCAATGGTGAACTATATATCATAGTGCAAAAAATATCACACTAAACTAAGATTATGACATGGAATCAAAAGTTTAATTTAAAATACTTGAATGAAATTAAAGTAGTGGTTAAAAACAACAGCAAAACTATAGTGACTGTTTATCATGAAAATAATCAAATTATATTAGAAGTCATCAAAATTACATCATAAGTATACACATTAAAATTTCATTATATATTAATAGTTCACAAATTTAGCCATTTTACTAGGGAAAAAACTGTGTATTATTTGTAAACTTACTTGTACTGATTTTCAGTGAATGAATCTTTATCCAGACATTCATAAATCCAGCCTGGAGCAAAAATAGCAACAGAAAGGTGATAACTTCTTGCTACTTTAACTGCCTAAGAAAACAGAAAGAGAAAAGAAGCACAGGATTACATTCACTCTAATTTTAAAACTTAAAATAGTACATCTGCATTATGACTATTATAATTCATTTCCTTATAAATTTTTTTTTTTTGAATGGCAGTTGTTTTTTAAAATTACCTTAAAAATTACCAACCAGTTCCAGTACATGAACTCCTAAAATAATTAAGGAAGAGTGTAATTTAACTGAAAACAGATTTCTAAAACAGCTATAATAATCAAAATTTCACATACAATATTTGCAAATTAATCCACTGGCAGCCACTCCATTCAAACATAGCTTTACAATTTTTAATAGCAAATAACTGTGGCAAAAAAGTTACCTTCTGTGAGTTATTACAGGGTAAGTCACAGCAGATAACTAAAATACATAAATAACAAATTAAAATTAAAGAGAACCAGTAGAGTAATAACGAAAAAACAACTTCCAAGAAGTTCCTTACATAAAAATCAGTATTTATAAGCTATTTAGCTGGATTAATAAAATGCACTAATGAAGCCTTCCCTTGGAATAAAACTGCACATTAGACACTAAAAAAACAAGCAGATTGTATTAAATACACAATTCAGCAAGATAAAAGAATTAAAGAGGATCAAGCTGCTATCCCCTCTTCTATATTTCTTAATACAGGAGAGAATAACATTTCAGAGAGGATTTAATATAATTTTTTTTTTTAACATTACTTCAGTGATACAGGCAACCCCCGTATAACAAGGTACTTCTACAACATGGTACTTATATAATACAGTTTCGCTCTAACATGGTTTGAGAATTGCAGGAAATCTCACATAACACGGTATTTTTGAGCGTTTGTGCTGGGAAAACTCTTCTATTGTTAGATGTAATTTTCAACATTTCCATTCCTTTTTGTGAATCCCTGCTGTTGACTCGCTAGTCGTTATCGCCTTCATGATATTTTTCTAAAGCACATTTCTGGAGGTCACTACCATAAACAATAAAAACAATTTGCAGTTTCTGACTTGTTGGACTTTTCTGTTAGTGTAATCAGAAAAATTATAAAAGGGTAGTCAAGTCGATCTTCTTGCATTTGCTATAGTACTGACAGCTGGAATTCTATGGGTTTTCATGTTATTGTGGTGAAATGTGTTTCCCCTTCCATAAAATATTTGATCATATAAAAAACATAAATAAATTTTCAGAAACTCATTACGCTGTATCTCACTTGTGTCTGTGTATTGTGTTTGTTGCAACTTGTGCATGCTGTGTTCTCTGTTATTAATTGCTTATAATTTTTACTGTTTAAATTTTATAACCAAAAAAAAAAAAAAAAAAAAGCCAATGAACAGAAATATCAATTAGTACGTATTTTTTTAAGTATGTAAGCATAAATTTCTTTTTATTTTGCTAACTGGAAAATATTCTTCTGATTTTCACATATCATTTAAAGCGGGGGTCCACTGTATTTTGTGCTATTGAGCTTGAGACCATAAAAAATAAATGTGACTTCAAAGAGTGTAGCTCGTGACTTTTAAAAAGAGCAGAAGGTACACGAAATCTAGATGCTATAGAAGAGATTGTGCTTAGCAGCGATGAAGAGGAAGAAAATTAAATGAACATACATTATCTAACATATATGAAACTCTTTTCTGACATAAAAGTATCACAGTTTGTAAGTTAAGATGATTGTTCAGTTATTACTAAGTTACTACTAAGTTACTCAGTTATTACTAAGTTACTCAGTTATTACTAAGTTACTATTATAAAAATAAAGTTAAAATATTAGGTTATTACTAATAACCTAACCTAACCTAACCTAACCATAAGAATAAACAAAAGTTTCCAGATGGCTTTGAACACAACTGAGGATTTTAAAAACCTACATATAGTAATGTTTTATACTCTTGTATCCCTGAAGCTTTTGCTCTAAATTTGCATGGGTTTTAAACTCTAAACACCATTTAATATCTCTCATGTTGTTGAAATACTACATCAATAGATAACCATTGTGTTGACTATGGTTATCTACTGATGAGGTGCCAATAAGCACTAAATCAGCTGTCTGGTTGATAGCATGCTATTCAAATAAACAACAATATAATTATCCTTGAAAATAATTCATTTTATCTGAAATGCAAATGCAATACTGAAAAAGTCATGGTGATTATTTTGCAAAGTGCCATCAATGCATTTTATGGCTAACTTAGTTTGTTCATTGCTATTCACACAACTAAGGCTTTTGCTTTAAATTTACTTGAATCCAGAAAGTAAATTTTTTCTAAGTTGTGAAAAGTGAAGTTGTGCCTTTTGTTAGAGAGAATTCATTTTTAAGTAGAGATAAATCTTTTGACATTAATAGATGTAACTAGCCAGTATGGGTAGCATGATGCCAACAATGGAAACACACCAGAAGGAAGAACTGTACTGATGCTGTCCATGTGATTGACATCACTTTATAGAAACCCAGATTATTGAAAATGAACTTCCCCATCCCTTGCAAGGGCAGGGATTTTAATCACAAGAAAGGGAGACTAAGATGGCCTTTATCAGCCTGGAAGCCAGCGTCAGTAAGGAAAATACATGCAAACTATGGAATGACTTTAAAGCCATTATAACAGAAGTCATGAGTAAACATATTCCATTAAGAAATATACAACCTTAGCATACCGAACAGATGAACTTAGTTAATTCCTTCTCAAATGGTAACCAAGAACATGCCATCCATATTAAATAGCATATACTGCTATCAAAGGTCATGCATCAATCCTGAAAATCACAGTATTCCCAATTTTTAAAGGATTACTCACAAGTTTTATGTATGTTTATGTAAACTTGATGCTAATTTTCAATCCTAAAAATAATCAATAATCAATCCTGAAAATTATGGTATTATTAATTTTAAAAGATTATTCATAAGCTTTATAGTAATATCAGGTGAGTAAACTTACTTACAGTATTGGTAGAGAAGCCTCCACCACCAAGACAACCTCTTCCAAATACATCTATTCCTACATAGACATCTAAGTATCGAGATCCTGCCTCTCTTAATGTCATCCTCAGATGTTCCTCTTTCCATGTGTAATTAAGAAATATTCCATCACAACTATTGAAAAATCTCCTGAAAAACAATTTTAAAATTAGCCACAGACATCATGACATACAATATTTCAAAACAATATTTTTGACATATCATGTTCCACAGGGAATTTAAATATTTTAAGAATTGTCAATTAAAACATTTGATAGTTATAACTTAGTACAATATCATTCTCCCTTTAAAATATGTATAATAATATGAAATGAAAGATTATTTCATATGTTACTTTTGTTCTTAGGAATTTCTAGCACATTAACTGTATCAGGCCATAGTGTGTTATCTTATATGATCTGAATAGGGCATTGTTATTATAAGCAAATATATAACCATTATTAAAACACGCTTTGTTGTATAGCTTGAGGAAGACATTTAATGAAATTTAAATCTTCAAACCATTATGGGATTGGATATACAAGCATATGGTGACTACATTATGCTGCACCACATCTTATATGCTGCTTCAGCACATTAGAAAGAGTTCAGCACATTCTGACAGACCAGGCTCATTGATGTTTGTCTACGTTTGGAGATGTCATAATTGGGTAGTCATGCTTGTCTAAGTAGGAGGAGGTGTCAAAATCTGGGATATCATAATATGATTACTTCTTGACTCAAATACTTTTTGAGCAAAGTCAGAGAGGGCTATGTAGTGCATTTCATCAAAGATTAATAGATGCTCGTCACTGTGATCCTTGGACATTAGTTTACATCTGTGAGGTACAATCTTGGACATTAGTTTACATCTGTGAGGTACAATCTTGGACATTAGTTTACATCTGTTGGGATGGTAATTGGGACAGTCATATAGGAAATAGGCCCAATCCTAATCAGCTCAGGTACATTTAGGATCCTAAGTAAGTCCGGGGGGGAGATTGAGGGGAAACTAGGGTTACCTAAGTAGGAGGAGGTGTCACAATCTGGAATATCATACCATGATTACTTCTTGACTCAAATACTTTTTGAGCAAAGTCAGAGAAGGCCATCTAATGCCTTTCATCAAAGATTAATAGCTGCCGTTACTGTGATTTATGGGTCTAATCTTGGACATTAGTCTACATCTATGGGGATGGTAATTGGGGCAGTTATACAGGAAATGGGCCCAATCCTCATCAGTTCCACAGGTATATTTAGGATCCTGAGTGAGTCCCAGCTGACACAACTTTGCATTCAGGGAACCATGCCCTGTAAGCAAAAACGTTGGACAGAGTCCTGGGGCAAACTGGGGAAGGGGAAACTAGGGTTACCTGAGGCAGGAACCTCCTAGTGACTTCCCCTTTGGGTGTTGTTTCATCTACTCTGCCATTGCTGGTAGAGTGTGGTTAGAATTCTTTTTCTCTCTTGCTTTGGGTCAATTTCCAGATTTATGGTAATCCCTAGGATGCTTATTGGGATGGCTTCTAAATCAAGTGGCAGTGCACCTGCTAGGACCTGAAAAGCACGCATGCTAACCATGCAGCATGCCCTGTTATGGTTAACAATATGATACGTTGAGTGGAAATCTAGTTCTGCCCTGTTTCTAACTAGAACAGCCCTGGAGAACCATGTGCCTGCACCATAGGTTATAATTGGGAGGAAGACTGCCTTATAAATAAGTGCAAGCATCCTCCTTTTTAGTCCCTAGCCGGCACAGCTGATTCCTGCAATCATGCCAGAGCATAGTTTCTTCCTTTTTTAGGCAATGTAGGTATAGTGTGGCTAAAATGTCAGTTTGTTATCAAACATAACACCTATGTATTTCAAATTTTGTTACTAGGGCTATTTTTTTTTATCTGAAATTTTGATTTGTGGTCCTTTGGTTAGGTTTCCTTTAGCAGTACTGATTTGGTTTTAGTATTGGATATTACCAGTTTGTGAGTTTTAGCTGAGTTCTGTAGGATAATGAGAGCATGATTTGCCTGTTGTTCTAGGCTGGCTCTTGTATTGGCCTTTACAAGAAGAAAAAAGCGATCTTGTCTGTGCAGCCAGGAATTCGTTCAGAACTAGGTTCCAAAAATAGGGACCTAGTACTGAACCCTGGGGGCATCCTCTGGTAACTGTTCAGGTGAGGCTTTGGTAATGGGTTTTTAATGTTACCTGTCTATTACTAAAATAATTTTTTATGCAGTTATACAGATTCTGTGGGATTCCAGTGTGACGCCATCTCCTGAGTATGCTGGGAAACCATATGGTATCAGATACACCAACAAAGTCAACTGATATGGCCAGCAGATACTTTTCCTGGGTGTTTTCTGCAGCGTTTATGAGGCAATTCATGGCATACTCAGTCCGGCAACCAGGCCTGAAGCCAAATTGTTTGTACAACTGAAGGATGGTATATGGGTAGTAAGTTTCAAGGTGTAGGAGAATTAGTCTTTCCAATATCTTGCCCAGTACTGGCAGCAAGACAATTGGTCTGTATGATTTAGAATCTTCTGGTGGTTTCTCTGGGTTTTTTTTTTTAGTATGAGCTGGAGGTTGGCCAGTTTCCGGGTTGTGGAGGAAATCTCCTTATCCAGGCAGTTATTATAAAATTGTAACAGGTGATGGGAAAGTTTTTCACTAGTTCTTTTATCATCTCTATTTCTATTTGATCATGTCCTGGGCATTTTTTATTGAGTTCTATTAATTGCGGCAGTTAGTTCCTCAAAGTTGAAGGGTGGTTTGTTGGTTATATCTGAGTATTTTCCATTTTCTTCACAAATTTCAGTCTGTTCCTGAGAGAGAGGTTGAGTATCCTCTGGAAACAGTATATTCAAGATGTTATTAATGTCTATCCTCCCAAGTGTATGTAGTTTGTCCAGTAAGGGTGTCTGTGATGTTTAAGTCTCCCTTTGGCAGCTTTGGTAACTATGTGGTAACTCATAGCCCATGGGTCAGCATTACCAGAGGTACCAACAAGAGATTGCCATAATTCATTTTTCTTTTGTGTAATAATGCTTATATAAGAATTTCTCAGGTAGCAATAGTTCTCCCTCAGGGCATTTATCTCAGCTGTTGGCCAATTTGTTCTGGATCACCAGAAATTTTTTCCTTACCTGGTTTACCCTTCGCCAGACATTCTCCAGCTCAGGACACCATCAGAGGACTGCATTCATTCTTGGTTGCATTCTTCTCATTGAGGCTGCAGCTTTTCTGATAGCAACTGTTATTTTTAAAACCTATTCACTTCACTTGGATGAAGGTGATTATTATCCTGTGGGAAAATCCCCATAAGTATGTCAGATATGATTTCTGTATATTTTTCCCAGTTTTCCTTTTTTATATTATACCTGGTTATGTCATAGACAGGAAGTGGGATCTGATCCAGTTGGTGAACCAGCTGAAAGGTGATTGCAACACAGTGGTTGGACATAGTCCAGGCATCCTGTACTTTCCAGTTTGTAAATTTGTAGGCAATGGCATGGGTGGCCATTGTCAAATCAATCATACTCTCATGCAACACACTGTTATACGTTGCAAGATTGTGCAGCTGGTTGATAACAGTGAATGGTGAGGTGTGGGAAAAACGAGAAGAAAAGAGAAAAGAATTTAGTATTAGTATTAGCCATATAGTGCAAGGAAGCTAGAGGCTTTTGCTGCACTGGCCAAAAAAAAAAAAAAAAAAAAGTAATTTTTTAAATTATTATTTTTTTAATTTAAAGTAATTTAGGAGAAGAGAGAACAGTTTAGGAAATATAGACAACAAGGGAAAATTTAATCTACAGACAAGTTGGGAAAATGGATTAGTGAAACAGAATTAACAGATCCTATAAACTAATAAATTATGCCAACTTTTGATCTCTTGTCAAATGCATAAAACTGGTAGAGAGCAGTTATTCATGTATAAAATGAAAGTTGTGCAGAATTCATTATTACAACACAGAATAATAAATAATGTTTACTCTTCTGATGGAATCTCAAACCTATGATAGGATAAAGTAAATCACATTATAACTAGATATAGTTTATGTGGAACTTCATTCTACTATTTGGGATTTCGAATTCAGTTGATATTTCTGGAATAACTCTGAGAATTAAATCTGAGGATACAGGAAGCAACCAGAATTTAACAAGATACCTTGTAAATTTGAACTGGATATTCAAATATGAAAAATGCAATTTTTCTTTTATCACTAAATAGGCCTACAAGGCTGGGACAATTCATGTTGATGATTAAGCTTCACACCAGCCAGAAGAAAAATAAATTTAATACTGTAACTAAAAACACTTTATTTACAATAAAATAAGTATAAAATAAAATAGATATATTTACAATAAAAATATAAATAACACTGATAAAATATACTAAAAACTTAGAAATTAAAAGTGATAAAATTTGCTGTAGCTTTCAGAGGCAGCAGTCTCCTTCCTCAGCAGCATAAGTCTACTGTGCAGCAAATCCTTAAATAGCAGATCCACAGCACACATCACATGGTTCCACGGTTGGAATTTTCCATTTGTGCACTGGGACCGGAAATAGCTCGGGAGCGCACTAGCTGAAACCGTTCATCACGTCCAAGCATGACAGTTTCCAGGAGGGGGGTGTAGACGTACACCCCCTATCCCTATTAATAGTATTGCTAGCTGCCCCAATACGTAAGCTCTCAAGCCATTTACTGTCCCAGAATCCTTGTGCATGATCTGTGATGACAGCATCCTCCGGGGAAATTTGATGTTATTTCTCCCAGAAATGTTCTGCCACAGCAGACTTCCCATAATTTGCGGACTTTATTGCATTTGCATGCTCCCCCAGCCGGTCTTTCAATTGCCGCCCCGTCTCACCCACAATCCGGGCATTTAATTTCGTACACTACCCCGCTGCTGGCTTCTTTGGATATGGGGTCTTTGACTCGAGATATCGCGTTGTGTAACCTCAGACCTGGGAATTGCACACAGCGTATCTGACACTCCCGAATTATACGTGCAATGTGGTCTGACAGGCCCGGATAGTAGGGAATATATGCGGTGCTCACAGGGGCAAACTGCTCATTATGGGTGGACTCTCCTCTAATGGCTCTGTCCAACACCCTCTGGGGGTAGCCGCACTTCTTGAGGTCTGCTGTGACCCGAACAATTTCATTATCTTTATCCTCGGAGGTGCTGCAGTGGGACCCCACCCTGTCTATTAGAGCCTTGACCACACTGTTTTTGTGTTGGCTGGCCTATGCCGAGGTATAATGGGTATACTGACCCCGACACATCGGCTTTCTAAATACCTTGGACTTAAGCCTGTCACCTTCCCTAATTACCAACACGTCAAGGAATGGCAAGGTTCCCCCATTAGTGCCATAGTGGCCAATTTAGCTATGGAAGAGTTAGAAGCCAGGATTTTTGGGGATTTGGAATTTCCCATGCGCAGTTGGAGGAGATATGCTGATGACACATTCTCCATTATACAAAGAGGGAGGGAGGATCAGGTACTTAATGTACTTAATAGTTTCTCCCCTTTTATCAAATTTACTTCGGAGGTGGAAGCAGAGGGAACCTTGCCATTCCTTGACGTGTTGGTAATTATCTTAGTTATATTATCCTTTAAAAAATGCAAATAATATCCTGTTCAATATATCTAAAGGGGTCATCCAAGCCTTACCAGTACTGCAGCTGCAATAAACCTTTCTCCAAATCTGTATGATTAGATAAACTCTAGTGGGATGGTCAACAGAACACACAGGATTTAATTTAGCTCATAACAATCAATATAAAACTCTGAAAAATAAGTTATATAAGTAAAAAAAAGATGGGGGAACAACACAATGGCCACTATAATCACAAAGAATAAAAGCAAAGCATGTCTGTGCTTAGATTTGTAATAAAGACTAAAAAAGCTTGTCCTAAATGTAAAAGAAATGTTAATTAACAGATATTTATAATTAATTAAAATATATTTAATATACATAATTATATATAATTAATAATATGAATATAAAGTTATATAGCAAGAGCTTCCTTATTGTTAATAAATTAGTGGTTTGATCAGTAATGCTGATAAAAACCACTTTCATGTGGATTATGATAACTAACTATTACTCACTTATTAAGTTCATTGAGGGCATTTTGCCACTTCAACTCCCCAGTTTCAATGATGCTGTCATACCAGATAACAAGAGAGTTAGGGATGGTTGTATGCATCATGTCTGTCAAAACACATATAAATTCTTCAAGAAGACAGATGAATTCAGGCTAAAGAAAAAAACACTCGTTGATGCTGATTGATTTATCAAATATTTTTAGACCAGTGTTATTCCAAAAGTAATGCATACTGATCATGCTCATTCCATATGCTTGACTGACCAACATTTATCAGAATAATAATTTGCAGTTTAATCTCAACATTAGTGTGTTTAAAACAGCATTCCTACATTTGAATGTTTGTGCAGAGAGCAAGTTATTACTATAAATAAAGGAATGGTTGTTCACAAAAATTACACATGTACACCAACCGTTGCTGAAATAATTACTTTTAATTTACTTTAATACTGTAAAATATACATAGAACTAAAATAACAAAACTTTTCTTTAAATTAATGTAGAATGAAAATAAAATCTATTTACAATAAATATAAAAATATATATAAAATTTATAAGAATTTATGAAAATAAAGGATAAAATGATGAAATTAAAACCACTAAAATACCGATAAAACAATGAGACTAAAACCGCTAAAATCCTGAAGCTTCAGAGGCATCCGCCTCCTTTCTCAACAGTAAGATTTTTATGGTACAACACATCCTTAAATAACAGCAGGCTCACGGCTCTCAGCACGTGGTTCCACAGGAGCATGGGCAGTATTCTCTTCATGTGCACTGGAATCAGAAATAGCTCGGGAGCGTGCCAGGCGCAACCGATCATCCCGCCCGAGAATCACCGCCTCAAAGAGGGGATGAATACGAATTCCCATCTCTGTTAATGGTATTGTTCTCAGAAGAACAAATCCGCAAGCTCTCAAGCCACTTGTGGTCCCAAAACCTATGTGCCTGGTTGACGATGACAGCTTCGTCTGGGGAGATCTGATGATGCTTCTCCCAAAAATGTTCTGCTACAGCGGACTTCCCATAATCCGCAGATTTTATAGCATTCATGTGTTCCCCCAGACAATCTTTGAACCGCTGCCTCGTTTCACCAACATAACACTCCTCACAATCCGAGCATCTAATCTCATAAACAACCCCACTACTAACATCCCTTGGTATGGGGGTCCTTAACCTGAGACACAACTGTGTGCAGCCTCCGTCTGGAAGTTGCACACAGCGTGCCTGACAGTCACGTAATACAAGTGCTATACGTTCTGCTAGGCCTGGATAGTAAGGAATGTATGCGGTGGCAACCGGTGTGAACGGCTCTCTTTGCTCAACTTCCACTCCTCTAATAAATTTGTCCAAGATCCTCTAGGGGTAACCACATTTCCTGAGGTACGCTGTAACTCATATAATTTCTTCATTTCTATCGTCGGTGGTGCTGCAATGGGACCCAACCCTATCCAACAATGCTTTAACGACACTGTTCTTATGATGGTTGATTTGGGCCGTGATTAATTAAACCATTGCTGAAATAATTAAAAGTAATTATTTCAGCAATGGTTGGTGTACGTGTGTAATTTTTGTGAATATGAATTTTCCCAACCCCAGAGGCCTATTTGAAGAAAGGAATGGTTGAGTGGAAGAAGACAGGGTGGTCATCAATGGGCACTGTTCTTTGCGGAGTTTGCTGGGTCCACTGTTTTCTCTATTTTTATTAATGACAGTAATCAGGTTATGCTACTACAACAAGAACTAGAAAAATTAGGCAGATGGGCTGAGACTAGTAATCGAAGTTTAATATTAGAAAATGCAAGGTACTGCAACAAACTGCTATGTGGGTAGAAGTAATCTCAGATTAATGTAACAAATGCATGGTACCATACTCAGGTTAGTGGAAAATGAAACAGGCCAGGGGTCAGATATGAAGTTCTCTGAGCAGTGCAGACAGGCTGCCAGGATAGTTCATGGGATTTGGAGGTCATTATCTCATTGTATAGAGCAATGGTTAGGCCACATCTTGAGTAGCGAATACAGATCTGGAGGCCTCATTTTAGGAAGGATGTAGATCTGCTGGAATGGGTGCAGAGAAGGGCAAAGTAATTGGCGAGGGGAACAGAAGGGTGCTCTTACAAAGAAAGGCTTCAGTTCTGCAAACTGTAGCATCTGGAGACTAGGCAACTGCAAGGTGATCTTAATTGAGGTGTTTAAGAATAGAGTGAGCAAGTTTGCTGATGGCATTTTTCACTTTGCTCAGACTACACATATGAGGGGGCATAAATTCAAATTGAAGAAGGATGGTTGTAGAAGAGTTGTGCATTAGTTTGCCTTCAGTTAGCAAGCAGTTGACTGTTGGAACAAACTTCCATCTGTGTTGCTGTGGAAGTGGATAGTTTGAATAAATTCAAAGAACTAAACAAACTACTGAAGGGGATGGACAGGTGATGTGGGAAAGTTTTTTTTGGTTGATGCTGTTTAAGCTTGCTTTCTTGCATCATTTGCCACTACTAATACTAAATAGCAGTCAAAAATTACCTGAACATTGGGAAAAAATTAAATGGCGTGAAGGAGACTGCATTGGAGGTTTTTAATGTAAATTATGTTATAAAATAAATTAATTTTAAATTAACTGCTTTTGTGCATTACTTTTGGAATAACCATATTAGCATATACTTCTTATCTTAAAATGTCTACAAAACTTATGGTAAAAACTAATAAACTAATGTCATTGCAAGGATGGAAAGTCGCAAACCAAGCTAACCATTTGAAGTGAAAGGGCCAGGTTTGAATCCTGTCAACAAGAGAAACTTATTTAGGCCTTTGTAGGTGGGACTGAGTTAGCCCAACTGACAGAGGCGTGTCTAGTTTTTTAAAGACCTTTTCAGTCTTAGTCGTTCTTGTGTCAGAACGACTCAGGTTGAGAACGACACAGAGGAGCAACAATATCAGTCAGAGGCACAAAAGGGTATATGGGTGCTCCCCAACTTATGGAAATCTGACTTTACATAAAAAAAATTCTAAACAAAAAAACCTACAAGCACTTTTGTATGGAATCAGCTGTAATTGGCAACTTCAAAGATGCCTACAGTCCTAGTTGCCAGTGGGAACTTTCCAAGGATCCCAGACAATAACATTTCCAATGTACATAGCTCACCACGACTTATCACTTGATGTGCAATGACTTGTATGTATCTAAAAAGGAAGCTTCTTGACAAACTATTTCTAATTTTGTCTTATTTTACACCCCGTTATTTATACTGTTGTTGCCTTGCAGATAACTGTTTCTGTTTTTATTATTATTGTGTGTTATCCCAGTCAGTAGAAAAGCATGTAAGTGGGCTTGGCAATGATAGTTGCTGTTGTAATAGGGTTTTAGGAGCATCAGTGTTAAGGCCTTATTGCTCCATATATATACTGTCTGTAAATGTGTGTTCTCTGGTCAATATTCTGTTTGCTGGATGAAAAACTTGCATTTCCAGGAGAAAAAATCATGTAATATATAATTACGTTACAGAAAAAATTTGAAATTGCAAAAATGTATGAAGGTGGAAAGACAATAAAGACCATTTCACATATTTTAAGGCTGGACACATCCACTGTGCATAAAACGGTGAAAGACAAAGAACGAATAAAAGAACATGCAAAACGTTCTGTGCCTTCAAAGTTTACTATGAGAAAAAGAAGGCACTGTGCATAAAACGGTGAAAGACAAAGAACGAATAAAAGAACATGCAAAAAGTTCTGTGCCTTCAAAGTCTACTGTGAGAAAAAGAAGGCATTTGTTCAACCCTCCCTACTTAAATTCATTAGAAAGACTGAGCGACTTCCTCAACTTGCAAATTCTCCGACTCTAACTTCAGCACCATACTTCTAAGGGCTTTCCACTTCTTCAGCTATTTCAGAGCCAGAAGAGGTGGCTGATACTCATGATGTGATAGCTTTCTCTTTGAACCTTATCCTCCTCCAACTAATACCAGTGTCACATATACCTTCCCCCCATACACACTGGAAATAAGTTGTATGTATACATACTTTAAAAGTTTTATTTTTTAAATAATATTTTAATGCATATGTTATGAATATATAATTGTAATATAAAATTTCTATATAAAAAATGATTTTTTAAATTGCAGACTTATGTTTATTTATATAAAAATTTTGGATAGTTTCTGAGTTACGTAAAATTTTGACTTATGGACAGGTTTCTGAAATGGAACCCTTACATAAGTCGTGGAGCACCTGTATTTGCCAAAAAAAAAAAAAAAAAAAAAAAGACCAATTCTGTAAATTTTGTATCGTATAGCAGGTAGATAAGAAGGAAGGGTTATTTGGTTTTTTTTAGGAGCATTAGCAACTAAGGCCATATTGCTCCGGGATATGCGGTGGTCATTCCCTGAATGACCTTTCCGCATCCTCCGTATTTGGTGGTGACGGGCTCGAACCCCGGTCTAATCAAGAAGCGTGTGCTACGCACTGCTGCTCCTTCCCACCTGGCTACGGAGGCGCCAGAAGGAAGGGACAGAAAACTAAGGTATTGTGAGAAAAGATGAAGAATGAGGTTATGGCAGAATAATTAAGATCGAATGTAGTATAATTACAAGAGAAGTTTGAAACTGGAAATTTTAAGCTAAAATTCATATCCTCTTAATAAAGTTGTAGTAATTCAAGTTTAGATGATTAACTTAAATATGATGTTTTTATATAAAGGCATGATATATACCTGAATTTTATTCTCAATATTTAACAACCATCCATCAAATCCATAGAACTGAGCAATTTTTACTAACTGAGATGATAACTGAGAGATAGATTTTCTAGACTTCAGAAAATTTTGGCATATGACTTCTCCTTTTTTCCATTCTGTTATGATAGTTCCTAAAAGTACAATAACAGCCATACTATACATCAAAGAAACAATTAAAAATATAAAATTTTCTATTGAAACATTTGTTAGGAACAGTTATACAAGTGCATGATGGTAGAAGAAAAGAAAAATGAAAACTAATATATTTTTCCTTACACAATATGCACCTCAAAATAACTGTTCCCTTGTATGGTCTATTTTAATATTCATAGGTTCAACAGCATTTTTCTGAGTAGTAGAAATCCAAATGCATTTATTGTGAAATTAAGAATTTGCACATTGCAATAATTTATATTAAAAGAAAAAAGTCACAATAATTTAGTTAGCAGTAGATTGGTAGGTAAGCAAACAGGAATAGAAGCAAGTCCTAAATCAAGATGTCTGGATCATTTATGCTTTTCCTTGGCAAGATACAAAGGCAGTTCAAATTAGATCCAGACAAATGTTGGACCCAAGCTGCCAATTAAGATATTGTAGAGGTGTTATTAAAATTAAGATCCTAGAGTGGCATACTATCAATGCTGCTCACTGTTATGATATCCTAAATAATTGTCTCAAAGCTGTATATCATAATTGGTTAAATGATGAGCATGTTTTCTCCAGAACAACTCATCCTCAAATGGCAGCTGTGACTGCTATAACATTGAAAGAGACCGGATGGGAAGTATTTCCACATCCTCCCCATTATGTATACCGGGCTATGCTTGATTATAACTTTTTATTTATAACTCTGAGAGAACCTCGGATGCCACATATTTCACACATAGCAAAATAAAGTATGAGATGCACATGACTAACTACAATTTTAAAGTATACTTCCTTCAAGACTGGCATTAAGAAGCTTCCATACTGTCAGTAGCTTGGTATAATTAAAAAAAAACAGAATTCTGGTCAGCACTGAGCATAACATCACACTCATAATGTGTCTACATTTGAATGTTTAGGTAAAATCTGAACTACCCTCATCAAAAACTGGTTAAAAAAAAAAACAGAAGATAAATTTAGTATAAAGGTTATTATATCTATATGGAATTGGTAAAACTTATCCATTTCAAGATTTATCTTTTTATCTGTGTGGTGTGCTGAACTAAAAATGAATTAAAACAAAATGAAAATTAAAAATTGATACGATTATCCTTTGAGAAAAGTGTTCCAATATGTCAGAAAAAGTACAAGGAACAGAAATATCCTTGATCTGGCTATCACCAAGGAGCTAAGCAAAATCAACAATACATAACAGTGCGGGAACTGATAATGGAGAGTGACCATAATGCCATAAAATGACATTAGAATTTTGCTACCCAATGGAAAATGTGAATGTTTCAATTTCAAGATGGGAACTACAGCAGACTGCAGTATCTCTTCAGCACTGTTAACTGGGGTGGCAACCATATGCTGTTGGAAATGAAGACATCAGGAAAAATGTTTAAAAGATTTATACTATAAACCACAAACATATTCATTCTGTTGGTAAGTACTACAAAAGAAATATGACAAAATGGATGAAAAGAGGAACCAAAAGGTTTACAGGGTTCTGAGCTGGATATCATCATTCTTCTCTTTCTTGGTGATTTCCTTCTACCTCTCTCTCTCTCTCTCTCTCTCTCTCTCTCTCTCCCCTTTGGGTAATTCAGAATTTTTTTTTTTTTTTGCCTGGTGCAGCATAAGCCTCAGGCTTCCTTGCACCATATGGCTAATAATAATAATAATAAAGAAAATAAAAAAAAAGCAGGAGACAGTTACAGATTATCATGAGAGATTGAATCATATTACAATTATAAGTATGTATGTAACAAAATCACTGATGAGCATATCCAAAAGTTGATTACAAGAAATTACTGATGAGTAATACAGCCAAAAATTGAGCACAAGAAATCATTGATTAGAAGTGCAGCTAAAAGTTGAGTACTGTACAAGAAATCACTGAAGGTATCTATAGCAATAATTTCAGCCACAAATGCAAAAAAGAAGAGAGCAAATCACAGTTAAGGACCAAGATTATGTATAGATCTCTAACCTGCACATTATATCTGAACAGTATTGCAGTCTTTGATGAATATCTACTGATTTAGGCCTTCCTTCAATAAATATCCGATTATTGCTTTACCTTCTCATTGATTCTATGGATACTATCTTGCAGTATGAATAAACATATGCACAAGCAGTTAATATACAGCAGGGCAAAAATGACACCAACCATTATTGTTGTTTATAAGACACTGAAATTACCTGTCAAATTTGAATTACTCTTGCATTATAAAATATAATTAACACAAACTTAGTTTTTTAACTTTCACTAGCAGACAACTCCACTTGTTTGAAGTGAAAATAGAGTATGCAAATTACTAGACTCCTTTGTTATACTATTTCAATATTTAAAAAATAAAAAAGGTTTTAAATTATCCATCCAATTTGTGCTGCAAAATACTTCAATCTTCTGTCACAGAAATTTCTTACTATTAGAGATTCTACATTACACAATATCAGGAAGGTTAAAAACAGACAAGCACTTTGATAATCTCTGACTTGCAAAATGAAAATAGGAAATTAAGCAAGCTAAAATAAGAAAATGATTGTTTTTTTCCAATCCCAAATGCTAAGCTGTATAACCAAATTTATGCATTTTTGGAAGATATGTATAACAAATATTTCAATTCAGCCAAGACACCTAATAACTGTGACTAGGTCTAAATTTTTAGTAAATAATAATAAAAAAACAAAAAAAAAAAAATGATACTTCAGGAGAGATCCATATAAATACAGATGCAAAACATACCTAGCACACGAGTGCCATTCCTGTGTGCAGCATTTATCCATCCATAAGGAGGAATGGTAACAAAATAATGACTAAAGTATACAAAACTATCAACATTGGCCCAGTGAAAAAATCTATAACATCCAGTCTTTTGCACTCCTTGTTGGAACCTAAACATAAAAGTTTAGCATGAGAAATGTATGCAAAAAAGAGAATATACAGATTCAATAAAAATATAGATTTGTGTGATCAGTTTAAACATTTATGTATGCAATTATATATAATTGCACATATATTATGTTAATATATTATCATATATAAATACATTATATATAGCCTTAACACCAATTTCAACTATTTTATTAATAATTAATATAAATTAGTACAAATTCCAACTATTTAATATTATTAATACAAATTAATGCTAATACTAATTTCAAGGTGAGGTTACTATTATAATTTATTAAATCAAAATTAAAATTTTTAGATAATCACCTTTATCAAAAAAAATATATTGGGGGACACGGACATATTCTTTTAGCATGCATTTCAATTCTTGCACAGCATTTGTTTGGCAGCTACTAATCGGTAAGCACATACGGTTAGTTCTGCTATAACGCACATTTTTGAAATGCGAATTTGCTCCAATGCGACTGATATATTAGGGAACCATGCGAATATAACGCGATTTTAGCATTGGCTCATGTGCGATTCTGTCTGCGAGTAATACCAGGTCAATGCAAAATGCAGCACCAAGCTGAACATAGTGACCTGCACAGCAATACCTACAAGTTTATGAAGCTTAAAAAATGTCAAATCTGTGAGGGCTATATTTCCCATTTACTGTAGTTGTATCGGTCGGAGACACACTGTTGTCATTTGCTGTATTCACAAGATAACACGTGATACTGTAGGCCAACTCATGTTTTCAGGAGCTCATATTTTTCTGTTCAAACAGAAATTCATGAGGTGCAACAGCGTGAGTGGAGGAGCACATTTCTGGAGGTCACTATCATAAAACAATAAAAACAATTTTCAGTTCAGTGCAATCTAATTATAAAATCTAATTATTTTTATGTTATTATAGTGAAATGTGTTTCCCCTTGCACGAAATCATCAATCATGTAAAAAACATAAATTTTCAGAATCTTCTCTTCATTCCTATGTTTTAAACTTCGTAAACTTGTTACTCCGTATCTCACTTGTGAAATTTGTGCATGCCGTGTTCATCATTATTGATTGCTTATCTTTTTTACTGTTTTAAATTTTACAATCCAAAAAAAAAAAAAAAAAATGTCAGTGAACAGAAATATCAATTAGTATGTATATATTACAGTACTATATTTACTGTAATATTTATTTATTTTTTAGAAATCTAAAATGCTTAAATCTGTGTCAGAAAATTTTATTGGGTTTCTAACTTTTTTTAGTGTTTCACTTATCACACTGAACATTTTTTTTGAGTGCTCTGCCCCTATCCCTATTTTTCCCATAAGCCTGTTGTTTTTAATGTGCGAAATACCATAATGCGGAGATTTTTAGGAACACATGTACCACGTTATAGCAGAACTGACTGTACATTACAATCTTCTTTATTTAAATTATGTTACTATCTGGGCCAACAGTCCCTTTATACTAGGCTACATCAAAATGAATCCTTTCATAGTGTAAAATAAATTATTTAAAGATTTATGTGCACAGAAAAACAGCTAGTAATTAAGCTAATTACTTATTATTTGTGTAATGGTGGGTGCTGACCCCAGACAAAGTGCTTATTAATGTGCCAAGATGGCAATTACCATTAGTTTTAAATTTAGTTTTAAAAATTTTGTCGTCTTCTCCCTTATTCAGTGCACATAAATTTCTGTATCACACACTGTTGTTTTACATTACAGTGTTGGGTATTACTAACTAATATCAACTATCATCATTTTACTGTAAAAATAGCTGGTGCTGTTCTGCTTTATGGATGGCAAAGCTTGAAAATGTAATTTTAAATTTATATAAAAAATACTCTAGCTTACCAAAAGTATTTATATATTTAATTATATATATTATTACAAGTATATTATATATATAAGGTGATATATGGTATTAATTATAAGACCAAAAAAGAGGGGAATACTCCATCCATGCAATGGATGAATATTAGAATTTTGACAAATAAAGGGTTATGGAACTTACATCTTAAAGTTCTAAGCAGTTTAAAAAGAATGTAAAGGTATAATTTCATCAATGTATTGAGAAATGGGTGCTGTGCTGTGCTGTTAGTTTAGGTTGCCAAGCCCAGAAGATGCTAGAAAAGCAGGAAGGAAAAAATAGAATGCAATAAAGAACCCATACCAAAAATAAAAAAATTAATTTGAGATCAATATTAACATTTCAAAAATTAGAATTAACTATAAAAAGACGTTCAGTAGCATTAACGTATAGATAAGACCAAAAGTTTTTATCCATCACAATAAGCAACTGGCAAGGTCTAGAAATAAAATCTATCATAAAATACTAATACTACTAACAATCCTAAGGATAGACTATCACAGCTATACTAATGCTACAGCACCTATTTCTCAGCATCCTTGATAAAGATATATATATATATTCTTTGTTCTGTGATATCATTGATCTTTCAATGATGTCACAGACCTTGGTTTGTTGATGAGTCCATGCATATATTTTTTTAACAGTCTTTTGGTTATGTTCAAAATTTGGCACTCCATACTTCGCTGTGTGACCTTCAGTCTCAGTAAAGCTTTGACAGTCAATATCTATGTTTCACAACCATATGTTAGGACAGGGAGATACATTATCAAAAACTTTTTGTTTGAGACAGAGTGGCAAGTTTGTCTTCAAGGCTATATTAAGTTTTCCAAATGCTTACCATACCAATTTTATGTGCCATTCAATTTTCCTCATGATATTACCATCTGTTAAAATTTCTTGTCCAAGGTAAACAAACCTTCCACTTCTTCTAGTTCTTGTCCACTAGCCATGATTTTCTTTGGTCTGGTGAATTTGTTGAACATAACCTGTGTTTTCTTGAAATTCGTCTTCAAACTGAACTTCTTGCTTTCATACTGCAATTCAATGTTTTGTGCAATTCTTCCAGTTCATTGGAAAAGAATGAAAATGAATGAGAATCTGCAAATTGTAGGTGATTTAGGTAATCTCCATTTATCCGAAGTCCTTTATTATTCTAATTTAGCTTGAAAAAATTTCTTCTAAACAGGCAGAAAATAGTTTTGGGAAGATTGTGTCTCCTTATTGGATGCCTTTTTCTATGTTGATTTGAACTTTATTATTGTTGACCCATACTGATGCAATCGCCTTTTCATATATTAATTGGAGAATATCGATGGCAGCTCTGTCTACACCTTGGTTGATTATTGCTTGTTTGTAACCGAGTTGAATGCTTTTTCATAGTTGATGAAGGCTACACATAATGGAAGGTTGTATTCATTATGCCGCCTATAACTTGTGCATTGTTTGGATGTGATTCATTGTACTAAAGCCACTTCTGAACCCTGCTTGCTCTTTGGTTGTGTTGCATCAAGTATTGTGCCTATTCTTCTTAAAAGTATCTTTGTGAAAACCTTGTAGACAACTGTCAACAGGCTTATTGGTCAATATTTTTTTAAATCTGCTTTGTCACAAGCTTATAGGATTATGTGTGATCCTTTACATCTGCAAAATAAACATCTCTAGGAGTATGTGATCTGATGATGTTACCAATTTTTGCAGGGGCCAACAGATCTGTCAGTAAGGAAATCCTTATTGAAATGTCTATTGTTTAACACAGTATCACCTTCATTCTTTTATTTTTTAAAATAAATACTGCATGACCAATAAACAAAATGCATTTTTATATATTGCTGACCACAAAAATATATTTAATGAGAAATATTCACACATAGCCACATTACTAGAGTTTTCAATGGTGATGTGTTCTGAACACACTGTGTACCTATTCATGTTATAAAACTACAATAAGAAAATGCCATTTTGTAAAGCAATACTGATAATACCTTAAACATTTTTCTTACAAGTAGAAAATTTCTTCTGCATCATGATATCTGTATCCACAAATATTAAGGATAAGCTATTGTAAATGCTTTTCAGTTATTCTAGGAATTAGCCTGCTCGCAAATAGGACAATAAATATTTTGACTATAATCCCTGTCTGTTTCAGATATCTTCATAAAGACCAAGAAATTATTACATGCAATAAAACTATTTTTTGAAAAGACACTATGAATCATTTCGATATGGAGAATACAAAATTCACATCATGGCAATAATAGTTATTCAATAATAGCTGGCAATAAAACATCATTAAAATTGATAAAATTGACAGGCATCAATTTATTGCTCAAATTATAATATGAAATGAATTATATTTTTGCCAAAAATTTTTGAGTTCCCCTGAGAGAGAGAGAGAGAGAGAGAGAGAGAACTAGAAGGGAATCACCGAGAAAGAAGAATGACGATCCACACCCAGGGTCCTGATCCAGCTCAGGACCCTAGGTGTGCCAAGCCCATACTCACCAGATGTGAGCCCCTGGGGTTTAAACAAAATACAAATTTATATTACAATTTAATTAAAAAGAATATGCATTCATTTTTAATGAACAGCAGGGGAAAGAATATACCATATCCTTAAGTAAGCAAACCCTTATGCTTTCTGATAGTGTTCAAACTTTGAAACACACCTTTCATATTATCTGAACAGTAAAATTATAAAAATTAAACAGTCACTATTTTAAATAACATATTTATTTTAAAATGCAAAAATGTACACTTCTTTTTGTCATCCATCAAACTCAAAACAGCAAATAAAACACTTTGAGAAACCTTAAATCTATTCTGTGCTAAATGAAGGGAAAAAAGTTACCTGTCATCTAGGTATCCTCCCATCATATCATGACACACTATAGTCCGTGGAAGGCCCTTTCGAAATGCACATTTCCTAATGGGCTCTGCCTTATATATGACATCTTTTGGTTGCCATGATAACACTTCTTCTAATGTTTTGAGTGGGCAACATTCAGTGAAAGACATGGTTTAAGTTATTCTAAAATAAAAAAAATAACAAAACAGCAAAAACTTTTGTAAATGAACACAATTCATTATATGAAAAATTTCATCATTGCATACACAAATACTGAATACCAAGGAAAACACTATTCCCAGCTGTGGGGCATCATGTTCCTCAGAAAAGGCTGTGAATGAGAAATCTACATTTGAAGGGTTTATTGTATAATAGCAGAATTGGAAGGGGTTACTTTTCTTAATCACCCAAATTTCACCCTTAAAAACTTATAACCAAACTACAAAGAAGCATTTTCCCAAACGGATGTCAGATGAACTAATGAGACTCGTGGCAGAGAAGAAAAATGCATGGGATGCACATAAATTGTCAGGCCACACAGAAGCCTATGGTATATACAAGCTAGTCTGTAATCAAGTCACAAAGGAGGTTAGGCAAGCAAAGGCAGATTATGAAAAATCTTTCACAAAGGATGCAAAGACTCCTTCACTTATATAAACTCTAAAAGGAAGGGGATGAATCAGATTGGTCCATTTGATATCAATGGTTTGACTGTAGATGATCATTCTAAGATAGCTGCCGAACTAAATGAGTATTTTGCATCTACATTCACATGAGGAGTTATTCAAGGAGGAGAGGGCCAAATGTTTATCAAACTCTTAACAGGGAGTTAAATGATTTTATAATAACTGAGAGCAAAGTGGAGGAGAAATTGTTGAAGTTAAACATAAGCAAGGCACCTGGGGTGGATGGGATCTATCCAGATATATTAAAGGAGGCAGCAAAGGAAGTAAGCAAACCCTTAGCCATAATTATGAGAGCATCCTCAGACTTGGGGGAAGTCCCCGTGGACTGGAGATATGCAAATGTATCTCCAATTCACAAAAGGGAATCAAAGGGTGACACAAGTAATTACAGACCTGTTAGTCTGACATCTGTTCAAGGGAAAATAATGGAGTCACTGGTTAAAGAAGCATTGCAGGATCATTTAGACAAGACTGCAGCAATAATTCAGACACAGCATGGGTTTGTCAAGGGGAAGTCTTGTCTGACCAATTTGACTGGATACTCTGATGTGGTCATTATTAGCCATATGGTGCAAGGAAGCCTGAGGCTTATGCTGCACCAACCAAAAAAAAATTTCTGAATTACCCTGAGAGAGAGAGAGAGAGAGAGAGAGAGAGAGAGAGAGAGAGAGAGAGAGAGAGAGGTAGAAGGGAATCACCAAGAAATAGAAGAATGATGATATCCGGCTCGGAACCCTGGGTGTGCTAAGCCATGGAAGACCACTGTACAAATTGGAGCAGTATGGCATTAAGGGCAAGTTGCTACGATGGATAAATGGATGGTTGAGTGGAAGAGAGAGAGTGGTGGTCAATGAGAACTGCTCTTCGTGGACAAATGTTATTAGTGGTGTCCCTCAGGCTTCAGTGTTGGGCCCATTGTTGCTTTGTATATTTATCAATGATATTGATGAAGCTTAATGTCAAAGTGTGCAGATGATACAAAGGTTGGCAGGGTTGTTAAAAACAGTAATGACAGTATGCTGCTGCAACAGATCTGGAAACGTTGGATAGATGGGTTGAGAAGTGGCAACTGAAGTTTAACATTGACAAATGCAAAATACTGCATATGGGTAGCAGTAACCCCAGAGAAATGTACCAAATATGTGGTGTTACACTCAAGGTAGTGGAGAATGAAAGAGACCTTGGGGTAATTGTGCAGTCAGATATGAAGTTTTCTGATCGGTGCAGACAGGCTGCCAGAGTAGGTCATGGGGGGTCTTGTCAATGATATACAGGAATTTTGCGAGCAGGGATAAGGAGGTGATTATACCCTTGTATAAGGCAATGGTTAGGCCAATCATTGAGTACTGCATACAGATCTGGAAGCCTCATTTTAGGAAGAACATAGAGTTGCTAGAACGAGTACAGAGAAGGGCAACAAGACTGATGAAGGGAACAGTGGGGTGCACTTATGAAGAAAGGCTTAAGTTCTGCAAATTGCAGCTTCTGGAGACTAGGCACCTGCGAGGTGATCTGATTGAGGTGTATAAGGCCTTGAATGGATTGAGCAGGCTTAATGCAGAGGGGATTCTTCCTCTTGCTCAGATTACAAACCTGAGGGAACATAGATTCAAACTGAGGAAAGACAGTTATAGAATAGATGTGTGGAAGTTTGCCTTTAGCCAGCGGGTGGTTGATTGCTGAACAAGCTTCCGTCTGTTGTTGTGGAGGTTGATGGTTTGAATGGATCAGTGTGATAGGAAGAATTTTTTTTGATTTTTTTGGCTGATGCTGTATAAGCTTGCTTTCTTGCATCATGTGCCTCTACTAATGCTAAACTCTTTTACAAGAACCCAGCAATGTCCTTTTAGAAATCTAACCTCTATATAAACCACAGAAACTGATCAGATAAATGAATAAAAAAATAACAATAAATTCAAAACTGAGATGTCTGTCCAGGTCTATCATACCTATAAAATTCCTCCAATAACCCCTAGCCCAAATGTAAATTACCATTCATGCCAAAGATACAATATAAAACTGTAAAATAAAAAGATAAATAAGAACTTCTTGAACTGCAGGTTTCAATTAGATTTGGAATTCCAGTAAAGGAATTAAGTGCTGATCCTGAGAAGTTTCTCATCTGATATTTTATTGTTTTAGCCACTACAACAAAAAATAAAATAATAATAAAATAACAAGCAGGTAAAAATGTATGGATGTATGTATGTATGTTTCCCAGAATAATTATTTTTCATTTCTTCAGTGTGGCTTACAAAATAATCATAAGTAACTAATTAAATATTCCAGCATGGGTTACATTTCACAAACTGTTACAATGACCATATTAAAAAAAAAAAAAAAAAAATTAAAGCATGTGTACTCTGTATGCACAAAAGACGTTTTATGTGAAAACATCCTTGGCCTGGAAGAGGTTAGCAAAATCCATTTGCAGAATAGTATGATTGTGACATTGAGACTACACTGGCACAATCATAAGGAAGTATGAATGTTCCTGTTCTTTAAGCTCTCATAAAGGCCCATAACAACACTGAGATGACACCTAATATCCTCCCACATCTGATATCGAGTACACTAAAAGACATTTCCCTTGGCAATATCATGTCCCATTCCTGATAGCTCTGCAAACATTAAACAAGCCATGCATTCCATAAGGCTGTGATTCAGAGGATAACTACCCCCGCCCCACTCAGTTCTCTCCAGAGTCATGGCACTCCCTAGCTTGGGCCCGTTGCTTTGCTGCTCAGGTCTGAGGCATGATTTTCATTCAAATTTAATTAAATTAAAGATACTACACTAAACAAATATACTTAATACAGTAATAATAATAACACTATGCACCAATTATGCTATGAAGTTCACATTATTAATTATATATAATTAAAATTCGAATACAAAACAATGGCAGCTGAAGTTGAATGTGGTTCCTTAAGCGCAGCTAAAATGGTATAACTAAGATGCAACCACCATCTCCAAAGTACTTTAAGAGTTTTCATAACCATATCTTACATAAGCTATGTAAGATATGGTTAACCATACTTTCATAACCATATCTGCGAGGTGACCTGATTGAGGTGTATAAAGCCTTGAATGGTTTGAGCATGCTCAATGCTGATGGGAGTCTTCCTCTTGCTCAGAATAATCACTTGAGAGGGCATAAATTCAAATTGAGGAAAGACAGTTGTAGGATAGATGTGCGGAAGTTTGCCTTTAGCCAGTGGGTAGTTGGTTGGTGGAACAGACTTCCATCTTTTGTTGTGGAAGTTGATAGCCTAAATAAATTTAAGGCTGAGCTGGACAGGTACTTGGAACGAACGGAGGGATGAAATGGAGGGACTTAAGGGGGATACTCCACACACACAAGAATAAAAGTTAATTTCATAAAGAAATTAAAACATTTAATCTTTATTTATAAATGTTGGTAGTATAAACTAGAGCTATAATGCTCAATGCGTTCTAAGTTAATATCAATATTTGTAGAAGAATAAGAGAAGTTTACCTCAATATGATATGTAGAACACTTGCATATGAAACTCTCCAGAAATTAAAACAAATAAAACATTAACGCAAAATGATTACAGTAAAAAAATAAATTGACTAAAATTTATTTTTTTACTGTAATCATTTTGCGTTAATGTTTTATTCGTTTTAATTTCTGGAGAGTATCATATGCAAGCGTTCTACATATCATATTGAGGTAAACTTCTCTTATTCTTCTGCAAATTATAAATGTTGGGTATCTCTTTGGGCAACTGGTAAAAATTTGGCTTGCTACATGGAAGAAATGAGAAACTGATAATCAAGAAATCAAAGGAGGGCATGGAAAACTGACTGATGTTAAGCACCAAAGCAACTAGGATTAAGAGGCATCAGTATACTATATTTGTAATAGTGGATATTCTTAGTTTGTGAACAAATTTCTGGGAGAAAAAAACCAACAGCATAGCAAACTATAAATCAATTATGCTTTTATATCATAAATTATTGAAGATCTAAACTCACACTCTTCAATACTTGTAAGTACATTACATAGGGCACATATGTGAGACACATTGAAAGACAACTGCCTCCATAACGTTTACCAACCTCGTGAACTTTATAGAGAACATTATGGCATCATTTGATGTTCTATTGTAATATTATCTGATGAGGGGACCCGATATAGTTTGTATATTTGTAAATAGTTTAGTATTTTGCAAATATCCATATAGTTTGTAAATAATTTAGTTAAATATTTTAGTCCTGCTCTTTTGGATGCAACAATATTCCTCATGCATTATGGAACCTGAAGCAAAAGGCCTTTTCCTAAGTGACCTACTGCATAGTGATATTTATTCAACCTTGAGAATGATGGAGGTAGCCAATGGGAGAAGAGGAATGCAGGTCACATGGTACAAGTGGGAGGGGCAATTACATTACTACAAATGCATAGGTAAATAATTACATAACTCATTTCCTGATTAGATATCGAATTGTGCGTTTCAGCAGGGGTGTCTTTTATGTAGAAAAGATTCGACTTACTCCATCATACATCCGCGGTGGTTGATGAACAAAGTGTGCAAAGTGGGCAGAGCCCCTAGTAAATATTAAAACATAAATAAAAAAAGTATACTTTTCTATGCCATGAAGAGAAAAATGTTCCAATTTAAGCTTCAAGCTGCATCAATGTTTACAAATTACAGAATGTCCTTCAAAATATTATTATTTTTTTTTCCAGGCCAGACACATACCTTATGCTCTATTTATTATAGAAAATCCTACTTCTGGTGTTTTTTTTTTTTTTTTTTTTATCATTACATAACTGTACAGTATATTCTGTATAGAGCTTTATAAAGTCAGAGTCCAAATTTCGGGAATAAACTGTAACAGCTTGACAATAAGAATATTTTTTGTGGCAGGACTGCCTAACTGTACAATTATCCTGTTACCACTGTAGGTTCTTTCAAGGGTAACTGAACCCTAAAGCAGTGACACAATAACAAAATAAAAAAAAATAATAATAATAAAAAATATTTCCTGGATTACCTTATGGGTGAATTGGAAGTGTTGCCTAAAAAGTCAGGGATCTCTTACAGACGCCTGTTGCACCCTTTTCCCAAAAAACGCAATTAAAATTAATAAATAACACACATAAATCAGCGATATTCTCCCAAGAGAAAAAGCAAAATATGCACTCTTTTCAACAGTAAGCTCTAAAGTCGTGAACACTACTTCACTTTTCTACTGCACCTTATCAACTCTTCTTTTTTTGATTTCATTTTCCAATTTTGCATTTAACAGAATCTACAAAACATACACAAGTGTTGTAATATCATTGCGGTAATACATGGATGGGTTTTGACATTCCGCCCTTGTAATCATATGTTGAAGTGATGACCTCAAAAAGTGTAAAATAGCAAAATAGTTTATTGGCAGCATACAGTAGGTTAATAAAGTGTTTTTTTTTTTTTTATTCTAAGAAATGACATCAAATATTTTCCTTTGAAAAAAACTGAAAATTCGAAAAATTCCCTTCATATTAATATATTTTTGAATTTTATATCTAGCCTGAAATGTTTTTTTTTTTTAACTAGCCTGAAACGAATGAAGCTTGTTGTGCTTTAAAGTACGTCTGAGCAAAGGTCAAGAAACGAATTAAGAAAATTATAAGCAATTTTTTTAAAAATAGGTAGTTATATATGGGAAACAACACATATGGGTTACTCATGAACTATTTTTTTTATATGAAATATCCCAAACAACTGTTTTTCTTACTTGTGCGATAGATCGATTCTGAACAAGATTTCATTCCATAAGGGTTTCTGTTTTAGTTTATTTGGTTGGACGTTCATTGAAAGTCTTGATCATTTTGTTTTCCTGACAAGAAACCAATATTTCATATAACTAAACATGAAAAAACACTTCAGACCAAACAAATGTCACTTGAAAATCAAGTTGACATACCGAAACTAAATGAATTAAAGTACTTTTTTATATTTTTAAAGTTTCATGTGACAACACGAATATTTTTAAGATGCAATCTTTTCAATAAATTTATGCATGTTCAATTAAATTTATTATACTTAATTTTTTAATATTTTCAAGAAAAAGAAACATCTAATGTGTTTATATAATACTTAAAACATCAACAAAACATGTGCAGTCGTGGCCGAGTGGTTAAGGCGACGGACTAGAAATCCGTTGGGGTCTCCCCGCACAGGTTCGAATCCTGTCGACTGCGTAACTTTTTTTTTTTTTTACCTTCTTTCATTATCGACTTAGATGATTTGCTCCTCTAATTTTGAAAACAATACTTTTCATATTTCCAACTGAAGATTTTAAAAAGAAATTTTTCAATTTTTATAGCAATTTAGGTAGTAAACCTAATGGGAATTATAAGTCCGATAACTTATAAGAGGAATACAGAAAAATCTTGTTACAACGACCATCTTAAGGAACATGATCATATTACTGTACATAAATTTAGTTCTAATGAACACCACTCAAAATTATTCGAAAAGAAAAACGTCTTTGTTCTTGTTTCCATTTTGGCTTAAGTATTTATGTTAAAAGAAAGAGAACTTAAGATAGGGCTGTATATCGAAAATACTAGTATTTACGGCTGGGGTATTTTCCGTTAGGTACCGTGCCTAGGGACTAAGAAAAAAAAAAAATAAAAAATTCCCAAAAAAAACCTCCTATAATTCAAATAGAATTCAACAATAATATTTGCAAACTAATTTTTAAACACAAATTTCTAAGATAAATTCTTTCTTTGGCTCTTTCTGTTACTACAAGGTGGAGCTTATTTCAAAGATGGATTCCATCTTGTATATTAATCAGAAAAGTATATATATGAAAACAGAATGTGCATTTCTAACGTATACATACTTAATTTATAATTTACAGACAGTTGAAGTCATGCAGTGGCCAATTCAAAGTAGGGAGGGAGATGATCGCTGTCCATAAAAGTTAAAAATAAAATAATATACTACGCATTCAATTTTGATTTGTTTGTGTAAAATTTATTGTGAAGCAGGGGTAAAATGTATTACTATACTGCAGGGACGAAACACTACTATACCGCCAAGTATGCCACCTGAGTTGTGGCCCAGATGGCAGTTTGGATTGGACACAGAGTAGTAACATATCTTATTTCTCTGTGGGATTGTATGTGCAAGATTGTTGTTGTAGGGTTTTTGAAGCATCAGCAACTTACACCCCTTCGCACTCTATGCCCTTGCGTAAAAACGAGTAGCGAAGGTCGTGATTAAACACTGTTACTGAAAAACAATCTAAACCACAGAAATGCGCCAACTTGGTACAAAATGGACCTGTTTTCAATGCGAGTCCTTTTCTCTTCACCAATATCAATCTGTCTGTCCGTCCGTCTTCCGTGCGCATGTAATAAATTAAATCCTAATGGATAGAGTTTCATAAAATTTTACATTTGGCTCTGTTAGAAAAGTTTGGTTCTATTAAAATTGGAAGAATAGAAATCTGGAAATTATTATTATTATTATTTTTTTTTTTTTTTGTCTGTCCGCATGTAATTACTTTATACAGTACTGTACTTATTTCTAGGACTTTTTCTAGTTATTACATGCGGATGGATTTTTATGAAATTTTTTATTTAGCTCTGTTAGATAGACTTATTCAGCTGTCCAAAATTTGATAAAAAAAAAATTATACCAAGTCATGGTATAATTGGCTCTTTTGGCTTTATCGAGCCTTCCCAAATTTCCTTAAAATTTGGGAAGGCTCGATAAAGGCACGTAGGCTATCCATATACTGAATATTGTAACTGAAACAATGGATAACGTTTGTTGCAGTGCGGTGATTGAAGGAATGAAGGACGATATGACGGATGCGCAGAAACGAAATGCATTCGGGTTTTTCATAAGAGTTGCTGCTTTTTGCTATCTTTCTATACATTAAAATAATTTTCCTTCTAGTGATATTTATTCAGCCAATGGGAGAAGAGAGATGCGAGTTACGTGGTAGTACAAATACTAAAACACGTAACAGAAGCTTGTTTTTCTGTGGTAAAACAACATAGCGCGTGGTCGCGCGCTATGTTTATCTAACATGACCACGTGGTACCATTCTTGATTGCATATGTAACGTATTCATTTAAATAAACTAAGTGCAACAAGGCATAATATTTTAAGAGTTCAAGATTCTATATCTATATAATATCGGTGTATATCAGTAATTTCCCAGTTGAACACCTTTGCTATGTACCTTAGCTCCAATGTAACGTTATTCCAGCTACAGTTTAGACCGGACACCATCATGAATCATTGATAAATATTGAAAACGACAATCGGCCCAACACCGAACCCTGAAGGGCTCCACTAATAACATTAGTCCCGAGCAGCAGTGTCCATTGATTACCACTCTCTGTCTTCTCCCACTCAGCCATCCCTTCATCCATAGCAGCAACTTGCCCGTAATGCTACACTACTCCAATTTGTACAGCAGTCGTTCATGTGCAACAGTATCAAAAGCTTTCCTGAAATCATTATTTCAGGATTATTTGTTGCATCCAGTTCCTTTGTGACTACATCATAGTACCTAATCATATTGGTAAGACCATATTACCCCCTAAAAAACCCACTTTGTATCTGAATTATAATTGCAACGTTGTCTAGATGATCCTGCATAATGTATTTTACTGGTGACTCCATTATTTTCCTGAAACAGACGTTAAACTAACAGCTGTGTAATTACTAATATCACCCTTTGATCCCCCATTTTGAATTGGAGATATATTCACACATCTCCAGTCCAGGGGGATCCCTCCTGAATCCACAGATGCACTCATAATATGGATAAGGGTTTGCTTACTTCCTTTGCTGCCTCCTTTAATATAACTGGATAGATCCCATCCACCCCAGGTGTCTTCCTTGTGTTTAACTTCAATTTCTCTTAGCTCCGTGTTAGAGTTTAATAAGCTTCTGTCCTCCACTTCCCTACAGAATTCCTCATATGTGAATGTATTATGAGATGGACGTGCTACTTACTGCGCACTGAGTCATCTCATGTGTGAATGTAACAACTATTATATATAGTCACTGGAATATTTAAATTCATATGCCGTGCTGTGTGTTCTATAATCGGTTTGTCTGTATTTCTGGACGAAAAACGCCAGATTCCAGGGGGGAACCTTACTATCTACGCTTGAGACCGACTAACTCAGCCACGGAGTGAAATAAGCCCATCAAAATTCCTCGCGTCATCGACGGGATTCGAATCTGGGCCTTTTACATCCGGTGTGGGGAGAACGGTGACGATACCACTGTGCTACATGTGTGAATGTAAAAAAACGAAACTATTATATTAGGAGTTCCACAACCCAGTTTATATGGCCTCCTGTTCTAAACTTAGTCTAGAATTTTGAGGTTATCAAGGTAGCTGGTTCCACTCCCGGATACTCATGCTGAAGATTCCTAGTGTACAGTTCCTCCTGCAGGGCATCTACTGTTAAATCTTTGTCAGTGTTGAAAATGACAATGCTGGGGCCCTTTCTCTTGGGAGGCGCAGTTTCCAAACCGAGTGTCTGAATGTTCAGGTTGTTCAGGATTTGATTGGCACCCTCCGTCGTCTGTGTTTCTATAATAACACCCGTGTTCTTTGTTTCGAATGGATTTAATTTTTGTCGTCTTCAGATCTTGCGAGAGGTTTTTTATAACAGTTTGTTTGACGTCTTCACTGCTCTGGTGCTCCTCCGTAGAGGAGTATCAGATTTGAGTAAAACCAGATGTGGTGTCGGTAGGAGAGATTTGCATTTTGTTACGGTTGTAACGTGTGGCTGTTGAGGTATGGTATCCAGAGCAGAGGTCCTCAGCGCTTGAGCGTATGTGTGTGCGCGCTGTGGCATTTGTTTTGCCCCACATTCGATGTAAGCCTGGAATTTGGCACTGGCCCTCTCACTCTCGAGGTAGGCCTCTACCAGGAGTGTGTCTAGTTTCTTCCATAGTATCACTATCTGTGTCCTTAGTCAGGCGTTAACCCTCTTTGTCTGCTCTTTGAAGATAGTTTTCAGAGCTGTTTTTAGGAACAGGAACTTTTCATATATTGTGCCCTGTGGTAGGATAGGATCCAGGGATGGCTGCTACACTTTGTCGTCGCTTTGTGGTCTCTTTTATCACTGTCACTATGGGGTTTTCTTGCATCTCCTTTAACTCGGTTTGGGAATCCGTTTCCCATTCTGACTTTTGTATCATTGCCTTCCTGGTTTTTTTCTTGCCAGTCTGAGGGGTGTCGGAACGGAGGTCCATTCCCTCATACTGTTGGTTTAGTATGGCAATACATTCGTCGCTTTGGTCTGTTGCAGTCCTTGGTTTTATCCATTTTTCGCCACCATTTCAACGAATATTCAGATAAACGGACTCTGCCGGATTATCGATGTTGTTCTCTCCCAGTGGAGTAGTGTTCAAGAAATTATGCAAATTATGGCAAATGATGCCCGCCACAAGTTCGTAGCTGAATTTGAAGGCTCGAGGCAGGCCTTTAAAGTTTTTGTAGAGGAACCCTCCCCCCCCAACTCAAACGAATGTAGGTGAGAAAATAGGACTAGAGAGACCGGGCTACTTTCTTTAAGGGTTTTCTGTTGCGCAGATGACGATCTGAAGTAAGCTTTTTCACTACACGTTAGGATGCATGATATGATCTGTCCATGTTATCTATGGCAGAGGGATTGGGAGATCACTAAAAACGTATCTCTCAGCTGTTTAAGATAGTAAGATGTACAAATTGTTGGAGCTCTCTTTCAGCCCGATAAAGATACTATTAGGCACCCTCCCCAGTCGAGTACAAAGTGACCTCCCGGTAGTAATCGGTCCCTCTCTATTGCCCTGTTGCCAGCCACATGGTGACCAGTGTAGTCTGGGAAACAAAAGACACAGATAATTACGCTGATAGTTTGCTAAAATCCCAGAGAAATGTGAAAAGTTTCTCACCTAGGGATTCCTCAGGTGAAGTTCTTTCGACAGGTACACTCTTTTTTTTAGCTAGATTGCACATTTTAAACTATTAATTAAGCACAGAAATCAGGAGCACGAAATAGCGTGTCAGCTCACAACGACGGCCATATTGGCGATCTAATGTGTCTTAGGTGGTTGAAGCTTGTTAGGCCTAACAATAATTAATTGAAGGAAAACAGAGAAATATACTTAGCGTGCCCGAATGTACTTTCGATACCGCGCCTATTGCGGGCTATTTAACTAAGACTTATGAACACTATTCGCAAAAAAATCCTGCATATTTCAGTAAAAAATAAAAAATTCACACAATAGCAAAATTCGGCACGAATTGATAACAGCGCTACCAAAGCGATCTTGATGTCACGATGTGGGAATGTAGATACAAAATCTCATTAAGTTTGTAAACAATTAAGGATCATCAATAGCCGAACCATCGATATCAGTTCATTGCATTCTTCGCCAAAGATTTCTCGTAATTTGCCTAACCTTCTTTGTAACTTGATTACAAATTAGTTTATATCTACCATAGACTCCTGTGTCACCTAATTTATATGCGTCCCATGCATTTTTCTTCTCTGGCACGAGTCTCATCAGTTCATCTAACGTCCGTTTAGGCCTATACCTTGAAGATTATTTCTTAGTTTGTATGAAAAGACTAGTATCTTCCTATGATTCACTCCTTGATTACTCCTAATTTCATTTAGAATTTGCTGATGGTAATATCATCAGTTAGTTCCACTGTATAGAATTTAAACTGTCTGAGACCACTGTAGTCACCTTTACGAAAACAAACCCCCCCTCCCTTTACCCATGATGGTAGTTAGATATTTAAGTAAATCTAAAACAATACACTGTGATCACTGCCACCTAATAATACTTTTGTCTCGCATTCCTGTATTTCTCTGTACAGTTGTTCGTTGTACTCATCAGAGTCATTAGGCCTATAACACACTCCTACTCTTATTTTTGCTTTCCCAGTGCTTATGTCACACTAAACTGACTCAACATTGCACTGGCCATGCATGTCAACTGGGTGCACTGCCTTAGATTTTATGTCCTTCTTAACTAATAGCAAACCCCTCCTGTCCTATCCCTCGTTTCTGTATATATTTTAGTTGATCTTAGGTGGGAATAGCAAGATTCATCTTCCCCTGGAAACTCGGGTTATTCGGCTAGCAAAATCAGACAAACTTACCACAAAACACACGCAATTTACAGACATTACATACAACGTAACATGGCCTAAGTTGCTGATGCACCTAAAATCCTACAATAAGCAAGCTAAAGCTTTTCGTTCAGAAAACAGGCAAATCAACCACTATGCTCAATTTACAGACAAAATACATTGAGGCCTCGTTCCTTTGGCGCGTAACACAAACGAAAAAGAAAAAAAAAATCATGGTAATAATACATGGACGCCTCATATCCTTAATTGTTTTGACTCTAAAACAAACAGCTATGAAAAGAAAGAATTGTTGTTAACAGAGCGAATTCCAGTTAATTGTTTTCATCAACACTGAAGTCACAATTCATTTCTCTGCTGTTTAGAAAGGAGGGGTCAAATCCAAAATCGTTCGGTGTCGTGATTTCTTCAACGACCATTTCTTCATCCAACCATGAAGCCCAAGGAAAGTGTAATTAGTGGTCAGGAAGCCTTTATAGAGATTGTATCAACAACTGGCGAACACCTTGGTATGAAAGTTAGTAAAGGTACTGTATTTTTTGAAAGCTCTCACTAAATAATAAATATATTTATTAATAAACATATTTATTGATACGTATTAATATTTATTGGTAATAAACATATTTATTGCTTTTAAGTACTCAGAAAATGTGAAATACAAGGAATTTCTTATCGAATCACTGACGCAAGAGCCACCTACAATACAGGGAAAGTTAAGACAGTTTGCATAATCATCATTTTTATATTTTTATTTTAATAAAATATAACATACATTATAAAGTTTTCCAATTAATAATTCATAGGAAAGAACAATAATTTGATGGGTTGGATTGTTTCAGAATTTTCAGTGCGGCAATATTTAAAGCATCAAACATGAAGCTTCGTTTTAAATTGAATATTAAATTTAGCACAATTAGCAAAATTTAGCAAAATTAATATTAAATTTATCGAGCACGTAATAGCTCTCTAGTATCAAATCTATTAAATTTAGCAGAAACTTCTTTTTTCTTTGATCTACACTTGAGTCAAACATGCAGCTTGTTAATATTATTTAGTTTGTTTTGCTATTTTGGAGGAGTGTAGGAACCTGTTCGTCAGTGTACAGGATGGGACTATATTTTCCCTAGTCTTTTTATCATGTACTTATGTCAGTACAAGAGTGTGTTCAAGGCACTGCAAATTCTGTACCCCCAGTACTCATTCGTGTATTAAGAATTTGCAGATAAAGGAACCACTAGGTGGCAGTGATCACAGTGTGCTGAAGTGGGATTTACTCAAAGAGGTAACTACCGTCAGGGGTAAAGGAAAGGGTTTTTGCTTCCGTAAAGGGGAGTACAGTGGTCTCAGACAGTTTTTAAATTCTGTACAGTGGGATCAACTGACGATGTTACAAACAGTAAATTCTAAGTGGGAAGCATTCAAGGAATTAATCGTGGAAGCTACTAGACTTTATATACCGATTAAGAAATATCGTTCAAGGTTTAGGCCTAAATGGTTATCTAATGAACTAATGAGACTCGTGACAGAGAAGAAAAATGCATGGGATGCATATAAATTATCAGGTGACGCAGAAGCCTGTGGCAGATATAAGCTAGTCTGTAATCAGGTCACAAAGGAGGTTCGGCAGGCGAAGGCGGATTACGAGAAATCTTTGGCAAAAGATGCTAAGAAAAACAGCAAGGATTTCTTTACTTATATAAACTCTAAAAGGAAGGGGATTAATATGATTGGTCCACTTGACATCGATGGTTCGACTGTTGATGATTCTGCTCAGATAGCAAACAAACTGAATGAGTATTTTGCATCTACATTCACACATGAGGAATTATTACAGTTTGAAAATGGAAGAAGGTTATCAAATTGTAGCAGTGTGCTTAATGATTTTATAATAACTGAGAGCAAAGTGGAGGAGAAATTGTTGAAGTTAAACATAAGAAAGGCACCTGGGGTGGATGGGATCTATCCAGTTATTTTAAAGGAGGCTGCAAAGCAACTAAGCAAACCCTTAGCCATAATTATGAGAGCATCCTTGGACTCAGGGGAGGTTCCCACTGACTGGAGATGTGCAAATGTGTTCCCAATTCACAAAGGTGGATCGAAGGGTGACACGAGTAATTACAGACCAGTTAATTTAACTTCTGTTCCAGGTAAAATAATGGAGTCACTGGTTAAAGATGCATTGCAGGATCATCTAGACAAGACTGCAGCAATAATTCAAACACAGCATGGGTTTGTTAAGGGAAAGTCTTGTCTGACAAATTTGATTGGTTATTATGATGTGGTCACAAAGGAACTGGATGCAAAAAATAATTTTGATATTATATACTTGGATTTCAGGAAAGTTTTTGACACTGTTGCGCATGGAAGACTATTGTACAAATTGGAGCAGAATGGTATTAAGGGTAAGTTGCTACAATGGATAAAAGGATGGTTAAGTGGGAGAAGACAGAGGGTGGTAATCAATGGGTGCTGCTCTTCGTGGACTAATGTTATTAGTGGAGTCCCACAGGGTTCGGTGTTGGGTCCGCTGTTGTTTTGTGTATTTATCAATGATATTGATGAAGGTATATCAGGCTGAATGTCGAAGTTTGCAGATGACACAAAGGTTGGCAGGGTTGTAAATGACAGTAATGGCAGTGTGCTACTGCAACAGGATCTAGATAATTTGGGCAGATGGGCTAAGAAGTGGCAACTGAAGTTCAACCTTGACAAATGCAAAGTACTGCATATGGGGAGAAGTAACCCCAGAGAAACGTACCAACTGTGTGGTACTACACTTAAGGTGGTAGAAAATGAAAAATACCTGGGAGTAATTGTGCAGTCGGATATGAAGTTTTCTGAGCAGTGCAGACAGGCTGCTAGGGCGGGTCATGGGGTTTTGTCAATGATATATAGGAATTTTGCTAGCAGGGAAAAGGAGGTGATTGTCCCTCTGTATAAGGCAATGGTCAGGCCACGCCTTGAGTACTGCGTACAGGTCTGGAGGCCTCATTTTAGGAAGGATGTAGATTTTCTTGAGCGTGTACAGAGAAGAGCAACACGATTGGTGAGGGGAATGAAGGGATTCTCTTACCAAGAGAGGCTTAAGTTCTGCAAATTGCAGTGGCTGGAGACTAGGCACCTGCGCGGTGATCTGATTGAGGTCTATAAGGCCTTGAATGGGTTGAGCACGCTGAATTCTGATGGGATCCTTCCACTTGTTCAGATTACCAACCTACGGGGACATAAGTTCAAATTAAGAAAAGACAGATGTAGAATAGATGTGCGGAAATTTGCCTTTAGCCAGCGGGTGGTTAATTGCTGGAACAAACTTCCATCTGTCGTTGTGGAAGTTGATAGGTTAAATAAATTTAAGGAGGAACTGGACAGGCATTTGGAGGGAATGGTGTGATTTTTTTTTTTTTTTTTTTTTTTTTTTTTGGCTGATGCTGCATAAGCTCCTACACTTGCTTTCTTGCATCATGTGCCACTACTACTACTACTACTACTACTACTACTCTAAAAATCATGGCAACCCAGTTGTCCGTGTCCCACTTTGGGCTTTATTGGGACTTTGCCCCAGGTCTGCCAAGAAGTGATAGTAGATCCTGGTACGCCTTCAAGTGGCGGGGATGGGGGTGGGACGTGGTGACCAGATGGGGTCGCTTTCCACCTGCTGAGCTGCCAGGCGCCGGTCATACAACACTACACAAAACTTGCACACAGTACACTACATACACGACACTGGATATGGGAAAACTTCTTCACAAGATGTACAAAAGTGGCTAATGTGGGAAACCTTGGGGTCCGCAACAATAACAATTGAATCCTCTGAATTCCTGTCGCTGTTCTGCGTTTTGGGTGCCTTAATATGACATTTTGCCTATGTCCTTCTGTCTGCGAGGGTAGCACAGTAGTTTTAACCACCATTCGCCCCATATCAGGTGGGAAAAGCACGGGTTCGAGTCTCTTCAATGACGCGAGGAACTTTTATGCTAGTGGCTAGTTAGTCTGCTCAGACCGGGACAGCATGGTTCTCCCCCACCTCTCCTCGGGAAGTCGTGTTTTCGCCCAACAAAAACAGGAACCCCAATTTATGGACATGGTATACAGGGACAGATCAATGGTTTTCGAGTGGCTATAATAGCAGGTTATTATTATTTTTTTTGTGTGTGTTTGTCCTTTGGCGGTGCAGACTTTGGGGTATTTTAGTCGCTGATTCTCATTAAACCCTCTTACTGCTACTAATACTACTACCGATAGAAAAACTAAGGCCATATTGTTCCGTATATATTGTCTGTAAATTGCGTGTGTTCGGTGGTCGATTTTGTCTCCACTAGTACAAGGATCATTTTCATATTTATCGGAAAGAAAAGTCTTCAGTAGCTCATAATGAGAATTCTACTTTTTCCCTCTTCCTTCAACTTGGCTAGCTACAGCCCCAATCATAAAAACCTTTAAAAATCTTCTAGGATCTGATGTGTTAGAACTCGTTTTCAAACAAGTGATAATTTTTAGTTTCATCAGATTCGTTGGTTGCTGAGGCTTATCACGAAAGCACCAATGGGAATGCGATACAGCGAAGTATGTAGGTCCATTATTATGAGTTGATTGAATGCTGTACTTAGGAATGGGGAAATGGGTTACTGCCTTTGATACTGAAAATTTTTCTAAATGTTTCAATGTTAGCTACTGGTTTTATCATACTTGAGGGTCAGTCATCTGCAGTCTTGCTCCTCAACTGTCTTCCTCTTGTGTACTGATCTGTTCTTGTTGCTAGTTTCGTCCGAAAGTCGCCTCTGATTAAGGATCCAAGACACTACCATTGATACATAGGCGAACATCGTTGGTACGTGTAGTGTTCACGTTGCTTGCCTTTATTGACTTTGTCCAGGCGCTGCAACTCAGCACTCATTATTGGTAGACTTACCATATGATTTAATTATTAATTTATTTCTTATACTAAGGATTGTTGAATTTAAAAACTACATGGGAAAATCCTTTTCATATTCTAGAAGTCAACTTTAATCTCTAATGATCGAACTTAGGTGATTATTATACTTTCAATTTCCTTCTTACCTCGGACCATACAAACATCATGGACGAATCATATGTATAATCTAATGGCTTCTTGAGGGCACTACAGAGGTCATTAGACTATATATTTAAAAATTGACTGGCTGCTATATTTATCATATTACATATTCGATAATGATGGAACGATTTATTGTATAGGTAAGGGGAAGGAAATTCATATGAGCAAAAATAACCTTTCATTTTCACACAAAATTATCTTTTCATTTCTACGTAGTGTCAGAGAAGAGAATTAAGCATTTGTTAAAAAAGCAATTAAAAAGGAAAGCATGTGAAAAGAAATTGAAGAAAATTGTTAAGAGGCTGAATAAACTTATGGCACGACAGATTGAAGGTAATTGTACTCAAGCGTCTTTTTGGAAACATGTACAGAATAAACTTGGGACACTTTTCAAGTCTAATTTTGAAAGTGATAAGAATAAGGTACGTCACAGTTTGTTTCCCTTACATCTAAAACTTTTTATAATTTTAAAGTATTTCTTAAAAATATATTTGCCTAAATTTATCATGTAGTTAGGATTTGTCATAAATTGAGTGAGGGCTTTATTAGGTTAACCTACGTAATAGCGAGTATGTCTGCCACCCTCATTTAGCCCTCAGAGCAGCCTGGAATTGTCATAGCATGGACTCAGTTGTCAAAAGCATGACGGGATGTTGGCTCATGGATATAGGACATATTTTAGTATTAGCATTGATGCAAATGATACAAGAAAGCAAGCTTATACAACATCAGCCAAAAAAAAATTAAAGCCACTTTCTATTTCACTCCACTTCCACCACAATGGATGGAAGCACCAATCAACCATCCGTTGAGTGAAGGCAAACTTCCGCCACACTTATTCTGCAACTATCCTTCCTCAATTTGAATTTATGTCCCCTCCTATGCATACTCTGAGAAAGAGGAGTAATCTGATCAGCATTGAGTTTGTTCAAGTCATTCAAAGTCTTATTCCACCTCGATTATATTTTCAAAACCAACAATTTGCATAAATTATTGGTTATTCCTTGTTGTCTCTATACTTTTGGTAATTCGTTGTGCATAAAGGTGTTGCTATCTAACTGCAGCTATGCGAATTGTTGTCTTAAAAATACTCTCAGCTCTCAAGCACCTCTCAGCATCAAGCACCTGACCTTCCATCTGACTAGTGATGAAAAACTACAATGGACAATCCTTTAGTTGGCAACTTGTGTCACCTGATTTCAAACGTTCTCTGAATGATATTGGGCTAAACTGCCACCTTTCACTTTATACGAATGTTTTTAAATGCAAAAGTGCTACGGATGTATAAGATTTAGTGTTTATTTAAAAACAGTGGGAGATTTTGGCATATACCAAATAAGTAATGGCTTCTGGCCAAGCTGTTTCTTCATCTTATGGTAAAAAAAAAATTATTATTAGATATTTTTGGCATCTTCACCTTCTTCGGATTAGAACTTCATGTTTAAATTCCACCCTGATCAAAAGTAATTATAAAATATGGGAAATTTTTGTTCAAGAATCCAAATAATTTTTTCTCTCTTTCAAATTTCAGATGCTAAATGCAGTACCTCGGCCACTCCAAGTTAAAAAATCTAATCGAAAAGCCGTGCTGTCGGTGCTTGATTGTTCAGCACTCCAATACCCGGTACCCTTCTGGTGGGTGGTCCCCAAAAGGTAAGCACATTATTTATAAAAAGAAATGACTTATATTCTTTACTAACAGAGGAGGTCTATGTTTCCACACATTTGCAGAATATAAATTAATATTTGTGACAAAAAATGTTCTCTTTATACTTCACGGACACATAAAGTCAGAAGAACTTAAATAATCATTATCGTATTTAGCAGTCACATAAGCTCGAAGCACTGTCAACTCAAACAAATGTACAACTGCATCCTGTACCCAACTTTGCCACGTGAAATGTTTATTATCTAGCAGTTTTTAAAAAGTTTATATGGAAACGGAAGTGCTAGTTTCAACATTAAAGAACTTAGGCTAAGTTTCGAAAACAGTCTCCATCAAAGAGAGACTCTGATAAGAAACAGAAAGGACTGTACTGCATATGATTGTTAGCAATGCAATATGAAAAATTCGAATTTTCTGCAAAGATTGGTTTTCTTGGTAATGTGACATGCAGCTGCCAGTATCTATTAACAAACAGAAAACACGTTTCGTTGGACTCTAGCAGACAAATAAGGTTTTTGGAGCATTAGCGACTAAGGCTGTATTACTCGGTGTATACCATATTCAAATAGCGTGTGTTCTGTAGTCGATTTTCTGTTTTGCTGGACGAAAAAACCCGAGTTTCTGGAGATAAAACCATGCTACCTTCGCTTCAGAACAACGACTGACTCAGTGAGTTGTGAAAAAGGCCCATAAAAATTCCTCACGTCGTTGACAGGACTCGAATTTAAGTCTTTTCCACCCGAAATAGGGAGGACGACGATTCTACCATCTGTTCTACCCACGAGGGCATTCGATATGGAATGCCCTCGTAAATTTCACAATAAGTATGGTTGTTGCTTTGCGGGTAGAAAAGTTTGACAGATCCTCCTGGAACGATGCAATCTTCTTGAAACGACAGTACCCTTCATTGTACAACAATGTACAGATCTGGTAGTATAATGCTTTAGCCATAAACCCATTTGATTTCATATAAAATTGATATTAACTTCGACTTACTATTCCTTCAATGTTTCCAATGTTTCAATAATAAGTATTTTCAGGTCCATTCCCGGATGCATCGTAGCGGGAGCAATGCATCTGGGTCCCAATCCCAACAAAGGCAGATCTTCTTTCAGTCCCAGAAAGGAGTCCCTGATTGACCCAACAAATTCTTTCAGTCGGAACTTCCTGACTGCTACAACCACCCCTGAATATTGAGATTGTAATATTATACCAAATACTGTGATTTCAATGAAGATCATTTAGTGGTTTTGAAGCATGTCGATTTTAATAACAGGATTATAATGCAGTCATGGTTAAAACGATTTAATTTCTTCATAGACTGGTACACGCAAGTAAATTGGGAGAAGGTGCTTGGGGAGAGGTATATACAGTTCGAGGTGAAGAGCATGAACTCCGGACTGTGAAAATACTGCCTGTGAACAGCGCCTCACGTTCAGTAGGAATTACATTCCGTAACGTTGCAGCTGAAATCACAGCCTCCAGGTAAGTATAAACATATTTCATAAATATATTACTTGAAGCAGTAAACGTGCCAAAAACAGATCTGAAATCAGGTTAATGCAAAATGTAATGTCAAATATCGTCTGACATTATCGTCTGATCAAATATCAACTGATATTAGCATTATTAGAGGCATATGATGCAAGAAAGCAAGCTTATACACCTCAATCAGATCACGTGGCAGGTTCCTAACTTAAGCCTTTCTTGGTAAGAGAACTTCATTCTTCTCACAAATCTTGCTGCCCTTCTCTGTACTCGTTCTAACAACTCTACATCTTGCCTAAAATGAGTCCTCCAGACCTGTACGCAGTACTCAAGGCGTGGGCTTTGGATTCGGCTATTCGGCCAATGTTCTTGCTAGATATTTCAGTCAGAGCCGTGCGAGGGTGAGGCGAACGAGGCTCTTGCCTCAGATTAAAAGCTGAAATGGGCGCCAAAGAATGATTAAATAATTGTCAACGTTGCCATAATTAACAGTAGGGCGCAATTTTTCATTCTTGTCTCAGGTACTAAAATGGCTCAGCACGGTTCTGATTTCAGTAATTAATAAAATATCTAGAGACTTTCCCAGTTTGATCTGGAGTCTCTAACTCCAATTTCAAACATGTAGTTGCCCCTGAATATTACTTCCTCAGTTGGATATTTTATAAATCTAGCATCGAGCCAAGACCATCAGGGTCAAACGTCGTAAATATACAGACTTCCATCAATACATAATTAAAAATAATTTAGTCTCATTCTGCAAAGTTTTTGATTCTGTATTAGACTGCCCTGATTTGGCAATCATCATCACCATGTCCCTGGGAGATTCTACAAACTCAAGTCAATATTCATCCCTCTGTGCAATAGAATATTGTTAAAAATCCGAAACTGATAACCAAATATACCAATCAGTCTACAAAGACAAGAAAAGCAATAAAAAACTCATTCGAAAATTGTATTATTTTTACACTGGTCTGCAAAACTTAAGGACCAGTCAGGTTTTCACCTGTAGCTTCTCATAGGAGTGGCCTGGATATGGGAAAAGCATACCAAAGAAACTTCGTGGGGGTTCAGAAATGATGAAGGAAACAACACAGACACAACAACGGAAACAAAACGGTACAGAGGGACTTTATTCAAAAATGGCAACATTCCATTGGCTGCCATGATACAGGTGCATCACTGCCAAAGATGGAACAAAGGGAAGAGGTGGTCCTCAGTAGGAGATATGGCCACCCCTATTGTCGATGTAGGCTTTGCACCGCCTGTCCATACTTAGAATAATGTTGATAAGTTCTTGCGGTAACATCGTCCATTCCTCTGTCAGCGCCATCTTCAGCTGATGAACATTTTCTGGTGGGTGTGGACCAGTTCAATGGGACCAATCTAAATCCCATTGAACACATATGGGACGTCCCATATGTGTTCAATGGGATTTAGATTGGTGGATCGGGCAGGCCACACTCCTCGCACTTCGACCTTCCTAGAGCTTCTCAATTATTCGACCACGGTTAAAGTCATGCAGATGTTGTCTACTGGCCATTTCGTTGTCTGTAGAAACCAATGTATGAAACCAATCGAACGCCTGTAACAATCGTGCTGACCATTCGGTAATTTGCACTTAACTGCTGAACTGCTGCTTTTATCTGTTTATGTGAGCCCTCTCATCATGATTCAAATTTTTGCATGTGCACCAGCTGTCTACTGAACGATCACAGTTATGCAAATCGCCACAGGCTGTTTCGTTGGATTTTGTGGTTGTAGCCTTTAGAAATAGCGTTGGTCCTTAAGTTTTGCACACCAGTGTACAAACTTGGCAACCTTCATTCCATATAATCATCGCTAACTCTAGAATGGCATATACAAATATATAAATATTTATTATTTAAATATTTTTGTTTATTGTAACTGTTTAATGGAATTTATTGAACATATAATATAATTAAATCGAAATTAAACAGAATTTGTTGAATTTATACTGAAATTATTGTTCACATAATCTAGCTCAATTTTCTATTTAACAGAAAAATAAATTCATTAATTTATGTTTCTTTTTTTAATTTTAGGCTTCTGAGTAAACTGAACGATGGATATGAATTCAGGACCCCCCACTTTCCCAAAATATACAAGTAAGTTTCTTTTTTATTTTGTTTTTTTTATGAAGATCCAAGGCACGAGAGGTGTTAGACCCTATAGTACTTTGTAAAGTGCATGGGTTGAAGGTTGAGATGTTGAAAGAAGATTCTTGTTGATATTAGGCTCGAATTTCTGTAGATTGTAATTTTCAGGAAATACGTATGAAGGAAGGTTGTTCCAGTGAGCGGAAGTTGAATGAATAAATGAGGAAGAAGAAAAGTTGGATCTGTGAGTTTGAAGTTGGACAGTAAATGGATGCTGACGTTGCGGCACGTGTTCGGACTGGTTTGGAAGAAAGAGCAGAAATTATAGAAGCCAATTCAGAAGAACAGTGACCATGGAAGTATCTATAGCAAAGAGATGCAGCAGAAACAGAACGTCTATGAGACAGAGGGTGGAGAGACTTTGTTAGAGATGGGTCATTAATTAACTTAAGTGCCCTCCCTTGAATGGAATCTAGAAGCCTGAGAGGTTTTAGGGGCACTGCCCCAGTTGTGGGAAGAATATTCCATGGTAGGGAGGATTTCCGATTTGTACAGGTGACCAGCTGTTTGGAAGAAAAAGTATCGCCGATAGCGACAGAGAAAACCAAGTTTTTCAGATGCAGAGGAAGCAATATTTGTAACGTGCTTGGGCCAAGAGAGATCAGAAGTCAGAATAATCCCTAATAAAGATATGTGAACTTTTCTAGAAATCTGAATGTCATCGATGATAAGTGTAGGAGCAGAAGAAACATTTTTGTGATATATAAGATAGGACTGAGTTCTAGAAGGATTGAAATCAACTAAGTTTTCCCCATTGGAGAATTCACTGGAGATCAGCATTTAGGGATTTGGCAGTGGATATTCCTGAAGTTGAAGCTGCTTGTGCAGTTCAAGATTTCTCAAAATGGATGGTGGAATGAAATGCGCTGTCATCAGCAAAACTATGGATAGGATTTCCAGTCAATGATTAAATGTTTTCAGTCGAATTTCAAACGATGCAAGGAAGCCTGAGGCTTATGCTGCACCAGCCAAAAGAAATTCCAGAGTTACCCTGAGAGAGAGAGAGAGGAATTACCAAGAAAGAGAAGGATGATGATATCCAGTCCAGGACCCTGGGTTTGTTAAGCCCATACTCACCAGATGTGAGCCCCAAACTGTACGTTTAGTAATGACCCCTCTTATACCATGCGAATATTAAGATAGTTTATTCAGTTAATAACCAAATTCCTATACATTAAGGTGACGTTTCGGGAACCTTGCTGGCACCCATCATCAGACCATATATTTGCTGTTATCAGCCCCCTGCTTGTCTCGATCCCTATTGTGTATTCTGCTACGGTGTTCCCAAGTATATTAAAATTAATAAATTAAGACTGTGGATATAACTGTTATTTGGAAGTTTACGAAATATAAAAATATTTTTATAAAACGGATTATAAATTAAATTTATTAAATGAGATTTTATCTTTCAGAATATGTTGCATAAAGGACAACTTCCCGCAGCCCTTGTTAGCAGCATGGATGGAATATAAGGATAAATATAATTCATGTCATCCCCGTCCAGGTAATTAATGATTAGCAATAGTTATCAGTTTCTTTGATTGCATATAACAATACACAAATCAGATTTTTTGTTTCATGTAAAGCTTTATGATTTTGATGTATCTTTACTCCTTGTCCTGGCTGGTAGAAATGTGGTTTTGATCACTTTCCTTCCACACTGTATGGAAAAGACCCGAGTTTCAACATTGATAATGACGCGAGGAGTTTTTAATGGGTCTTTTTCAAAACGTGGCTAAGTTAACCGGTCTCAAGCGAGGGTGGCATGGATTTTCTCCAAGAAACTCGAGTTTTTCGTCCAGCAAACAGAAAATCGACCACAGAACGCACACAATTTATAGATGCCATACACGGAGCAATATGGCCTTAGTTGCTAATGCTCCTAAAACCCAATAACGCTACAATGGGCACGCGAACACCTGTGAATCTGGGATATGAATAACAAACAGTCATTGATATCGGGAACAGATTCTAATGCAGATTCAAATACAATTCTTGTTGTGTTCACTTTTTGTTCAGTTGGAATGCATTTTCAAAGATGTTTTGAATTTACATCAATAAGGCCACGTCAGTTTCTTGTGGCTTTAAATTGTTTGAATTCCACTGCTAGTTTTCTGTTTTGTGGGATGGAAAACCCAAGTTATCTGCTGAGAAAATCATAAAACCTACATGGTTTTTCTTCCGGTTTTAAAATTGTCTACAGAATTATATCACAAGGTGGATGGTTGTATAATTATTCTTAAGAATTGTGTAGATCAGTAATTCTTTAATTAATTTCTACTTTGGACTAATTTTTTCATGTTTTTCACAAAATCAAAATTTATTTTATAGAAGAGTACACTAAACATCAGACATTTATGGCTATTGAAAGCGACTTTTGTGGGACACCTCTGGACTGCATTGACAAAAGCATAGTAAGCTCCTTGATATTCCAAGTATCTCTGAAGTTTTTTCTAAAAGAACGTTCTTAAACAAAACTTTTGAATAATTAAGTTTTTTAGGATGCAGTTTAGATCTATTTATCTTGTTAAAATTTTCATTTTCTTGTATTTTGTACTTTTATAAATAATCTCCTTTGGTAATTTGGAATACTTGAATTTTTTCTCAATAAATTTCCATTTATATCAATGCATTATGTACTGCCCTACCGTTAATACCTGGTACCACCCGTTGATAGTTAGTCACTTCCTACCCGAGCACCACGTGTCAGACGCTACTTATAAATATGCTCTGCCTTCGAGGAGTAAGTATGATTGTGAATGCAAAATTACCATGCAATCGGTGTGTAAATAACGTTTCAAGGATAAAAAATTTAGCCACAGAAACTGACGAAACGTGACAGGAGAGCCCTGCAAAGAATCGCCTGCTCGGAATGCAGGTCGATGTTGTCGCAACATGCAAAGGCCTTCAATGAGATTATTGGGACACATATGAGCACCTGTACAGTACAGTGCACATAATGTTGCATGATAATTAATTAGTAAATAAATAAATCTTTATTTGTCCTCCCAAAATAAATAAAATGTTATGTTGATGAGTGAGAAATTCCCTGTGTGGGGAAAGGCTCTCCCAGATGGTATGTGGCAACAGAAGGGTGACTGTGGTGCAACTAGCCAGTAATTGGAATGCTGGTGATGGGAGTAATGTGTCACAACACACAATACATCGAACACTGCTGAAAATGGGGCTGCATTGCCGCAGGTCGCTCCGAGTGCCCACGCTGACCACGGTTCACCAGCGACAGCGCCTACAATGGGCATGCGAGCATCGAAATTGGACCTTGGGTGATTAGAAGAAGGTCGTCTGGTCCGATGAATCACTTTTCCTATTGCACCATGTGGACGGCAGTATATGCATCGTTTACTTGGGTAAGTGATGATGTCTGAATGCACTGTGAGACGAAAACGAGCTGGTGGCAGCGGTGTCCTGCACTGGGCGATGTTCTGCTGGGATACCCTGGGTTCAGTCATCCATGGTCGGGCACTCTGACGTCTATCACCTATCTAAACATCATTTACCCTCAGTCTTCAGTCTTACCCCACTCTATCTTTATGCTAACGAAAACCCATGTGCCAAAAAATATAAACATGTCAAAATTACCTTTCTCCCATATTTCGGTCTTAGACGCCAAAATCTCAGGAAATTAAGCGCAAGACCTGCCAGAGTAAATCTAAGTCTACTGGGTTCCTGGTCTGCCTCCACGGGACGAAAGTGGGGCAACGTTGGGCCTCAGCAGGAATCCAGCAGCTAAATGACCAGAAGAACGGCACACGACATTACACATGTACAATGTCCATACACTTTTAATCTCTGGCATTTCCAGCGAACTGATACACCCACACGCGGAGATGGGGAAACCCCTGGTGCTGCTTGACACTAAATACACTTTGCACTTTTATCTAAACATCATTGCTGACCAGGTACACCCTTTCACGACAATGGTCTTCCACTGTGGCAGTGCCGTCTTTCAGCAGGATAATGCGCCATGCCACACCGCCCACGTTGTTCGAGACTGGTTCGCAGAACATGAGGGAAGACTTCAAGGTATTTCCCTGGCCTCCAAATACCCCAGATATTAATCGAGCATCTGTGGTTTGTGTTGGAACAGCAACTCCGATTCGCGGCGTCTCAACCACGGACCTTTCAGGAGTTAAATCTGCTGGTTGGTACCAAATACGACATTTAGAAATCTTGTAGCGTCCATGCCTTGCCGGGTTCGAGCTGTTTTGGCTATCACATGGAGGACCAACATCATATTAGATAGGTGGTCATAATGTTTTGGCTCATCAGTGTACTTATACCGCATTATATATTAATTTTCTATATATTTATTTATTGCCCAAGTAATTGGTAATTTATATATAAATACATTATATATTAATAAAACTATAAAAATAGCTCTAATGTAAAATGTTTAAAAAACAGAACGAAAATGTGGCTGGCCCAAAACAAATCCAAACTCAATTTGTTCTACATGCATTCTATTTTAAGTCAGATAATTATTCTCTTCTTTTCAGCTTCTAGATGAGTGGGGCTGCGTTAGCATTTTCAGGCAAATTATGGTGTCCCTCGCTGTTGCAGAAATCAGTTTGGAGTTCGAACACAGAGATCTACACTGTGGTAATGTTCTCATTTCAGAATGTTCAGAACCTTATCTGGAATATAGGATCCATGGAAATAAGTTTTACTTACCAACGTATGGTGTAAAAGCAGTAATAATTGATTTTACATATGCTCGGGTAAATACCGGTGAGTATCTTTATTTATACAATACTGAAAGTAACTAGCAGATGGCTGTCTTGAATAAGATGACTTAACCCCAATGTACCACTTTTTAAGATGTACTACCATGCATATGGATTTTTTTAAAATAAAGAATACTAAACTTATGACTAACTCCTAACAGGACGGGCAAGTATTCGATCTCCAAAAAATTCTTGTAACATTTCAATGTTGCCAGAATTTTTTGCGGATCGAATCATATCACAAGGACTTTGGCCATTTAGGAGAACAATCCTCGAAGCATTGAGCAGCTCAAAGTGAGCATTGAAAATACAATCAGGAGTATGGACACAAATCGCTCGACACATAATCGAAATGGTGAATTTATGCTTTAAGAATAACGGAGATCATTTCAAGTATTCTTTATTAACTCTTCTGAAAATAAATTGTATGAACTCAGTGCTCCTGTATCGAATTGAGTTGCTCTTGTTTCACCAATCTTCCTGAAAAATTTCGTCTAGCTGCGACAAAGCTGAAGGAAGAGGAATTCGTTGGCGAGTTGGCCAACGAATTCGTTGGCCTTCAGCATATTCGTTGGCCTTCAGCATATCCCACACGTTCTCAATAGGACTGAAATCAGGTGTATATGGAGGCCAGGGAAGATGGTGAAATCATGTTCTCTGAACCATTCTTGCACGATTCTAGTTTGATATGCGGTTGCATTGTCATCCATTAAGTAGCCATCACTTTCGGGATTAAAGTGTAATATTGCAGGGTGCAGAAGATCTGATACAAAATTCAGGTACTCCCTGGTTGACCTTTCCGATCTGTGTCAAGCAAACATTCCCCATACCATGATACCATCTCTAGATGCTTGTGTTGTCTTAACAAGGCAAGCAGGGTCCATCGCTTCGCGCCTCCCTCTCTGCCTACGATCATTGCAAAACAAAAAGTATTCTGAGTCGTCTGACCACATGACTTTCTTCCATTGTCCAATCACGATATCTGGGCACTACTGCATAATGATTTTTCTGTTTTTCTCGGACACAAATAGCTTCCGAAGAGACAGACGACTGTCAATACTCAATTTCTTAATTTCCCTGCGCGCAGTACGGGTTGAAATAGGGCAATTCTGGGCTTGGTTGAATCGGATGTCATTTGCTGCTATAAAAACATTTGAGATGGATGCTTTTGAGAAACAAGTTGTGTCTTTCGCTCCTTGAATTCCGACTCCTGCTAAGCGTGCACTCACGATAAGACCTTTCACAAAGTCTGTTAGATCACGAGTTTTCTCTCATTCTGGCTTCAGATTACCGCAGTCAAACAGTCTGTGCAGGTTTTGTACTCAACGAGCCAACACCTCATCACTCCCAGTTCTGAACTTTTCAACAGTACCTTCTGTTGAAAAGTTCAGAGTTCAGACTTCAATAAATCAATTTCCCAGTATTGCACTATTTTCAAACAGATGGCCTCTCCAAAAGATGAATTGGTCGTTTATTTGAAAGATAAAACTGCTGCGACGGCCAGTTTCAGGGCTAACTGGCCTCTCATTTGATAGCGGTGGTCTCTATTAACAACACGCAGACAAAATAATTGCAAAGAAGTTGATGTCAGCTGCTATGGGGCATATGAAATCAATTTTCTAAGTTGTAATATAATTAATGCTATATGTCTATCTGTTGAAAGTAGTGCGATGCTAGGTCAACTCGTTAAAAAAACACACGTTTGTTGTATTGTATGAAGTAAAACCATTGCATTATCTTTACGGTTTAAGCCCTGCTGCCCTCGTGGGTAGCATAGTCGGTCAAATCACTGTCCTCCCCCACACCGGTGTAAAAGACCTGAGTTCGTGTCCGTCGATGACGTGAGGAATTATAATGAGCCTTTTTCACAATGTGGCTGAGTTAGTCGGTCTCAGGCGAGGGTAGCATGGTTTTTTCTCCCGGAAACTCGGGTTTTTTCATCCTGAAAGTAGAGAATTGACCACAGAACACATGCAATTTCTATGATCGATTTCCTATTTGCTGGATTAAAAAACCCCGAGTTTTCGGGAGAAAAATCATGCTACCCTCGCCTGAGACCGATTAACTCAGATCTTTTCCACCCACAAGGTGGAAAAGATCTGAGTTCGATTCTGTCAATGATGCGAGGAATTTTTATGAGTCTTTTTCAATGAGGGTGAGTTAGTCATTCTCAGGCGAGGATAATAAGGTTTTTCTCCTGGAAACTTGGATTTTTCGTCCAGTAAAATAGCAAATGGGCCACAGAGCACACACCCAGTTTACAGATTATGTATGTCCCAATATGGCCTGAGATGTTCATACGCCTACCACAACGAACAATCCAAATAATTGGACTGTGATCTCTGCTGCGTAGTGGTTCCTTTAATTGCAGATTCTTAATGCACGAAAAGCACTGTTGAATCAGATCAAGAGTATTGATTGCTCTCGTTGCTTCTCTAATACACAAGCCTTTCTTCAATTCTCAGAGTAAAAATGATTTAATCTTATAGATATTCACTTGTTAAAATATGATGCTTTATCCTTATTCAGTGCACTTTTCACGTTCACAAAGAGTTGCCTGGGTATTGCACTACTTCAGATAAGCCATCTTCCATGACACTATTGGTTTTGCTACTTGTTTGGTCTTGGTCGATCTCCGTCGAAGTTTGAGGCTTCAAGCTTCGACAGCTATTTTGCAAAGTTCCTCTTTCAAAACAGTGGTCAGTTCAGCTATCGACTGAGAGCGTTTTGACCTGACATAAAGCCAACGTTCCAGTTCATCCGAAAGGTGTTCAATGGGGTTAAGGTCTGTCGGCGTTCTGGCCAGACCAGTGAAGCTTTTTCACTTTGACGATGTGATTTAGGCTTGGGACATTGGTCCAAGCCCAAATCATATTTTTCCACACGGCTGGAAAGACAGTTTTCCTAACCACTGTGCTACACAAGAAATTGCTACTATGGGGATCAGATGTAAAGAAATTAGGATCTTGGTTTCCCAAACCTTTTACTTCATTGATTATTATTTTAATTTCTGGTCTCTATATGATACTCACCATGTACAATGATTCCCCTGTCCACGGCACACATCTTTTCAAGTTTCTAGGAATCAATTATAATGGGTGGAAAGTCCCGAAAGTCAACGCTATGCATTGTGCGCACAGCTCTTTCAGTGGCGAAGCTACCATACCATATGATCTTCCACCGATGGGGATATATGTGGACATAGGTTGTATCATATGTAAGTTAGCTTCTGGAATGTTAGTTCAACTTCCATGTGGTATTCTAAAGATTTATGCATCATCGTTGTGATGGTACAGAACTCTGTCATCATCGTGTTGTTGTACTTGTAATAGGGTTTTAAGAGCATCAGCAACTAAGGCCATATTGCTCCGTATATACTGTCTGTAAACTGCGTGTGTTCTGAAGTGGATTTTCAGTTTGCTGGATGAAAAACCATGCTATCCTAGCTAGAGATCGAATAACTCAGCCAAATGTGATAAAGGCCCATAAAAATTCCTCACGTCATCGACGGGACTCGGACTGAGGTGTTTTTCACCTGGTGTGGGGGAGGATAGTGATCCTACCAATGGTACTACCCACAAGGGCCTATCACCATCATCTATTTCGAATTCAAATCCCAGTGGTGTTCAGATACTTCTTGCATACAGTGTACGCATAACCTTTGCATTCTTGAGAATATTAATAAAAGAGTCTTGTTTTTGTTTTTTAATGGAAAAATTCTATAAGAAAACTAGTTTATTCTCATAGAAGTACGAAATAACATTAGAATACAGAGGAATTTAAGACCAAAATTCTATAAATCACATGACATTTGTACCATGATAAAAAAATGAAAAAAAAAATATTATCATATATTTGCAATAATATAATTTCAAAAATTGAATTCATCAACTTAAAGGGAATTAATTTAATTTTTAAGGTAACTGCATCGAGTACAGTGATCTCAGCAAGGAACTTGAATCCAATAGCTCAGAAGAAGGTTATTGGACAAACCACCATTACGTATACAAAAAAATGGTCGAGGTGAATCTGTAAGTCTCAATTGATTCTTTAAGTGTCTAGAGCACCCATTACCACTGGGTTTACATAAATCATTTTAATTGTTGCTGTAACAGGGTTCAGGGTCGACTTTAAGGTAAGGCACAAACCTAGGAGTGCCAAGGTTGAGGGTGTCAACGCCCCCTAAACCTTGGTGCAGATTGGTAAAATTAATCATTTTAAAAAATGAAAATCTTCGCATCGGGGGGAAGGGGGTGCCATATACACTTGAGTCGGCCCTGGTAGGGTTTGAGGAGCATCAGCGACTAAGATCATGTTGTTCAGTGTGCACTGTCTGTAAATTGTGTGCATTCTGAGGTCGATTTTCTGTTTTGATGGACGATAAATCTGAGTTTCCGGGAGAAAAAAACAAACTGAGATCGACTAACTCTGCCACGTTGTGAAACAGGCGCATAAAAAGTCCTCACCTGCTTCCCACCGCATTCCATCGTCCCACTATTCTCAAACGAGTAACATTTTTCCTGCATCTAGTGATAAATTGTTCCATGTGCTCTTTCCCCTTTCACCATAGACTTTACATGGTAAGATACAAACCTTTCTCCCAATGCATCTTCTTGCAATTTCGACCTCACCATCGAATCCAGCGCCCCTGAAAACCTAAGGGGAAAGTAGCCCCACCTTCTTATGAGCATTTTTCCACTTGGTAACTCCCCCTCACGTGACTAAGCGGCTAAGCCCAAAACTTTGCCAGCCTGCTGATAGGCACCAAATTACACCACAGACTTGTGGTTGGCGTCTTTCGGCGCCAAATTTCAACGCTCCTAACCCACTGGGTTGAAAGCATCCATTAACCGCTTCACCTAGGTAATCCGGAATTCTGCAAACTTCGTGGAAACTACCATCTATATTGACAATGAGTGAAAAACAAACCGAAATCACGGTCGAGCCGAATGAGCATAGGCAGCCGAGCAGGAAAATGATACGAATAACGTGGAAGACACACCAATTATTCAGAAAAAGGACAAGAAAACGGTGACGTTTTCTTGTCCTTTTTAGAGACTAGATAGAGACTAGGAGCCAAACTGAGCTCAGGGATGCGCAGGATGGAAACAGCGTGCAACCCCCAACAAAGCGAGGACCCAAAGCAACAGGACAAACCCCTGGATCAGGCTCTCCCTGAGGGCACTGTCCTGGAACAAACCCTGATACTTAGAACTGCCCTGGAAGATATTTTCAAAGACCAATCGAACAGGGTCACAACTGGCGTCAGGGGGCAGATAGTGTCCCTCTGGACAAAACTGGAGACCATGCTCCTCCAGACTGACAAGGCAAGGGAAAAAGCTTCGACAAAACTGGAGGCATACATAGAATGTGGGACAAACCAAATGCTACAGCGTGCTCCCACATACGCACAAGCGCTGAAGAATTCAAACACTGCAAAATACTACAATCGTGAGTGCCCAACCAAGGAAACCCCCATTAATAAAAATCCCAAATGTTGTGATAAGACCTACAGAGACCAGCGAAACCTTGACCAGTGAAGAGCTGAAAAACAAAGTTATGTCGAACCTCAAAGATGACTTCAAAACTACCAAGATTAAGGCAATAAGAAAGACAAGAAATGTAGGTATTGTCATAGAAACGGAGACAGAGAAAGACATGGAGAATATCCTGACCAACACCAAGATAACTACCATGGGTCTGACTGCAGAGCCACCAAAGCGGAAAGGACCATCAATTATTATCTTTAATGTAGACAAAGAAGTCACCCCACAAATCCTAATACAGGAAATATATATCAGGAACCTGTCAGAAGCATTGCCAGATCAGGAACCTCAGGCTGTGGTACAGCCAAAGTACTCAACGAAATCGAAGACCGGGACTAACAAAAACTGGGTTGTAGAGATTGCGCCGGCCGCCTGGCAAACACTGAAACATCAATCCAGGGTGTACATAGAATGGGGAAGTCATAGCTTACGGGAGCGTGTGGCCGTGCCCAAATGCTATAGATGCTGTCGGTATGGCCACACCTCCCATACCTGCACCGAGGTTGCTGCCATCTGTGACCACTGCTCAGAAAAAGGGCATGAATATAGCAACTGTCCGGGCTAAACCACCTACCAGCGTAAACTGCAAAGCACTCAAACTGGAGCATAACCACTCAATCAGAGACCCCAAATGCCTTACCTACCTCAAAACAAAGAGTCTTTACCAACAAAGAATAAATTATGGGGGACTAGGCCTAAACACTACAATACAGCTCTTCTAAAAATGATGGAAGTCAATGCACAACGAGCTCGAGCAGTGGTCGAGCAACTTCGAAAGAAAGCCGACGAGGAAAACACAGACATACTGATCCTTCAGGAACCATACACACAAAGCCACCAAGCACAAAACTTGGGAAAATCTTGTTTCCACAGCAGGGAACGCTAACCCCCTGGGGAGTGGTTTATAAAGTAGCCACTAACAGACACCCCCATTGGAGAAGTTGCAGAAGCAACAATGACCCCGCTGGGTATGCTGACGTGGGATCTTCCTGGAACAGGTAACTCCTACCCTCCCGGAACAACTGCGGATCTGTCAAGAAAGTGACTCATACTTCACTGACCAACAAGAAACACCCTTCACTGTGGATGAGCTGCATGCGGCCGCCATGCAAATCAGAAGCAAAAAGTGCCCTGGCCCAGACCTAATTGAACCGGAAATTGTGAAGAAAACGGTGGAATACACCCCGGATCTGTTACTCAGCTATATAACATCTGCCTCCAAGAAGGAACCTCTCCTAATGACTGGAAAATTGCCAACATCAAACTTAAATTGAAAAATCCATCAAAGCAGCCAGAAAAACCAGTCTTACTGTCCGATCACCTTACTCCCAGTTGTAAGCAAACTATTCGAGAGAATGCTGCACAAGAGGCTACTCCACTATTACGAAGGGGCAAACCTAACAAACACAATGCAATTTGGATTCAAACCTGGCCTATCCACGAACGAAGCTCTCAAGACACTGCTGGATAAAGTAGAAGCCTGTACTACCAAATATTTTCTTGTTATCAGTACTGACTTCGCGGGGGCGTTTGACGCCATCTGGTGGCCGAGCGTCCTCGCGAGACAGGCGAGCTGGAGTGCCTCTAAACCTGTATAACACAATCAGGAGTTACCTAAAACAGAGAACGATCGAAGTACATGCACCGTATAGGAAGCTAACCAGACAAATCCACAGGGGGTGCCCGCAGGGCTCTGTCCTAGGACCCCTGTTATGGAACATGATTTTAGATGAATTCCTGGCCCTTGATATTGGCGAAGACGGCGACCAGGCCTTCGCCGATGATTTGATAATAACTGTTGCTGCTGACTCACGAGCGCAGATCGAAGAAAAAGCCAACCACGCGATAGGTATTTTGCAAAACTGGGGTACAATCCATTGCCTGTGGATTTCTCCAAGTAAGACCTGCTCGGTACTCCTGAAGGGCAGACTCGACCTTGTCAGACCACCGCAAGTGAAAATCCAAGGCACCACAATAAACCTTGCTACAGAAATCAAATATCTCGGAATCATCATTGACAAAAATTTGTCTTTTCAGTTGCGGTGGTCTGACAAGGTCGAGTCAGACCACAACAACTGAGTACGGGGTCTGACAAGACCCCGTACCTCTACTACAAATCTATCTTCATCCCGGTCATCAGATATGCTTCACCAGTTTAGTACAAAAAGGTTACCACAGTGGTAAATAGAAGAACCTTGGACAGCATCCAGCGGTCAATAATTCTGACAATCACACAAGCTGTCTCCAAAGTCAGCACACACGCATTCCAGGTTCTGGCTGGAGTCCTCCCGCTGGACTTGGAAATCATCAGATGCGCCCTGACATAATATGGCAAAAGAAATATCGTGTACTATCCTGAACTTCACGGATCTCGTTAACAACAGGAAGCTTGAAAAAACCAGACTGCTCGACCACCTCCAACAGGAATGGCAGGATCGGTGGACAGAATCCACTAAAGGGGACATCACCAAGAAGTTCCTCCGTAGCGTAAAGTCTTTCCAAACCCGCCGAGTTGGTTTCAACTGGGGCTCCACGGCACCTTTCTGCTCACAGGGCACGGGCCATTTAATGCAAAACTATCTAGCTTCCGAATCACTGAGGATCTCCATTGCCTCTGTAGCCACGAGGAGACATGGCAACATCTCGTGTATGATTGCGACCACTATGAGGACCTGCGATGCATGCTCACCACTGCTATCACCTACTTACCGCAGAACATGGAACAGTATCTTCTCGATTTGGAACATTAATACAAAGCCCTTACCATTTTTGCACAGAAGCTCTTTGCTAGAAGGCGAGCACGTATAGCAAACCACCATGCACAGCACTGGAAGCTGATGATGAATCTCAAGACTAGGACTAGAGAAAACTGGAATACACAAGAAAACTGTACCAAATGACCCACAACCACGAAAACATGACCATCATTTAGCCTTGTTCACGAGGGAACTGACAACCAGGAAGATCTACGTCTGAACCAGAGACAAACTGAGACAGGACTTTACATGAACTGGATACAAATTATTTGCACTGCACCACTAACTGGATGATTAAACCAAATGACCAACGCACGAACTAAGAAAATGATATCACCAGGACCCAAGGCCGCATCCTCATAACATGCACAATAGGCGACTTGAACAGGTTACATGACCAACCATAGGACGAGACTGCTCATGTATGACCTTGAGACTGGGATTCGACTCCTACATTGAAAAAGATCACCAAAGAAGATCCGGTTCAGATCGCTTGGACCCCCATGTGCTCACAACTGTCAATGCCTGATGGCGATCTGTACCGGGCTCCCTTGCCTGGTACCTTTCTTCCCTTCCCCTGGTGGGGAGGAGGAGACAGTCTCGTCTCCTCCCCTCCCCTGTCAACCCTTATTCTTCTCCTGGTGCGGCTTGGGCCTGCCTCACTGAAAATCCTGGGGTCGCCTTCCCTATCGTCCCCATACTTCTGTCTTTTCCCCCCAGCCTTCAGTCTCCCCCCCTACTCTGCCTAATACGCCAGCGTATAACCCCACACAAACTGCAAAAACTTAACTTCGTCCAAATTAAACTGCATAAACCTCAATTGGCTTTTCTAATTCCAGCACTCACCCCTACAGAGGGTTTTTTTTTTTTTTAGGCCCTAGTCACTGAAATCTCAGGAAATTAGGTGGCAGAGCCTGCCAGAGTAAAATTTCATTCTGTGTACCTAGTCTGCCTCCACGAAGCCAAGTGTGGGCAACTTTGGGCCTCAGTAGGGGTCCAGCGGCTAAACGGCCAGATGAATGATACACAACACTACACATATACAAAATCCACACACTTTTAAATCTCTGGCCTTCCCAGTGGACTGGTACACCTACAATGAAAGCAACGCGGAGATGGGGGAATCCCCTGGTGCCGTTAGACATCAATACACTTTACACTCTACACCTCATCGGACATGAGGTTTGTTCCTTGAGTTTTGGTTTGATGATGTCTTTTATCATTTTTTAATTTGTTTAGATCTATTTTTTCTACAAATAATAATATTTTATTTTGTTGTTCTGTAGAGGTAGATGGAAGGAATTTACACCCAGAACTAATATTCTGTGGATGAAGCATTTGCTCAAGGTTCTGAGAAATAGCCTAAACTCAGGATGGAATTATTTCGACAGAAATCTCGAATCCTGCATTCGAGCTGCAACCTTACTTAAGAACTGGTATAAGTTGTTGCTTGATTTTGCTTCGGCATCTGAGTTTGTTGAAACCATGGTATGCAACGTATGGAAACGTTAAGAACAAATGGAGGGAGAATTTCAAAAATATAAATTTTTGTTATTCTGTAGTTTCCTTAAAATTGTAACAAATACTATTAATAACAATTTGCATTTTGCAACAATGGCATTATGGTTAATAATTTGGAGTATTTAAATGTTGCATCCTTATTAAACTACACATTATGGTGACTTAATAAACATTTATTGAAATTTTAATCACAGATTTTATAAGAATTCCATACAAGGATTTTATGGACTTTACTCGAGTTTCTGGGGAGAACAAATTATGTTGGCTTCATGAGACCGACTAACTCAGCCACAGAGTGAGAAGCCCATAAAAGTTCCTCAGTCATTGATGGAATTCAAACCAGAGCCACTTCCACTGGTATGGGGAGGTTGATGATTATAATCACTGTGCTTTTCGTGAAGACTAAATGATAGGTAAACAGAATTTTTTAAAATATCGCCATACATGTAATCTCTGTGAGGTAGAGTAGGTTGTTAAAGTGGCAACCTTTACCTAGCTGACTTAGATTGCGATGTATATTTGTAAATTGCTTGTTCTGTGGTGGATTTGCTGGTCAAAAAAACTGTTTCTGAAGACAAAACCATATTATCTGTGCCCAAGGTTCCCCCCAGAAATGGGGGTTTTTCTACCAGCAAAACAGGCAAATCAATCAACCATAGAACACACGCAATTTACAGATCCATTACATAAATGGGTATATAGAAGAAATTCTGGGTGACTCTAATAAAATAATTTGAATATCCTCACTTCAAGCTAACTCAGACATGTTATAAAAAAGGCCCATAAAAATTCCTCCCACCATTGATCTCATGTCTTTTCCACCGGGTGATTGGACTTGACTTACAATGGAGTCATCATATGATTTGCAATCAATCTGTTTGTTACACTGTAGAAAAACTGACATCCTAACTCAATAGTGCATAATGTAATGAACAAATGGCAGTCATTTCTCGACTTTACTAGTCGAGAAACGTTGACGTGCACTGCAGAAATCGGAGGGACGGGATTCTGTACCACTCTTTTGAGTGCACTAAAGTGGTTAGAAGATCCACTCAGGTATCACCTACTGTCAAGCAAACCCTTAGCCATAATTATGAGTATCCTTGGACTCAGAGGAAGTCCACAAGGACTGGAGATGTGCAAATGTATCCCCAATTCACAAATGGAGTTTGTCTCCATTTGTGAATTGGGGATACACAAAGGGTGACACGAGTAATTACAGACCTGATAGTTTAACTTCTATTCCGGGTAAAATAAGGGACTCACTAGTTAAAGAAGCATTGCAGGATCATCTAGACAAGACTGCAGTAATAATTCAGAACACAGTATGGGTTTGTTGAGGGAAAGTCTTGTCTGAAAAATCTGATTGAATACTATGATGTGGTTTGAAGGAACTGGATGCAAAATAATTTTGATATCATATACTTGGATTTCAGGAAAGCTTTTGATACTGTTGCACATGGAAGACAACTGTACAAATTGGAGCAGTATGGAATTAAGGGCAAGTTGCTACAATGGATAAAAGGGTGGCTGAGTGGAAGAAGACAGTGTGGTAATCAATGGATACTGCGCTTCACGGAATAACGTTATTAGTGGAGCCCCTGAGTGTTTGTTCGGTGTTGGGCCCACTGTTGTTTTCTGTATTTATCAATGATATTGATGAAGGTATATCAGGCTTAATGTCCAAGTTTGCAGATGATACAGAGGGTGGTAGGGTTGTTAATGACAGTGTGGTACTGCAACAGGATCTAGAAAAGTTGGGCAGATGGGCTGAGAATTGGCAACTGAAGTTTAATGGCCAAATTGCACTTTTCTTGAAAAGTAATGCTGGTTTTCATTGGCTCAGACCAGTTAATTTTAAATATGCTCACTATAATTAGCAATGATCACCTGAATATTTTGAAAATTATTTTGTGAAGTTTAGCAACCGTGAAACACAGACTAAACTTTCAATCTGGCACAGTGTTAATACACACCACCTTCCAACAAATATTGGTTTACTAAATGAAAAAACATAGAAAATAGATTTTTAATATTGACTATGACTCCCATAGGCAGCTGTTGGCATCAACTCTTTGGGGGGTTCATTCTACAAGTTTTTGGTATGTGGTAACTGAAATCATGCTTCACATTCTTGTAAGGCTACAGCTAGTTCTTTGAATGAACCGGAACATATTTTAGCTCATTTTTGCCCCAGAACATCCAAAAGAAGTTCAATTGGATTGAGAGCTGGGCTTTGGACTGGAAATGTTAGATTAACCTGAGAACCATCCAAGTGTTGTTTACCAATTTTGCTTTGTAAAACACAGAGCACTGCGCTCAAATAAAGTCCCCTCTCCAAAGAATTGTTACAGATCTTTTTATCCTATGAAAACCCACTGGTAAAGTAGAATTGCTTGTCACCATGTTTGGACTAGAGCCACTGATGACAACCAGTGGCTCTAGTCCAAACCACATAAAACAGAACTATACCATTATACAACCACAACCAGACTTCACTGTTAGTGCAAATACAATTTGGAGGAAACCATTCTTTGGACATATACTACATCCTAGTCGGACCACTGATACCCAGACTTAGTAGCATGATTCACCATTCCATATTACATTTTACTACTGTTGTAATGTACATTTCTGTTCTCTGCAGAGGATAAGCGGTGACATATATTGCTGGGAGATGCTTTGGTTAACAGGCAGCTGCATGAACATTGCAACTTAATCTGTCAACTCTCTTTCAAATCAGAAAAGAGTGCTGTTATTTGGTTTTTAGGAGCATTAGCAACAAGGCCATATTTCTCCGGGGATATGCAGTGGTCATTCTCTGACCTTTCCACATCCTCCATATTTGGTGGTCACGGGCTCGAACCCCAGTCTAATCAAGAAGCGTGTGCTATGCACTGCTGCTCCTGCCCACCTGGCTACGGTGGCGCCAAGAAAAGGGTGCCTTTGCGATTTCTTTCCACCTCACCAATAATCAATGGCTTACCTGGTTTGAGTTGAATGGGCAAGTTACTTAATCTTCCATTAGCATATGTTTCCAACAGCTGATTTTGGTGTCCCACTCTTTTGCAATCTGGAAAATGGACTTGTCCTCTACGTGGCAAACTATTATAACACAATACTCCTTGTGAACAAATTTAGATCCTTTTCATATCCCATTCACTTCCATCTGCCTATAATTGCATATGCCATTTATATCCCACTTTTGACAGATACCAAATACCTATCACGTGACCTCTATAATTAACCGTTACTTCTGAGATGCAAGGTATTCCAATACATGTCAGATGATAGCGTGCATTTATATGAGGTATGATAAAAAAATTCTAAGACTTTATTGTAAAAAAAAGTGGTAGAGGGTCAGGATGATGAGTACACATAAGGGGATGAGTCACTATATTACTAATCTGAACTGCTTCCTACTCCACCAAACCAGTAAGGAGAAAAATATGTTGAAGTTCAGACATACCTTAGGTCTCGAATCTTGCAATGCATCAGTTTATAGGAACAATAAGAGCATAAAATATGAAATGCTGGTAGAACACAGAAAAGTCCGGGTTTCAGAATTTTCCTAAAGCTGCGCTAACTTGTTCTTCAACTTTATATCAAATTTTAGTGATACGTGCAAAGGGTACAGAGAATGTTTGATCAGGACATTTAAACAGAGGTGAGATGTAGCTATGATGGGCGACTACATCTGGCATTTAGTTTGAGGTAATCACAAAAGACATTCAAACGTTTATTTTTGACTAGTGTCCTAGTTTATCTTCTTTGGTTGCAAGTGCACTTGAATGATATTTTGTTTTGAGCTTTATGAATTCCTTTTGATAAAAGTTACTCACTTTCTCTAAGTTAGACAAATCTCGATTAAAAATTAACATCAATTAATGAGTGGAATTATAAAAGCATATGGAGACAGATTATGTTCTAAAATAAAGTGTTTATTTACACTTATTTACATTGACACTAAACTGCAGGTACATTTCCAGTAATACATGAAACTGATATTAATAGATGAATAAACAAATAGTAATATGGTTTTTCAGGACAGTCTATACTTTGCTATTACTAAACTGACTCAGATATTTAAAAAAAAAATCATGTAGAACAGTACAAGAACACTTCTCTGTTTCCAATAGATGTCATGGAACTTTTTTGTACAATTATGTGCTTAATTATTTAAAACATAAATGAATATCTTCCACAGCATCTGAGAATTTTAAACACAATACCGATTTTTCTCGTACTTTGTTAGTGGCATACATACGAAAAACAGAAACATGTTACATATATACATTTAAAATGAATATAAAAATGAAATTAAAAATAGATCTGAATCTACTACTGATACTGGATTAATTGTAATTCACAAAATAATACATGATTGATTAATAAAAAAAAATTTTTTTTTGAATGATCAAAAGCGTAGTCAGTTTCAAGACAATCAATCCGTTATTACAAACCTGAAGGGTTAGGGAACCTATTATACTCTGATAACTTAATACCATGGGATAAGAATATTTGCTAATAATGTAATCTAATACTAATATTAAAAAAAAAAAAAAAAAAAAAACTTATTTTCCATACAAATTATTCCTTTTTTTAAAAAAATGCTTTAAGACCAAGCTTTTATCAATATAAATAAAAATTAGTAATAGATAATTTCATTTTTAAGCCCCATACATATAACCATACAAGAAAATTTTTTTCTTCATTAGCACAGTAAAAAAACAGAAATTATGAATGTTTTTCTGGTAACTTTTTTTTTTACATTTAAGTTACGTTTGACAAGGCTAAAATAATTATAATGAATATATTACAGTAATAAAAATATACAAGGCAATACGTATATTTTTATTACCGAGTCTTCCCACAAAAGTATCCAAAATTACACTTACGACATAGTTTCTAGATGCATTCTATACGTGCTGATTATAACTTTACACAAAGTATCTTTGTGTAAAGATACTTCCTTCTGCTTCAATAAATCCTTATCTTACTAATTTTACAATTAAGAGCAAAGTGAAAGTATTTAATGCTTACTGGAAACTCAATCTTGTGTAAAAAAGAAGAGGATAAGACAATTTATCTCATGGTAAATTCACTATAAGTTTAAAACACCCCAAAATTAACAGGTTACATATGATACAATTAATGATTCTATTTTTTAATTAGTATCCAATATAACAAAAGAAACTACTTATTAAATAATGTAAAAAAAAACATCTCTCACTGATCTAGACTCTTAAAGGAAGTAAGGAATGGAGTGCAATGGAAATGGGAGAAGAAATGCAATCAAATAACAAAATTATACCCTTCACTGGGAACATCCCCACACACAAAAGGCAGAAACAAATGCTACCATAAACACAAGCTACATTACAGAGAGCAGAACTTCTGCCACTGAAGGAAAATGAATACCACAAGAATGATAAAAAGAGAAAAAAAAAAAGTAAAGGAATTCTCATTTTTGAAAATAAAGGAGGTAAATTTAAAATAAAATAGGAAAGTATACGAAAAATTTACTTTCAGGAAGGGAGATATCACTAACAAAGAGTGAGTGTTACTAGATATTCTGGACTGAAATGTTCACTAGTTCCAGTCATTAAGACAGGCAAAAAGAGCATGAAAAATGAGCGGCATGTTAAATGACAATTAGGGTGCAATGGACTGTAACAATACATGCAAAATATTAAATTAATTTTTTATGCAATTTGCTTAAAAAAAAAAAAAAAAAGAAAAGGGAACTATTACACTAGTCAGTTTTTATTCCAATTACAAGAAAGCATAGTCTTTGTAATCATTTCTAGAATCAAGCTGACAGAACTTCCTAGTAATCCTTTATTTACGTCGCAACTAGCAATGCTACACTTAACTGTATTATATCTCTTTGATATATACACACATGTTCACATCCACACTCAATAACTTCTGAATTATGATCCCACCCCTCCTTAAATGGAAGAGAGCAAGCATTCCAGTATAATAAAAGACAAGCTGAACCACACACCTTTCAGTATTCACTACACAGTAATGAGAACAGCATTTTTAAACTAGTAATTCCATCAAGTACAAGAAATGCTGTTTTAATGTAATTAGAAAAGACATTCTGGAGCCGCTGTTGTTGTTGTGAAGGAATATATGAAACTGAGGGCAGGAAGGCCAGCCAGCCATCCCTAGTGATATGGTGAAAACCAGAAAGTGGATGAGAGAAGGGTAAAATATTTAGCATGTGTTACTAGGTAACTGATATTAGTGATGTTCATTGTGGAATATAAAAGCAGACAATCCAATGTCACCAGCAAATTCAATTTCTGTGGTGCTAGGAACATCACACTGGAAAAAGGTTCATTGGTCTAAAGAATTGCATTTCCTTTTGCACCACTGATGGATATTGCATGTGACATTACAGAGGCAATGGATTCAATGTACCTAGTTCAAAACGTGCAGTGTGGTAAAAGGGTAAAGAAGAAGAATGTTTTGCTGGGAGTCTGAGTTCTCTGATACAAGTGCAACATCTTAACATTGTGGACTATCTGAACATTTCTATAAGTCAAGTATCTTGTTTCCCAACAGTGATGGCACCTTTGAACAGGATAATTCACCATGCCATCAGTTGGGAACATCTACAGATATGGTTTGCAGAACATTTGGAAGACTTCATCCTCCTCTTTTGGCCTGCCCACACTCTAGATCTCAACCGAACTGAGCATCTCTGGGATGAGGTGGAATAGGCTGTACGAAGTGAATCTCTATAGCTAAGTGGTCAAAAGTATAAGGGTACAAAAGTGCATGTACTTTGAGTGACCATGGTTCAAATTCATATGACTACTAAACATGCTTTAATTCTTGTTTCGTGAACCCCTCTGGCCTTAATCCCAGAGTATAAACAGAAAATTTATTTTATTTTATTTTAGTACTGGTCACTGTGAAGAAACTGTGGGACTTATCTCCATATGTATTTTGCAATTTTTATGGCATCCCCCCCATTTCATATTCAAGCCATTATCCATACCAATGAATGCATAATATTAGGTGGGCCATCATATTTCAGTGGCTACTGAATGTATAAAGGTAAAATATACAATACGATTTAGGATTAAATAAGGATTATTAGGATTATATCAATATGCTCAAGAATGATTAAAACTACAGTAAAATCCCATTATAATGAATTTATTGTGGAGTGCACAAATCATCTCGTAATGAAATTTTATTTTAATGAATATTGTTTTGCTAAAAACTATTTCAAAAGAATTATTATTTGTATACATATAGAGTAGATGCTGCTTATTGTGATCACTTTGCTTTGGGACACAGATAAATTGATAACAATAACTGATGAAACAAGAATGCAACTGTTCGGCACTGTTCATTGGTTTAAAGGTGGACGTGGACAGAAAGAAATCATCAAAATCAAGCAATAAAAAATATCTACCTATCTACTATTTCTTCCACGAGAGTCATCAAATAAAATGGAATGGTCACAACATTTCAGGAAATCCATACACACCATTAAAAACAAATAAAAAATTAAAATCAAGAATTAGAAAAGGGTTAATGCTCCACTGTAAAAATAGTCAAACTGGTAAGAGTACAGATACAGTACTTTCTTTTACTGAGTAATGACAACCATACAAACTGTACAAAGTTATAGCAGTAACTAGACATGCAACGTGTTAGAGTTATTATAAAATATTATAAAAGAACAAATTGGGATGTTACATAATCACTTCCACCACACGTGCATAAACCACGATAAGGCAGAAAAGTGAAAAAATTAAATGAATGATAACATTATCCGTAATCACAATAAGCAGCATGCCTTGTATATATATAATTTCTTTATTTTACTTAAATATTAACTTGAAAATTAATTAATAATAAATGAAATTATGAAATATGTATACTACAAAAGTAAAAATATTTTGTTCAAAGAGACAGAAATTTAGATTTTGAAAGCATATTTTATTTATAATAAATACCACGCATTTAGAAATATAATGCAATATATGTAACTTATTTTTTATATATTAATATGTTAATTTTGTTCTTAATGTTTCACTCTCCCCTCCACATTAATAATTAAACTTTAGTGCAAATTAAAACATGTGGGCATCAACAGCGAGGAATAAAAAAACAGAAGCATAGTCATTCAGAGAGGTAGAAAATCTAGTAAAGAGTGTAATAATGAATTCTTTCTTTGACACATATAAAGAACTAATAATAAGGGAAGTGAGTCAGGTTTTCATTATAGTGAAATTTTCATTAAAATGATATTTGTTGTAATGGGATTTTACTGTAATTATTATTTGACGTGAGAATATTTATATATTTGGTAGAATCTTTTTAAAATTTCCAATATAAATAATGAATAAATAATGATGGTAAACGTTAATATTCACTTCTACATAATATTTTGCTTAAATTCCAAGGGAAAAATACCTCCCCACATCCCAACGTTCATATTCATATATAAATTAGTCTTTTTTATTATTCTTTTTTTTTTTTTTTTTTTTTTGTTAAACTGGAAACACTTTTATTAATTGGCCTTTGACAACTAGTTAGAAATATTACTATCTTTAAAATAAATTTGGAACTGGCATGCCTTTGTGACCAAGCTTCTTCAGATTTAATTATTTTACAGATATTTTTATTTGTAGAACTCATGAAGAGAATAAAAAATGCACTTTTAGATAACAGCAAGATAAGGGACAGAAAAACAAAGAATTTATTAACAAGCAAAGTGACTGTAGTAGTAATTATACTATAAGCATTCTTCAGTGTTTGCAACTTGATTCATTATCGGTGAAGCAAATTAAAGGAATATCAGTATTTTTAGAGGTTTTAAAGGATTTGTGGGCTCTTGCTTAATTTTAATAATTTTTAAATTTGTCTAGATTTACTTAACTACCTAAATGGAATGACTTACACAGGTGTGATTTTCCTCAAAAGTTTAAATCATTTGAATGACCTTATCAGGGAAATTCAATGGATGAATGCAACAAAGTGGTGTTTGTTGCCATCTGTTTTAAAATAGAATTTGGCAACATTTACGTAGAAAAACAGTTCATGAACATCAGCAACAGCATTTACAAGTGATAAATCTCCAACACATATAAAGGATTTTTATCTGAATCTAAAGAGCCTTTACAAACATTTCAATGACCCCTTATAAACTATATTCATAAGAAAGCTTAATTTACACTTATTAGAAACAGAGATATAATTCTTTTATTACTATTGAGACTTTGCTCTTTATTGGAAGCAATGAATTAAGTTCCTTTGAAAATGGTATGCCAACTGTTGTAGCAAGATTAACTCCTGAAAAAACTTAAGGTGAATGGTATTGGGAAATATTGCAGACCTGATACTAAGGTTAAAAATTTTAAATTTAAGTTCATATCTGTCAACTTTTCCAGTATTCCCAGAAATAATGTTTTATGATTTTTCAGTAAGGTTTATTTATATTTTGACACTTATTTCATCACACTTATATTTCTACAATACTCAAGTGGTAATATGTCACACCAGCAGACTAGTATTTTAGAAAATTAAGCATAACTTGTTTCTGCTTGAGCTTAAAACATTTAAATTCAATTTTCATAAATTTGCCATTATTTTTATCTGAAAAATAAAAATTTTTAATATTGTAAAAATTCTGATACATAATTCACCATTCCTCTTTTGATATACTGTATAAAGTTATTAGTTACTCTTACCCAGTGATATATAAATACTGTCTTATTTATATATAACACTGGGTAAGATTAACTATGAAAACCTAAGGAGAAATGTATAATCAGAATGAAATTCTCATGTCTTTTGATGTAGAAGACAGGAGGTAAAAATTTTAATGACTTCCATCCATTTGATATATTCCTTCAGTGTTATTTCATCATCAGTAAATTGTCATGGCTACATTATGTCCTTTTAAGCAGCACACTACTTCCCCCCCCCCACACTTTTTTAGTATAAGTATTGGCAAATGATGCAAGGAAGTGAGCTTATAAAGCATTAGTCAAAAAATATATATATAATAAAATAATAATGATAAAATAAAAAATAAGCAAAACAAAAAATCTCACATCAGTCCTAATAATTTTTCAAATTGCTCCATAAATTTATTCAAATTACCCACTTCTGCAACATCAGATGGAAGTTTGTTCCAACTACCCTCTGTATGAAAACAAATTTCTGCACATCTATCCCACAACCATCCTTCCTCAATTTAAATTTATGTTCCCTTATGTGTGTGTGTGTGTGTATCTAAAATGACCATCATCAACATTTAGCTTGTTCAATCCATTCAAAGTCTTAAACAACTCAATCAAATCTTTGTATGTACCCAGGGTCTATAGACTATGCAATTTGCAGAACTGAAGTCTTTCTTGGTAAGAGTACCCTTTTGTTTTGCCCACTAATCTTGATGCCCTTCTCTGCATCCATTCCAACAGATCCACATGCTTCTTAAAATGAGGCTTCCAGATCTGTACACAATACTCAAGACATGGCCTTACTATTGCGTTCTACAGCAGAATACCCCAGGGACTCACAACTGGTGAGTATGGGCTTGGCATACTCAGGGTCCTGAGCTGGATATCATCATTCTTCTCTTTCTTGGCGATTCCCTTCTACTTCTGACTCTCTCTCTCTCTCTCTCTCTCTCTCTCTCTCCAGGGTAACTCGGAACTTTTTTTTTTTTTTTTTTGGCTGGTGCAGCACAAGCCTTAGGCTTCCTTGCAGCACTATATGCCCTTGTGTTGTTAAACCGAACTAAAACAACAACAACAGCACTATATGGCTAATAATAATAGTTACTTCCTTCCTTGTCCCTACTATAGATATGATATCTTTATTTGTAAATTAGGTAAGGAATGTGAATTTTAAACTATCAAGCAATTTCTAACAGGCATATCTTAATCACCAATGAACTGGAAGTGAGCAGCACAGATTTTTGTCCATAAAGTCCTTTTGCACTTGTAAAAGTTTTGAGTTGGTATTATTAATACTGTATTAATATCAGCAAAATGATGCAAGAAATTTCGTGCTTTAAACAAATGGGTAAAAGAAAAAAGAAAAATGCAGATCCTGTCTGCTAACATTTCTTATATATAACCATCACAATTTTTCTTATTTGTAAATTAGGTAAGGAATGTGAATTTTAAACTATCAAGCATATCTTAATCACCAAGGAAATGTTAAAAACTATTCTGTACAGAAGATGAGTATTTTTTTAAGGGTTCAACTTTGTTTCTTTTCTTTCCTTTCCTTTTATTTTCTAGGAACTACTATTTGTAGATATTTTAAAGCAAAAATAATGTACAAAACTTACTTTCTGGAAGTGAGCAGTACTGATCTTTGTCCATAAAGTCCTTTTGTACTTTTAAAAGTTAACTTGAGCTGGTATTATTAACACCATATTAGTATCAGCAAAATGATGCAAAAAAGCAAGCTTATGTAGCACTAACCAAAAAAAGTAAATAAAATAAAATAAAAAAGTAACATAAATAAATCAAATTTAAATTAAATAAAAAAATAAAAAAAGACTAATATAACCATCCCATCTTTCAGTTACATATTTCTGTCTCCTCAACTAAAGATTCCCTATTTATCCAATCCCTGCTAAAATTTAGAAAAACTTCCAACCTTTATAAGAGTAGGAAGGAGTTTTTGGATATTCAGTCTAAAATTATCCCTTCTTAATTTAAATTTGTGATCCTCTTGTGCCACATGACTAAGCATAAAAATTCCCCTGCATTTAGAATAATCAAACCATCCAAGATCTTACACACTCTGATCAGCCCACTCTGCAGATATTTGATTTCTGAACACTGCAGCCTACAAAACAAGTCTCTCTCGATAGGAATACCTCTTTGTACTCTCAACCAATCTTGTCACTCTTCTCAATCTGATCAAAAACAGTATCTTTTCCAACATGTCCAGATATTTTCTGAAATGGGGTTTCCCAGCCTGTATGCAATATTCAACATGCAACCTAACCAATGAATAATATAATAGAATAATCTCCACTTTATCTTTGCTGGAAAAGTTCCTGTATATTATTGACAAAACCCCACAAGCTATCTGAGCGGTCTTTCTATAGGGTTCAGAAAATTTCATATCAGATTGTACAGTTACTCTCGAGTTCTTTTCACTATTTACAGTCTTGAGTATGGTGGTACTGAACTGGTATGTTATGCTAGAATTACTGCTAATCAGAATCAAGGCCTTGCATTTTCTAGTATTAAACCTCAGCTGCCATTTCTTAGTCCATCCAAATAATTTAGCCTTGCTGAAGTAGGATACCCTGATTACTGTCAATATCCTGTCCACTTTTGTATTAGCAGCAAACTTAGACTTTAAGCTTGAAATATCTACATCAATATCATTAAATATTAGGGGGCCAAGAACTGAACCAAACCCAAGGGATCCACTCATAATATTGGTCTATGAAGAGTGGCAGTAATTTATAACTACTCTTTGTCTCCTACTGTTTAACCGTTCCATCACATGAACAATTGTGTAATTTCCGCAACCATACATGTGATACTCAATCAAAAGAATTACTGAAATCTAAGTAAATGATTTCTTCTATCCAGTTCTTTACTGAAAACCTCACAGTAGCTATTTACAATAGTCAGACACACATCTGCCTGTGTGTGTCTGACTATTGTATCTTAACAAAGCCATGCTGTGATTCTTTTATAGTTCCATACCAGTCCAGATGACCTTGTATTGTAATCCTTAACTAATGATTCTACAATCTTCCCTGGCACAGAAGTCAAACTGATAGGTCTACAGTTGTTCATTTCACTCTTTGAGCCACCTTTGTGAATAGTACATATGGTTGCATATTTCCAATCACCTGAATCCAAGACTGCTCTCATTATAACAGCTAAAGGTATATCTTTGCTAAAATTTATAAAGACAGTCCTAAGTGTAAAATAGGTATCTACAGATCATAAGTTTAACTTCTCTGACAAGAAAATCATGGAATCTATGATTAAGGATGACAATCTAGATAGGGATGGAATTATAAGGGTTGCTGTTGTTATTTGGTTTTTAGGAGCATTAGCAACTAAGGCTATTGCTCCTGGGATATGCGGTGGTCATTCCCTGACTTTTCTGCATCCTCCGTATTTGGTGGTCATGGGCTCAAATCCCGGTCTAATCAAGAAGTGTGTGCTATGCACTGCTGCTCCTGCCCACCTGGCTACGGAGGTGCCAAATTATAAGGGAAATAAGCAACTGTTGTTTAAAGAGAAATCATATCATGTATAATTATTCTAATAAGCTACTATAAGGTTGTCACAAAATAAACAAAACTAAAAAAAAAAACAAAAAACTAATTTTATGATATTAGAAATTCTTTTTCTATGATCCTACATAAATTATTTTTTTAATATAAAACATAGCAGTGTATCAAACAGTGGTAAGTTCTCTAGTGAATAAAAAGATAGTTATGTGGGAGGAGCCAAGATGGTGCTCAGTAATTAAGTGACAAACTTAAAGTAGTTGAAGAGGAAAATATTTAAGGGTAATTGTATAACCTTAGATGAAGTTCACACAGAAATGTTACCAGAACAGCACATGAAGTAATATCTACAGCATGATGTACAGAAATTTAATTAGAAACAAAGAAATGATTAATCCATCATATAAAACAATGTTCAGACTATATTTTGCACTGAACATAGGTCTGGAGATCCTTTTTCAAGAAGAATATAAATTTGGTGGAAAGGTACAATAGAGAGAAATTAGGATAGATATTTGGAACATAAAGCAGTATTAGTGAAAGGACCCAGTTTTATAAGTTGCACACTCCAGAAACAAAATAATAAAGCAAACTCTATAAATAAGACATCTGTGTAGGGATTTGATTGAAGGTTTTAAGAAGGCTGAATAAACTAAATGCTTGGTGATATCTTTTCTCTTCCTCAGATGATACACATTAAAAGACATATTTAAGTTAAGAAAGGAGAACCACATTTTGGATATAATTTTTTTTTTTTTTTTAAACCAACCAAATTGATAGCTAATCATGTGGAACTGGAGAGCTTATGTAAACTTAAAGAGGGGTTAGATAAATAGCTGAATGAAAATGGGTGACAAGGGATGTATGGGTTATAATTATATATAATAAATGCCGGTTATAGTGATCACTGGTTATTAGACTCAGCCGGTTTAGAGAATCAAATTTCAAAGAACCGATTCAAATCAATAAAATGCACTACCCTTTCATTGTTTATTAGAATTTGGTTATAAGAATCAATTTTGAATACCTCTGTGATATTTTTCTAAAGCACATTTCTGGAGGTCACAACCATAAAACAATAAAAACAATTTGCAGTTTTTGGTTTATCGGGCCTTTTTGTTTGTACAATCTGTTATAAACAGGGAGTTACTACAGCTTTAACAGAAGAAGAAATTGCCCAGTCTGTTACTGATAATTTTGCCAAGAGGAAGAAAATGAACCTGAATGAATTCCAGTTACAAAAACGGCAAACTTGTGAAGCTATAGCCGTCCTGAGGAGAGCGTTGGAAGAAACTGGTGCAAGTGATCATGAATATAGACCTTTATACAATATTGAAAAATCTATAAATAGACTTTGTATGATAATTTAGAGCAATCTAAAATAAGTGACTATTTAAAATTATAATCGTATTGCAAAGTGTTATGTTTAATCAATATGTATATTAATTAAGCTATGTATGTAAGTATAAATGTATTTTTATTTTGCTTTCCTGTGGATAATATTCTTCCTATTTTCATGTATCATTTAACTGGTAATAACTTTTGGTAATAAAGTGTAAATCTGTGCTTTATATCTTTATTTTTCTATTCATCGATTATTTATATTCGTCAATTTTCGCTTATTAGAATCAAAATTCAATTTGCAAACGTGATCACTATAACCAGCACTTGATATATTTTTATTTTTCTAAGGCCTAGTTTCCTTGCATCATTTTACTTGTACTAATACATGTAAGCTATGTAGGTGTGAGAAAGCTGATCAAAAATTGGAATGTTTTAGTAGCTCAAACTTTCTTCAGCTTGAGAAAAAGCAAAGGATTTTCATTTCACATAACTTACATCAGAACTTGTTACATAGCAGTAAGAATAAATATTAAATTTATCTGCTTTTTAAAACAATATTCTGTTAATTTTAATACAGTGCACAATATACTTACTTTCTATTAACTTTCAGAAAATTATCTTTCAACTATTTTTGTAATAATTGTAGTTAATTTTCAGAAACTGCTTTTAAGTGCATAAAATTGCAATCACAATATCAGGAATAAGAATACATTATGCACACTATCAGTCACAATAAAATTTATTAACTTTAGTGTATTGTCTAGCTATACAGGGGCAAAATGTTATGGAATATTTTCCCATTCTTTGATTGCATGTAACTCTAAAGAGAAATGAAATGATCTGATTTTGTATAGTGTTATAATGATTCGGGAAGAAAACTACTCTCAAATGTTATATTATATTCTACATAGAGAAGAATAAAAGGAGCTAAATTATATCATGGATGAAGGAATGCATTTAGTCATCATACTTAATAGCATTTAACCAATAAGATGTCAAACTTCAAGGTCATTCAAGGATTTAACATTTTGAGGTTGCAATATTATTTCAATATGTTATGCTCAGAACAGCTTGCATTGGTGTTCTAGGCATTAAATATAGCTACTTCATCTTAATGTAAATCACATTGTTAAGAAGCAATAAATCCTGGTTAGGAATTTTCAGAAACTGCTACTTTAGTCATACACGCAGATATGACAGTTTTATAACATTTCTTAATAAACTTTCTTGTTTCTGTTTTGTTTATTCTTTAAATCTCATCATTTGAATATAAGTACAGGTATAGTGAAAGAGACAACAAAGATCAAACATATGATGAGAGGTGATATCCACATGCAAAAGTTAAAATGTATAGGAGACCCCCTATAAACTAAGTGGTCACACTAATAGTTAAGAATACACCAACCCTGTTATTCAATACTAAGCAAAACATACAGTAATTGAGTACCAAAGCTGAGTTTTAAGCATGACTGCAATACAGAGAATCAAACTGTCATATGAACCACAAAAATTTAGATGAATTGTAATAACAGGATACATATTTAAAGTATCATCTAATTTACTGCACAATACTATTAAACACTAATACATACTACAGTAACTACTATAATATATAATGGCACCAAATTACCAATCAATTAGTGTCACATTCCAAACTCCACTTATAAAAGAAAAACTTTCAGGAAATCTGGTCAACAGATACCATATCCATCCATTATCTACTTATCACATGGACTATAATGGGAGCAACTCTTTCAGTTTAAGGCCATTTGTCTTTCCCACTCCATACTCACATAGGCTTTCACTCCACCAATCATCCCTCTTTACGATTTACAGTTAACCCCTTTAATAAGTAACTGTTCTATTACTCTGACTGTAGGTGTTCTTCTCCTCTTCTGCCTAGCACCCTTTTTAATACATAAAAGGGGTACTGGGTAGAAGAGGAAAAGCCTTTATAAGAAGTGGAGAGGGCAACTAGCCTTGACAGGCTAAAAGAGCTGCTTTCTACAGTTATACATTTTATATATTCTTAGAACAAAAAAAAAAAAAGTATTCATTCTGAAAAAAGCACAAAAATAAACTTCCCCAAAATTATCTGATCTATAAACTTTAGATACCTCAAATGATGCAACCCGCATTCATTACTGTTTTTTAAGAAGAATCACAGAATGAAGTTAAGACACTTATGCAATATTATGGCATAAAAGAATTATTTACATAGGAATTTCAATAAACTATGACTAAAGAATATCATCATAAAATTATTAGTCAAAAATAATAATTTTTCTTTTAGATTACATAAATGCTGGTAATGGAATGCTTCTATTCTAAAGTAGCCATATCTTTAAATGGCAGTTAAAAATAACAGCTACCATCAGGATTTGATGACACCATCGTAAATATTCTTACAATTATGTAAATTACAAAATTTATCCAACTACAATATTAATTATTAAATTTAATTCACACATATATACATAAGTATACATTTTATTTAAATCAAAATTTTCTACTTATAAATGGCACTAATTTGATCTTGATGTATTGCTACAAATTTCAACATGTAGTAATTATTTTTGTACTAATAACATACAGATAAAATATATGGAATTACGGAAGTTTTTTAATATATACTTAAAATATTAAATAAAAACAACATTAACCTTTTCCCAGAGGTATGCCAAATAAACAACATACTACTGTTTTATAATTACATACAAATAACAATAATTTTAAAAAATCTTTACAATTAGCTTTCCCATTCCATATATTTCTCACAATGTAAATCATAAAATCTCGCTATTAGATAGTTCCATTTGATAATGTATGATTTAATAATATGACTTTTAAAATCATGAAATGTAAATATTTTATCACTGTAACAGCCATCAGTTTTTAATTTTAACATTAAAGTTTCTGCAATTATCACTAAGCAAAAGGGAAATGTATTCTAGAAACTATCATTAAATTATAAAGATCCTAATAACAACAAGGTGGGAAATAAGGCACAGCTGAAGCTTTAACAAATATAATTAAATATATTTTCAAATAGTGATAAATCCAAAGTATATTCTGTATCAATCACATTATGACTAGAATGGACCACCAACATCTTTCAAATTTACAGCCAGTAATAAGATTAAATTTGCGAGATTTTATTTTACTTCTTATTTTGCTTTTTTAAGTAAGATCTGAGAAAAGTACACTACATAATGGTCTACAGAGAACTTATAAAGTTGCTCTTCTACTGGTGTATGTATACAGAGTTTTTCAATTAAAAGGCACTGGAGTCTATCTTTCTTATTTTTAAGTTAAGGCTGTTTTTCATCTAAACCTTTTTTTGCTGTATTTGAGCTGAAATTTTTTGAATTTTACATTAAAATTGGACTATCAGTATTGTTATCAGTACTGGTCTACAAAGCTTAAACATGCATACTGAAGAGTGAACATATGCTTGTTTTTTGATTCATATTTGTTTCAGAATTACAACAATGATATTTTTAGACTAACCCAAAGAGGGGGCACAATTTTCTCATTGAGAAAACACTAGTTGACGAAGCAAAATTTTAATTTAGAAATTGTAAAATCTTAACGCTAACACTTAGTCCAATTTTAACACTGAATTCAAAAGTTTGGCCCATATATATATATCACAAAAAAACACCCAGAAAACAGGTAGCTTAAACCTAAAAATAAGTGAGACAGATGCCAGTGTCTTTTAACTGAAACACCCTGTATGTCTAATTGCCCAAGTGAGGTGTGTGTGTGTACACATTATAATAACAACTGAGAAAATCTGAAAAAATATTTGTCTGGCATCTATGAGAATTTGTGGGGGAAGGAGAGAGTGCTGTTAGATTAATGTTATTTGTATATGTGTTTACATTATACAATGAAATGCTGTATTGCAAAGTTAAGCTTCTTAGACATGCCAATGTTTACATTATACTTTATTTCCTTTGTCTTAATTTCAAAAATCTCTTTCTTGCACTTCTTATTATTGAAACTTATCACAGATTGCATTTTTTTATCAAAAACTTAGAAAAACAAAGATTATACTCTTATATAAGTACATTATGATTTTTGCCTTGTTCTAGTCTTCTATAAATATATCCAATTTGCTTCAAAGTAAATAATGGCAATAATATTCTAAAATAATAATATTGTTAGGTGAATTATATTCATTAAATGTAAATATGTTTAAATCAGCAACTCCCAGACCATTATCTTGCACTATTCATTATCTAATTATCTGTATACTAATATGCTGAGCAAAAATATTGTAACAACATTTTAATATAATTGCACTTACTGGTGAATCCACACATTACAGATTACACAATTTGTACTGCTTATGAAGATTTGAATAAACATTGAAATTTACCATTTTAACATACAAGAGAAATTAAACTACTAACAACTACTCTCAAAACTGCATAAAAGGTTATATATAAGTAACGTGTATAATTTAGGCATCCTTGTGTACTTTAATTTATGAAATTTGTGCATATCTATATATAAAAAGCTTTAATTACGGATAGGTGTTGTACGTGCAAGAAGTATATAGTTACTGATTGCACCATTCTTAGTAGTAATAATTTGTGTTCTACTTGCTAGAATATGTGAATATTCACTCAAAATGACATTCAATTAAAATTATTCTAATAAATTGATAAACTAGATGCTTAGAAATTCATGGCTAATATAGACATTATACCAATTTATTTTCAAAGAATTGAATGTATAGCATTATTCAACAATGACAGTGAAACTGTGCCCAAACATTAAAATACCATTTTGTCATTGATACTGCAATATGTCATATGTCAAAAAATTTCAGATCATATCAAACAGTTTTAGTGCAATACGTTATACATTAGTCTTATTGCCGCTGCTTGCGCGCTCCTCCCTTGCTATTGGCCCCTCATATACAATCTCTTGCAGGAAGGTAGAACTCGTTATTTTGATTACAAAGGAGCCATAATCCCAAACTGGTATTTTTTGACATAAAATGTTATTGTTGTTATTATTTGGTTTTTAGGAGCATTAGCAACTAAGGCCATATTGCTCCGGGGATGTGCGGTGGTCATTCCCTGACCTTTCCGCATCCTCCATATTTGGTGGTGACGGGCTCGAACCCCGATCTAATCAAGAAGCGTGTGCTACACACTGGTGCTCCTTCCCACCTGGCTACGGAGGCGCCTGACATACAATGTATTGCAGTATCAACGATGATGATTTTATTATTAGAGGACAGTAAAAATATACTAACACATTTCAATAAATCATGCAGCATCTTTTACCGAAATGCATGAAATGAAATGCAGAGAATAAGAACAGAAAAGGTCTTTCAGAAAATTCATTGCATCCATTTGACACAAGCAGGGTTACAACAAGAATGGAATGCACAGAGTAGTGGTCATAATTAAAGTTCCATATTCTGGAGCCTGTTCTATCTAAGGAACAGGTAAACTTCATTAAAATTTGAAATTTACATTTTGAAAGATGCAGAAGAGGCTTTTGAGGAAAAACTCACTATTCAAATACATATACATGCATTTTAAATTCTGTTTTGTAGATATTTAAGCAAAAAAAAAAGGTAAAGGCTCCTTGCATTTGGAAAACATCATTTATGACATGTGTCTTAAGAATCTCGTCAGAGATTGAAAGAATACTTAAAAGCTTCTTCAACTGAGGTTGTTAAGTGGCTATTCTCAGGTAGGGAGAGTAGGTTCTTGCCAGCAAGTTTTTCCAAGCTTTTCAGGATACGTAAAATGTAAGTTAGCCAATGGAAACACCATTTGTATAGACATAATACTCAATAAAGACCACATGAACTGACATACTATGACTAAAATAGTTAAACATATCAAATACTACCAGACTAAGCAAGCAAGCAACCAACCAATCTGCGAGAATGGTAGCAATGCACCAAAAGCATTGAAGGAGTATAGAGAGGAAAAGACTGAGATGAGGTCCTATAATGTCAAAGGATGCCAGAGAGAGATGATGGACAATTTGAAGACTCAGGAAGCCTAACAGTAGAACCACTGAAGTAGTCAATTCAAAACTTCACCTGAAGTTTTGCATACTGCGATATATTCTGTCAGTGGTCAGCAGTACCATGCCCAATTTTGTGATAAGGTAATATTAGCACTACCAAAGCACAGATGCCTTCAGAGTTATCTGAAATATGGATTATTTGAAAGGCTTGTCTACCAACACTAATTTCAACTCTTTACAGACTTGAAAAGCAGTGCTTGGTATTCTGTACTCTCTCTCTGTCAAAAAACAGTGTCCTTCACCTCCAGTATGTTGTGGCCACCAAAGTCACCAACTACTGAGATTGAGCAAAATGTTTTCTTGTGTTTCTTTAATAGCAAGTTTTGGAACTAATTTTTTTCTTCTCTAAACCATTTCTGCATCCTTTCAAACAAGTAAATTGCAAATATGAATGCCACCTGCCATTCCTTAAGTTGAAAGAGGCTTCAGAGCAAGAGAACTTAAATGACGAATACATATATTTCCTCTTGCAATAATTAATATTAATCAGGTTACAGACTAAAGAAAATCAATCATGAGTGAGGATTAGTAGCTATATATTCATCCACATAGCTAAGGTGATGTGTCACATCTAAAAATTAATGATCCTTGTGGATCACCTATGAAGGGATTGTTTTATATATAGTATGTATAAATGACACTAAATGAGTTAATTTAAGATGATATCAATTAGTAGGACTAGTGCGATTTTTACCTGGACAATAATGCTATATGAAAAGACATTTTTTTCATATAGCATTGATCGTTCATAGTGCTAATTTAAAGCTATGAACTGTCTCAGTGTTGCACTAGAAATAAACATGTTTTGAGAGTTATAATCCACTCACTGGTTGGGGCTGGTTATTCCATCACTGATGACAGGGTGTCATTATACTTTATTTTAGGAAGTGCTGTTCATTTGTAAAGAAATACTAGAGAAATTAGTAGTAATAGTTTTACAATATGAGAGATTAACACTATATTATTTAGTAAAAAGATAGGCAACAGCCTATCTTTCAGTAAAAAAGTTGCAAGTACTGCTAATCGACATTATTTAGAAGCTTGACGGGGCTTCTAAATAATATCAATTTAAATAATCCTTAATTAAGCTTGAAGCTGGTATGAATCTATTCAAGTTTAAAGTGGCATATAATATAAGTATTTACAGCAATCATAACTAATTTAAAATGGCATTAATCCAAATTTTTCTCTTGGCTTATTAATATCTAAAATATTAATATACATATAATATTTAATTAAGGTCAAACTGTATAACAATGTCATTATTAGCATTAGAAGTGGCAAATGATGCAAGAAAGCAAGCTTATACAGTATCAGCAAAAAAGGCATCTCCCATTTCACCTATTCATTCCCTCCAATAGTTCTTCTAGTTCTTCTTTGAATTTATTTAAACAACAGATGGAAGTTTGTAACAGCAAACAACCACCCGTTGGCTAAAGCATTAGCATAAGCATTAGTAGAGGCAATGATGCAAGAAAGCAAGCTTATGCAGCATCAGCCAAAGGAAAAAAAAAAACAAAACCCACTCCCATTTCACAACAAGGATTGGAAGTCTGTTCTACCAACCAACTACACGCTGGCTAAAGGCAAATTTCCGCACATCTATCCTACATCTGTCTTTCCTCAATTTGAATTTATTCCCTCTCAGGTGATTATTCTGAGCAAGAGGAAGAATCTCATCAGCATTGAGCATACTCAAACCATTCAAGGCTTTATACATCTCTATCAGATCACCTTGCCGGTGCCTAGTCTCCAGACACTGTAATTTGGAAAACTTAAGCCTTTCTTCGTAAGAGCAACCCTTTGTTCCATTCACTAATCTTGTTGCCCTTCCTTGTACTCATTCCAGCAGCTCTACATCCTTCTTGAAATGAGGCCTCCAGACCTGTATACAGTACCCAAGGTGTGGCCTGACCATTGCCTTATACAAGGGAATAATCACCTCCTTATCCCTGCTAGAAAAATTCCTGTATATCATTGACAAGACACAATGAGCTACTCTTGCAGCCTGTCTGCACTGCTCAGAAAACTTCATATCTGCCTGCACAATTACCCCCAGGTCCTTTTCATTCTCTACCACTGTCAGTGTAGTATCACAGAGTTGATACGTTGCTCTGGGGTTACTGTTTCCCATATGTAGTACTTTACATTTGTCAACGTTAAACTTCATTTGCCACCTCTCAGCCCATCTGCTCAACCTTTCCAGATCCTGTTGCAGTAGCATAGTGTCAGTAGTGCCCTTGACAACCCTGCCAACCTTTGTATCGTCTGCAAACTTGGACATTAAGCTTGATATACCATCATCAATATCATTTATAAATACAGAAAACAACAAACCCTGACTAAACACCGAACCCTGAGGGACTCCACTAATAACATTAATCCACGATGAGCAGTGTCCATTGATTACCACTCGCTGTCTTCTCCCCCTCAACCATCCCTTTATCCATAGCAGCAATTTGCCTCCAGTGACACACTGCTCCAATTTGTGCAGCTGTCTTCCATGTGCAACAGTATCAAAAGCCTTTCTAAGATCCAAATATATAATATCAAAGTTATTCCCTGCATCCAGTTCTTTTGTGACTGCATCATAGTATCCAATCAAATTGGTCAGGCAAGGCTTTCCCTTAACAAAACCTTGCTTTCCTTTAACAAAACCGAAGGCAAACTTCCGCACATCTACAAAGCCCTAAACACCTCAATTAGATCATCTTGCAGGTGCCTAGTCTCCAGATGCTGCAATTTGCAGAACTGAAGCCTTTCTTGGTAAGAGTACCCCTTTGTTCCGTTCACTAATCTCGATGCCCTTCTCTGTACTTGTTCCAGCAGCTCCACATCTTTACTAAAATGAGGCCTCCAGACAATTATTTCTATAATTGTTTTTAATAAGAAGACAAATAAACAAAGCATTTCCATTCAGCAGTCAAGTACTTTGGAAGGAGGTTCCAAGTAAACTCTGCTTATTTGTTTTTGCATGTGTGCTACTGATAACTAATAATGGATAATTCTTGGGAATAAACTTTTGTAGAATATGACCATACAATATTCACTACTGATCACTACTGAGAACTAACTTAAGTTGCAGTAATATTTTCAAATGCTAACAGAGTAACAAATCTTGGGCAATACACATGAATTTTCTATGTCGGAGGAGAACCAGGGAGGAGCCAGAACATGCATGCATGCACAGGTTCTGTCTCCTGCCGAGATAAGTTGATTTAATAAGTGAGTCTATGAAATAAATTTTAAAGAACAATTCAAATTTTGCAATTCTTTGTCTTGGAAATAAATCTCGCATTACTAATAATCGTGCAATTAATCAGATTCTCTGGAGAAGAAAGGGTTTAGATATCGAATAAAGGGCAAACACAATAAATGGGAAATCCAGTGCTGCCAACTAGGGCAAGCTTAAAAATTGGTTGAATGATTGTTATGATTCCAAAAATTGGTTTAACAGCGTGAGATTTAATGTAAAAACATTCTTTCCATTCATTCTTCTGTCCATCAGCAATGCCATTACTCAATCTTTACAGCTGCCATATGGTGATTACAGTTTTTCATTTGAACAACCACTGCTAAGACTGTAAAATGCTAATGTGGCCCACATTAGCATTTTACAGTCTTGATTTTTTACAGACATGACCAGGCATATGTTGCAATTCCAAAGGCAATGTTGTCTGGCAATTTCAAATTGCAAAATTATCCAAAATGAACAAGGAAAACTATCAAATACTGAAATATTTTACACAAAAATATTATGTTCAATGAAGAAACGTTCTCAGCAGCAGTGGCAGACTGGGTCTAAAAATATTGGTTGCCAGGAAACAAAGGGGGTCCCACCCACAACTATTATATTTTCAAGCTACTAAAGGTCATTAACATTTTTAACATATTGTCTAATGTTACTGCAAGGGGACCCACTTGCCATCGGGCAAGCTGACACCCTGACCAGTCCGCCATTGCTCAGCAGAAGTAACTGTTGAAACTTTTTTAAGGGAGGAAGTTTGATAAAAGAAAACCTAAAAATTTTGTAAGTGGCATCTTAAAAAAATCTGAAGAAATATGCCTATCAGTAGTTTACATAAATGAAGAGCTGAAGTTCCAAACGTTCTAAGCCAAGTTTTTGCCTTAGAATAGTTCTATATGCCAGTGATGATACTCTCTAAGTTCTAAGTACTTCCTGCAAATAAATAAAATTTGGCACTTAGAATGTTTGGAACTTCAGCTCTTCATATAAATAAAATATTCACTTATTTATAAATATACCTTTTAAAAGTTGTACAATGTTATTAAAAGTATTTTATATAACAATATTTTATTTTGTTAAATCACAGTGGAAAGTAACGTTCCCTGCCAATACTCCTTTGGATGATTATGGTTTTTCAGGAAAAATTCTATTGATATGCACTTATTCTATAGAATATGCATTTATTTCATTTCCTTTTTATTTATTTTTTATCAGAGGATATCCACCAATAAAAAAAATAAAAAAAATAAATGAAATAATGAAACTATTTGCTAGACAATATATAATTGTATGAATTCTATAACTCACCAGTACTAAATTTACAATTTTTAAATAGAAAATAATATACTGATTTTATCATTTGCCAATAATAAAATAACAAATATTTGTGTAATTTTCAAATTTAGAATGGCTGAACACAAGACAGCATAAGTAAAGCTATGATAAACAAGGATGCAATTGTGCAACTCAGTGCTGGCTTATTTATGCATTTAAGGGCATCAGCACTTCATTAAGTGTTTATTTACTTACATACACTTATTCAAAATTTTTACTAGTTTTGCATTCTGTATGCTTAGGATATAAAGTATAATGCAAAGAATGGCACAAATCTGAATGTGATTTCAACACATCAAATTTGCTGAATGTGCATGAGCTTACAAGGGTCAGTTTTCCACTGGGGTTGGGCTTTGTGGAGCAAATTCTTATTGTGACTTGGCTATGTAACATTAGAATGAAATTACTGTCAAATATCAAAGAAGAATAAAAGAAAAAAAAAAAAAAAGGAAAAAATCTCATAAAAATCACAAGAAAACTCATTGCTGCATTATCATTTTTTTCATGCAATATTTTCTACAACTATTTATTTGGTTAACTGAGACAAACAATTTTAAACTCCCCTGATTTTCAAAGCTATTTTTCACATTGCCATTTATTATAAACTATCAACTATTATTCGTAAATACAGATAAGAGATAGTAGCAACTACTGAGAAGTCGCTTAAAAATGTCAAGATAATTTGTACATAAGCTAAAACATTATTTAAAACATGTTTGAAACGTCCTTAAAAAACATAAATATCAACATATATTCTGCAAAATCTGCCCAAAAAAGATGCATATGTATGTACTCCTGAAAGAGTTAAAAAATTTCTAATTTGTTAGGCGGAATAATCTGCATGCTAAAATTTACAGAACTGACATAAATACACCAGAATATTATTTTGGCATTAAACTAATTGTGAGCAGGAAGGAACACAAAATACATTCTATTTTATTTATACAAGAAATTATATACATTCTATTTAATTTTTACATGAAATAAAATTAGGAACCCATGAAATGTCAAAGAACTAGTGGTCTAGAATAACTAAATACATAAGAAAAAATTAAAAGAATTCAAGTAACTCAAGTGAACTACCAAATAAATGGTATTTCTGACTTTGATTTAGTGGCTTTTCCAGTGATAACACAGGGATATAAGCAAATTTTATATAAATCAAATAATTTAAAACATGTTGAACTGACAAAAAAAGTTATTAAACAATTGCATAATTAAATATATTTTCAGATATAGCAATACGATTCTTTTTTAATAATGCTTGCTATTATTTGTACTATATAATAGCCAATTCATTATTTCATAACTAAAGTGTACATAATATATTTAATACAGCATCCAAAAAATAAACTAAATTCTATATCTATACATACACATGTGCCTTCATTGTCATAAAAATGTCTGAAACAAAAACAACTCACGTGAAATGATTCCATTATCAAGTTGTTATAGTTTTTTTATAACAAAGTATTTCCTCTCAATTACTAGTATATTCATTAAACTAATTAAGCCATGATTTTTTTTGCAACAATAAAATTTTATTTTTAAACTAATTAAAAAAAATATGCAACCAAAAAACATTAGACAATCTGTAGGGTATAGCAATAGTTGTAAAATATTGCTAAATACATGGTTTTTACATTGATTACTAAAAAATCATTAAAAAAACCCCCCAAAATTTTGGGTAACACAGCTAACTAATTTAAAATACTACAGCATCAAGTTCATGATCGATCTGCATTACAATATGCACAAACAACAGAAAGTAAAACAGAACAGGACAAAACATAGATAACACATTTGAGAAAATATCACAATGAAAGATAAATAAAAAGAAACATCACTTAAGACTATCCACAGAACCTGCAACATTACAGGAAAATGATTATGTATACATAGGAAATATTGTTCTTTATATTATTACCAAAAGACAAAGTTCTAATTCATTTCTTAAATATTAATAGTTACTATTCCATTATATTAACCTAGATAAAATTAATCTTTATTTCCATTAAATTAACCTAGTATACAAAATGCTAGTATAATGCAACCTGTATACACACACACAGTGATACCTGTCAGAAAGAGCTATGAATAAATGGAATACTAACACCAGTTAGTACTAAAATGACTCCCCCAGCCTAATAAAAAAAAAAAAAAACATTTAATTAAGCAGAGCATACATTCTGCACTGAATTACTACCAAAAGCTGTAAAAGTGAAGGATCTCTATAATGTAACATCATCGTCACCATTTCCTTCAGCTGCATAAGGACTGTGCATTATGTACCCTATTGATAGCTCTACATGTATCTTAAAAAAATGAACTACATTTCTCATCTCCCCTCACTCATGGTTTCATTAAACTGGAATGCTGTTCATTGCGGCACCAATCACATTTACATAGCAGTAGTTTACAATGAAGAAATGGTTTATTGTTTATTTTCTTGAGTTGCAATGCATGAATTATAAATTTGTTATAAACAAAAATACATTAACTACACTGCTGTACATTCTCTTATTAATCAGTTCTGAGGGTATATATTGAAATGATGTGAACCTGTTATTTTATGTTATGTGTTACCTTATATTAGCTATTCAGTGAGTTTGATAGGAACAATTAGCGAATAAAAATACAGAAAACAGTTATAATTGACATAAGCAGCTGAAACAGAAAAACAACAATATATATTTGAATTTGAATTACTTGAGAAATTCTGGAAATACTCAAATAATGTCTTTATTTCAGTTAATGAGATTCTAAATGAAATTATCAGGATTACCTAAGGTCACATGAAAAGAAATGCGATTAAAAATAAAATGATCATCACTGTGCTGAAAATAATGCTATCAGTGTGCCATTAAGGCACTCAAACAATCCCAACAGAAAGTCCCCTGCAATCCCTATAGTATGCCTTGCTCCAGAGGAGCATATCCTTTTATTTTAGTTACAAGGGCCATGTCCAATATCCCATCTGGGAGCTTTTACCACAAAGAGGTAGTATGATTAGCTATCAATTTTACCACACACTTCCTATAACTTATAACATCTTCATGTCATTTCCTTCTTCTCTCAAGTCATCTTGTAAACATCTATGTGACAACTATATGAACTTAATCAGCATGATATATAGGCATCTGCCACTTGTTTGAAGACATCTGGGTTCAATTTCCATCAAGGACAAGAGGAATTTCTACAACTGTATTCAATTGAGGCTAGAGGTCAGCTGATGGGGCAGGGTTTTCCTCTGAGTTATTTCAGGTTTTTTGGCCCATGTAACATGTGAACTAGACCGTGAATACACACTTCTGCAGACAAATCCACATACACAGATTATGAATGACAAGTTCTGGTAATGTTAAAATAATAATCTGGATTTGTGACAGTCAGGTGAGGTCAAATGCAGGGAAAAGGTAACATTAGCATTAGTAGAGGCATACAATGCAAGAAAGCAAGCTTATGCAGCATCAGCCCAAAAAAAAAAAAAAAAAAAAATACTCCCATTTCACCCCTCCATTCATTCCAAATGCTTGTCCAGCTCAGCCTTAAATTTATTTAGGCTATTAGCTTCCACAACAAAAGATGGAAGCCTGTTCCACCAATCAACTACCCGCTGGCTAAAGGCAAATTTCTGCACAGCTGTTCTACAACTATCCTTCCTCAATTTGAAACTGTGCTCCCCTCAGGTTCTTAGTCTGAGCAGTGTATGAGATCCTCTAAATTCTTGATAATCAAACAAGTTGCAACACCCATGATGCCGCAAAAGGAATTTTTGAGATTACAATATATTCAGTAATACAGACTTCCCCCCAAGTGGTATGAGAGACCTTGCTACACGTTATGACAACAGGGAACCAAGCAAAAATTTACGGAAAGAAAAATGAAATGAAGATGAAATTCAGTAGAATAATGATAAGAAATTAACATATATGAAAAGAACATTAGATGAGAAAATGTAGAAATTCATGTAAGCACTCAGTCTTAAAAACATTGATTTCTTCGCATTACGAAGAGGAATCCTGTAACCCAAATTTCATTTATATCATTACAGAAAGGAAGCTAGAAGAACAAACTTCTTATATTTTATGCCAAACGTGCTGGAATGGAATTTGTTGGTTTTTGACTGTGCATTACACTGTTAAGTGGCAACAACAGTCAGGTTCAGGATGCACATTGATAGCTAACTGAAAATGTGAAGCATTGTTTGATTTCTGCAATCCAAAAATGCCAAATCTACTAAAATTTATCACTACCAATGATAGAAGTTTATGCCAAGAAAGTCATGGAACCTGATAAAACAAGAAACCTGAAAGTCATGGAACCCTAAAATCATGAGAATAGTCATGTAACAACACTACTGATAACAGTGTGAATTTTTTCCAGCTAGGTGGTGATAGCGTATATTTTCACAACAATTTTCCTTGTTGAACACCATTCTGTGTTGCATTAGTCGTATGTGAAACTGTTTGGTGAAGATGTGTGGAATGTGCTCTGCATCAAAGAAAAAAGCATTTGCTCAAGTTTTATTTCATGCTTGGTAAAAGTTTCAGAAACATGATGTTACAAACAGCCTTTGAAGAAGATGCTCCTCAAAAGCACAGAAATTCAGATGGTCTTTGTCCTCCATAACAGCATAGAGGTTTTGCCACTTTTCACTCATTTGGAGAGGTGTAGAGTTGGAGTTGAATCCCACTGGAGAGTGGAGGGAACTCTTAGAAGCTTATTTAACTGGGGCTGTAGTCATATATGACCTCAGACAGAAGGGGTAGGGTTTTAGCTTGAAACACATACAAATTGGTCTAAGAGCATGCATTTGTACAGACATAATACACATAGCACAATATGGACTTAAAAGTTCATCTGCTATATAAATAACAAGATTCAAAAGCAATGCACTTGTTCATGCCATTTTGTCTGTATGAACATTTCTGGCCAAAGACAAAATGCCTGTGCTCCTCTATGCCTCTTACTCACTAGACTTTTCTTCCTAAAATTTATTGTTTACAAATATATGAAATTGAAGCTTAAAGGAAAGAGATTTAATAACATCTTGATTCAGACAAAGAATTCTTTCAGATGTGCTTCCAATGATAGCAGAATCACTGGATTTGGTGTGTTGTCCCAAGTGAAGTACTAGGGAGAAACATAATGCGAAGTTCAGGTAGGCTAAACAAATCATTGTTTTTAAATACATTCTCATAACTTCTGGGTGGCAGCCTCAATACTGCGCACCAGAAAAGTTAAAAGTCACAATAGAAAGAGATCTGTAACGTTATCCCAGAAAGTGATTCTTCTGACAATGCAGAAGAATCACTTTCTGAGATAATGTTACAGATCTCTATGTTGCTGAACCCATGAAAAACCTTCCCAATTTCAAGTGGAAAATCTTGCCTCACCCACATACAGGTACATCTTGGCTTCATTGGTTATCAAAGGTTGGTTTATATTACAGAATACAAACTCAGGGGCATAATGTTTTACACTGTACTTGGGTAAGTGCCCAAACCATCCTGGTGACTACGCTGAAAAGTAATATAACTATGTCAATACATACAATGATAGTTTGAAAATAAATTTAAAAAATAAATCGATTATGGTCCTGCAATATATAATTTCAAATGACAGGTGTACAAAAGAAAATCTAGAAATTCTCTTAGCAATGTTAATACAAGGTTAATAAAAATAAAAAAAAGGCATAAAGAGGCACTGAGAAAATTAAGGCAATGAAGTGTCCATATATTGTGACTGTAAATTGCATGTAATCTATAGTTGGTTTGCTCATTTTGTTGGATGAAAAAGTACAGGTTTTCTGGGGGACTAACCTGAATAACTGTGACTTGGTATTTAATAACTCAGTCATGGTATGAAAAAAGAAGCCCATAAAAAGTAGTGAATTCATCTTGTTGAAACAGGATTCAAAACAGTTAGTTGCAAAGGCCACAGGAAGGGAGATGTTATTGTTATTGTTTAGGAGCATTAGCAACTAAGGCCATATTGCTCTGGGGATATGCGGTGGTCATTCCCTGACCTTTCTGTATCCTCTGTATTTGGTGGCTCACGGGCTCGAACCCCAGTCTAATCAAGAAGGGAGATGTAAAGTGACACAACCTGTATTATGTAGATATATAATTATTTTTAGTGTTGCCAAGCAAGGTACAAGTAATAGATAGTATTAGAAACAATATTAATTGTCATGATGACATGGTTAGGAGTAGATATATTGTTCAAAACTTATATTAGTACCTTTTAAATATTCCATTCATGCAGATTTGAAAGCTGTCCAAGACTCAGCATGCATGGCAGGTAAGAGAAGACATCGATTTAGCAAACACTGAGGATATTATTTATCATAGATAATATATATTTTCAGAGATAAAATCATTCCTTATAATCCATAATTTTCCTTATCATGTACGATTAGGAAGCAAAATAAAAGAAATAGCATTTTTTTAAACGTTACATCAGTTCTACTGATATGAGTAGAACATTCAACTGAACTAAGAAACAAGAGAGAATATGGAACAATCTTGATGAAATTTTTTGTATCTCAGAGGGCCCACTTTTAGTTGGAACTATGGTCTTCCTCACAGGTTTCACTGTATATTTAATGAATAATTCTAAGAGCATATTTCTGCAGTAATAATCCAAAATCATGGACAACAATCTCTTACAAAAAAAAAAAAAAAGTTAATTTTTATGCATTGGTAAAGCCTACAGTTTTCTCATAAACTGACATGCATGGTACATGCAAAAGCACCATTTTGTATGTAGTGAAAGTGCAAGCTAAGTTTGCTATAATGCACCAAACATTTCATATTGTAGCTTATTATTCTAAATTATTTGGACTTACAAACTGATTAATCACTAATCACTCAGACTCCAAAAGGGAAACTAGATACACAACAGTGATGAAAACCTCAAAATATTAACCTACATGAATGTGCATGTATAATATGTGTGTGTGAATACAAATGCACAAACAAGTAGGTTTAACTTTAGTTTCACTAAAAGATGGCTAGAAGAGTTCAGTGATGAACACCCAGAATTCTGCTAATATTAAAAATATATCTCCTTGGGACTCAATGTTCAAGTTAATAAGATACTTTTATTGAAATAAAAAGGCATGATATTCAATAGTGAGATCACATATACAGGCACATTTCCAAAATCTTTCCATTTTTTCAAGAGAAACAAAAATCATATTTGCATATATTTAAAATTATTTGTTTCTGACAATTCTGTAATCATACAGAATTGTCAGAGATAAACATAATCATCTAAAATTCTCATATAAAATAACTAAACATTAAAGCACAATTATAGTTAATGAACCACGTAATCAGCCAATTTAAATTCCTTAAAACAGATTGATATCATATAGAAATGTTTTTATTTACGATGTAATTTTTGAATATTTAACCCTTTGCAGTCTAACGTTGTGCCTCACTGTGACATCGTAAAATTCCACATCCAGTCTGATGTTGTGTCCAGCATCTTGTCAGCATTTCCAATTATGAATTTTTTTTCCAGCTGTGCTGGGAGAATTACTATATTATCATCTATTTACATTTCATACAAACAATCTGAAAAGCTAATTCCATGTTTATTGATGTTTATATTCAATTTAATGGCAGGCAGTTTTTTTTATCCGACTTGCTCAAATCCAATGTGGAAACTTGGTTTACTGTCAGTGTTTCTGATTATAAAATTTGTTTTCCCTCTGTACTGTTATCCATTTATACTTCATATAAATGGTTTGAAAAACCAAGTGGATGTTCACCGATGTTCACCAATGTTCAATGGTTTGAAAAACCAAGTGGATTGTTAATGGCAAGCGGCATAGTGTTTTTCAGTGTAGAAGTCACAAAGCAACTTATACTTTGTGTCAGAGTGAAGTATTTAGACATGCTGTCAAGATCTGTCTAAATACTTCACTCTGACAGAGAGTATAAATCACTTTGAGATCTTGTAAAGGCCTTTCTGAAGAAATTGAGGGGAAATAAAGGAAATTCTCACAAATAAGATAGTTTCTGACTGTTCCTTATGGTGTGACTGTGTTTAGGTTTCATTAAACGAACTAAAGGAGTTTTTTGGAATTATTATCAACATGGGACTAAATGAAAAAACTGATATAAAGAAATGCTGGTCTGAAGAATGGACAGACAGAATTAAATTTTTTAAGAATGTATTTAGCAGGAAGAGATTTCTACAGATAATTTGGATGTTGCATCTCTGCCCACCCACAAAAGGACAAACAAGGAATTCAAAGTAGGGGCTCTAAAGTAGAAAACATAGTGAATTGCCCAGATGGAAGGTTTTGTGAATATATTCTTTCGGGAAAAAATATTTTATTAGAGCTTTTAAACTGTTTTGTCATATATTTCATGTATTCTGTTTCATGTAAACCCAAAAATAAATAATTTTTGAACATCATATTTCAACCAGTCATTTTTTTTAATTCATAGAGCTGGACTGCAAAGGGTTAAAATCATTAGTATTAATGTGATGTAATGGAATTTTTTTTTAATATAACTATTATTATTTAACTTAAAGTACATACTAACTTTTAACACTACTCGAAATGGCTGGAAACAAAATTATGATTACTTTTACTAATGAAATTTCCAAAATTTAAAACTAGAATAGTAGAAATTCCAAATCTAATTAAATTATACTTTACTTGAAAACAACAGGAGATGAAAGATGATACTATTTTGAGCCTAAATATTTTATACACAATGGAATCAAACTTACTCTTCACATACTTATTATTAAGGCTCTGCTACTTTGCAACAGTAAAATGACAGCTTTGCTAGATGTTAATTTTCAAATAAAAGTGAGATAGTCTGTTATTAGAAGCAATTCAATAATAAAAGGATTAGCAAGTGTCATAAAACTGCTTTACGTGTTGCATAGTAGAGCATTTTTCTCCCACATTGTTACTTCACTCAAGTGGAAGACTAGAGAGTATACTGAGCGAGAGAAAACTAAGTTCTCAACATCCTATCAAGAGCTACGTTTTTATTATCTAACTAGTAGATTTATATTCAAATATTATTCCTTTACAACCACTAAAGTGGAAGAAAAAGGTCAGTGAAGAATTTTTAAATATTAAAAAAGTGCTTAGGTTAGTTACCAATACATTTGCAAATATTTAAGTAACTCACTACAATAATCTTAAAATCCTATTATTTTACTGATATTTAAGTGCTCTACAACAGCAACAAGACAGCACTACTTGCAAGAAATGGAAACATTTAAAAAGCAATATTTTTACAAATAATGTAATACCAGTATAAAACATTAATTTGGCATAAAAGTTTACAAAGGATCAAAATGCTATGAAGATATCCCTGCAGCAACACTTTTCTCTTTAACTACAATGGCATTGGAAACTTTATTTTTTTTTATCTGTTACATACAACTTCCTCAATACATTATTTTGTCAATGTTCATTTTTAATTGTAGGCAATCTTTTATAGTAGCACATGATGGATATTTAATATAGATTTTCTCTTTTGCCATTGCAGCTAAAGGAGAAGAAATATCAGAAATTATTTAAGGTCTGCACCCTAATATTCCTACCAAATTAATGTTTGTATTATCTGCATTGCTCTCTACCTCGAAAAAAGAAAAGGTTAAAAAAAAAAGAAGGAAAGGAAAGGAAAAAAAAAAGAAGTTTTTCACTGATTCCACAGGATTTTTAAGTCCAGAGATTATTAATCCTGAAAATACCATTTCCTAAATACTTTATGGAAACTTTGTTCAATATGAAAGAACGTTATATTGTACTGTGTTACTAACAGTAAGGACGGATTGTGTGAAATAACATAGAAACTTAACAGTGTGGCCTGCTTTTTCTTTTTACTCATTAGAGCATTTGTCAACTGCAATAAAAAAAGTATGCTGAACTCCCACAACTTCATATTACTACAAGCATATTAGGTAATGTGGTTGGAAGCCACAATAAATTTTGATTTTTATAATTTATCAAACACATATATGTGCTTTTTATATTTTTACTTTTGTCCAACAGCTGCTTATTACTAGAATAATAGCATAAAATTATATCTATTAATTTTGGGAACACTGTATTTGGTACTTGACAAATTTTAATAATCAGAACTGTGGACAAATTTTTTCCCATTCCATTTTGAAAAAATGCTAAGTATAAATGAAATAAATCCATGGGTATTAGCAGAATTTCAAAATCTTTTAAAACACAGTTCTACCCTTTGCCTACACCTTACTTCTAGTTTTATTTCCATTAATGATGAGTTCGATTTTATTAATTTATTTGTTTTCTTGATATAACTAAATTGCTATATGTAAAAACATTACTACTACAAACTTCTCTAACTTTAAAATTAATAGAATTTGAAAGACAAAAGAATACAAGAAACAGAAAGCTGTTACACACTTACTTAAAGTATCTTAAATATTTAAATTGCATTTTAAGTGTTTTTACTGCTTCTGAAATCTCAAAACATAACACATGCCTAAAAGTTCAACAATATACTTAAAACAGTCTGCAAGTACTTCACAAAATCAACTACTGCATTTATGGAAATCCTCAACAGTATAAATACAGAGGAAAAATATATCAATATTACATTGTCAACTATTTGTAAAGTGTAAAAATATGTTTCATTACTATTTAACATCATGATTCTACCAACTTCAGTTTCAATATAATAGAATGGATTTTAACTATATCTTAATAAATAGTTTACTTAGGAAGTGGTTTCCACACTTAACCATTTCATTTGGTGTATCTTTTGTAGGCTTTAAGAACTATCCATTCTTTTCTTTGTTTACAGAAAAAAAATAGCGAAGGCATGACGGAGGCTTTCAGTTAATTTTTTCCCTTCCACAATAGTGGTCATATTAAAAAACTCATGCATCAGAAAAGCTCTGTATGAACTTGAATTACAATCAACTGGAAGTCAGTAGTCTTGCTCTACAATTAAAATATTAGCTTTATGTGGTTAATCTTTCTTTCAGGTTTTATATAAACCAGGGACCTGTTTTCTTTACTTTTTTTTTGTAAAAATTATAATCAATCTACCTAGTGAAGGCTATAAGTTATGGAATGAAGTTACCAGTATTCTGTGTTAGTTGTCTGAGAGCATTATGAAGAATGTGTGGCATGTGACTGGAGATCATTGTAGGACTTATGATCAGCTGATCGAAATAATCTGCTGGTACCCAACGGGCTCTGAAACTAGAGAGAAAAAAAAAAAAAATAGTTGTCAATAGGACATTTTTTGAACTGTACATAAAGACTCAAAAATAGTTTTCATATATGAAAGTTACATTAATATGTACAGATAAAAACATTATTAGTAGTAGTGACACGATGCAAAGCAGCAAGGCTATGAAGAATCTACAAAAAAAAAAAAAAAAAAAAAAAAGCACTCATCTGTACATTCCCTATAACAATTTGTCTAATCCTTCCTTATATTCAAACTCACACTTCTGCAATACCAGAACAATCAAGTACTCTCTGGTTAAAAGACAATTTTCCCACATCTATCCTGCAAGCATCCTTTTTCAATATATATATATATGTATATATATAAAAACATTTGCCATCCCTATATTCGATCTTCTTTCCAAAAATTGCCCTCCTATATCTGAATACAGTGATATCTTTATTATTTATTTGGTCATTTGTAATTTTTCATATATTGTTTTCTTCCATAGTCCCATTTCATTATTGCACTAGGTTTTTAAAATCCTTTCACTTTTTCACTACTCCTTTACTTCCTTTTACTACTTTCCTTTAAACCTCTTTTAGTTCAGGCACTCTGTGTACTTCTCTTTTCCATCTTTTCAGACTTGGTACTTATATCACAAACTACACATTTTTATATATCTTTGCTTCCTTTACTGCTGTCCTGCACATTTTGGAGCAATTGACATATGATCCCTTTCATTAAAATTTCCCTATTTTTCTCTCAACTGCTTAGTTTGCCTCTTGACAATATAATATTACTACTATATTATTTAAGTTTTAGCTCTCTGCTGCTTTGCGGCACCTCCGTAGCCGGGTGGGCAGGAGCAGCAGCAGTGCGTAGCACACGCTTCTTGATTAGACCAGGGTTCGAGCCCGTGACCACCAAAGACGGAGGATGCGGAAAGGTCAGGGAATGACCACCGCATATCCCCGGAGCAATATGGCCTTAGTTGCTAATACTCCTAAAACCCAAACAACAACAACAACTGCTGCTGCTGCTTTGCACAATATTACTCTTAAATGACATCTCCTCAATAGCCATTCTGCTAGATGGTTCTGACTTTTACACATCTTGCCTTATTAAATTTTCTTTACATGCATCATGATGAGTACAACAGATTTAAATATGGTGAGTCAACAATGCGTCACCTCTAGTTTCACTAGAAATCGTGTTGTGTTCTATCCTGCTCCTGAGGATGGTCCGTCAAACTTCTCACCGAAGAACCAATCTTTTGGCACTGACTCGTTGAATTCCATCTTTTATAAACACGAAAGCAATCATCATATACTTAATCACATTCCTTCTTTCTCTAAACGCAAGGATAAACTTTGTCTAACCTGTCCTGCCATGGACAATCATGAAACCAACCATAGGTTAAAATTCCATCCCTTTTTGTAAAACAAAAAACACAGTCTACCTCTTTACCTGTAAAATATGCAATATTAAATATGTAGGACAAACATCTAATTCTTTAAACATCAGAATAAATGGACACAGAGATCCAAAAGTAAAAATCTTTCTTTAGGCAATAACAATGATACAGACTTTGAACTGCTTCACTACCACCACCATAATTTCAGTAATGCTATGATCAAAATCCTGGCTATTATCACTGAAGACAACCACAAATGTGAATACTACGAAAACATCTTTATGTGTATTCACAAATCACTTTATTCACACGGTTTAAATAATAAATTCTTCAATAAAATAGTACGTTGCAATAGATCCTTGAACACCATGCACTATATCTATAAATTATTTAAACTCAGTCATATTTTGCAAACCAAAATACACAGATATGCTCATAGTAACAAGAAACATAAACCTTTTAAAAATATCAAATTCAATTTCTCCAATATCCTTAGTTCATGGGACCACACTACACTTGATCTCCAAAAAATTTACTAATTCCTTTTTTGTATTAAAAAGTCTGTTCTAATAGCACTTGTCTCATTCAGCCATAAATTCATGTTCAGCTTAAACACATAATACAAGACATTAGTCTCTATAGAAATGGAACTATTACTACTCACTGGCCCGTAACCACCAAATACGGAGGATGCAGAAAGGTTAGGGAATGACCACCGCATATCCCGGAGCAATATGGCCTTAGTTGCTAATGCTCCTAAAAACCAAATAACAAACAAACAAACTACTCACTGCATTGAATATTGTAACATCATATTTCTCCATAAATGGTTTTACACTATACCTTGGTCCCCCATTCTTAACAAATACAATTACCTACTACCTTTTAACAACCTTTACAAATTTAATATACATCACTGTTTCAATTATGATCCTCCATTAGGTTTAAAAATCTGCAACTACAAACAACTTGCCACCAACATAGGTAATATTTCACTTAATGATCTCCCATGCCATTGCAATAATGCAGTATATGCTCCATTCGTTGATCACCATCATGGGCATATCATTACTGGATATCTCAACATCATAAATAACCATAATCTAAAAACTGCTATGAGTAAAGGGTTCAAATTTAGACCCATTAACCAAGTTAATCTTAATAGCATCAACAAAAAACTATATTTAAATCTTACACATTTTGCCAACAAAAAGTAAAAAGTAAAGTGCAGCCATTATCAACCCACTGCAGGATGGAAGCCTCCTCAACAATTCATGCTGAGGGAAAATGGACCATAATCTGCCACGATGGTCCAGTGCGGGTTGGCAGATCGACCGTATTCAGCAGTCAGGGGCTTGAACCCCGGTCTACTCAAAGAGCGTGTGCTACTGCACTCCCGCTCCTGCCCACTCGGCTACGGAGGTGCCTAGTCACAAGCTTGCTTATAAATATACCATTCCATATGAAGCTTTTCAAAACTGGATAACCATTATATATCAAGACTTCAAAAAAGCTATTGCTAAGTCCTACAAACTGCACGATAATCACTACACTCCATTCTGCAATCTGAAAAACATATTATTGAATTACAAGACAATTTCATTATCACCCCAGGTTGACTTTGCTATCTTTTGAAAACAATTTTACTTCAACCAACTAAAAACTGAAATTGAAAATAGTTCCACATATACACCATGCAGTCTTAATCCTACTGCTACAATAAAAAAGCTTATTGCTTTACATAAGAAACTGCATTCCAAAATACAAAACTCTACCCTTCCCTTCCTTTATATGATTGCCAAATTCCACAAACAACTGGTAGGTTTCAGATTCATCACCAGTTCCAAAAATAGTGGCTGCTACCTACCATGCAAGCAATTCTTCAGACTACTCAAAACCATTTTTAATAATCTTACTGCTACCTGGATTATTGACAATAACAAAGCTGTTTTAGACACTTTCAGATCCAGTTTCTCTATAACCAGTGTAGAAACTTTTGATTTCACCAACCTTTTCACTTCCATCCCACATAACCTACTGGTGTTTGTGCTTAAACAACTGCTTCACAAACACCAAGAGAAGCTTAATATTAACGAGAGTACTTGGGACAACCTTGTCAATCTTGGCATACTCAATAATTTAATTTTCGATGGCAGACAAGCATACAAACAAATTATTGGAGTTTCCATGGGTTCACAAAGTTCCAGCCTTGTATCTAACCTGTTTTTTACACTATTATGAAGAATTATTTATTACAAGCAATCCCCAATCATAAACTTTTAGCTTTCAGGTATGTGGATAACATCTTAGTATTAAATACAGACTTTGAATGCTTTACTATAGATATTTACCCCTCCGAACTAAAACTTAATAAAGAAAATGCTGATAAATGCAGAGCCAACTTCCTTGATCTGAATATTACACTTAGCAATGATGCAGTTCCTCATTTAATAAACATAATATGATAAAAAAAATTATTTTAACTCACAAATTGGCATTCCAATATTTCTAATAAAATACACAAAAATACTATTTGTATTCAAACGATCAGATTAGCCAACATATGCAGTAATCATATCCTTTTCAGCAAAGCAATACAAGTTTTTTATAACAAGCTTTTAAATAATAATATACCTCCCTTTTTCATCAAATACTGTTTCAATATAGTTTCTTTTACAATTAAAATTAAAAAGAAATTCAATTTTGATTTACTTGGCACTTGTCTGTGTTAAAGGTATTGTACAGTTGTATATTATTTGGTGGGATTTCCACTACTCAGTAAGTAATCACTGTTCATGATTTCCGTTTAAGTTTCTTTTTTGGAATGAGTTTCCTGTTGCTTTACTTACTAAGTTTTTTCACTTGTTTAGTTTGAATTCTTCTTTTCAACCTTATGGAATTTTGTACAATTTACTCTTTTGCCTTATACAGTTAGACCCCCCCCTATCCGCAGGGGTTGTTTTTTTTTGGTTTTTAGGAGCATTAGCAACTAAGGCCATATTGCTTCGGGGATATGCGGTGGTCATTCCCTGACCTTTCTGCATCCTCCGTATTTGGTGGTCACGGGCTCGAACCCCGGTCTAATCAAGAAGCGTGTGCTACGCACTGCCGCTCCTGCCCACCTGGCTACGGAGGCACCTATCCGCAGGGGATATGTTACAAGACCTGCCGTGGATGGCTGAAACCGTGGATAAGCGAACACCTGCTGACCCCACATATAACATCATTTTCTTGTACATACAGTCAGTCCTCGTATAGCAAGATAGTTGTGTTCCTAGAAACCCTCATGCAATGCAAAATCATGCAATATAAACAACAGGCCCTATGGGAAAAATAGGGTTAGGCGCCGACCACCCAAGATTGAACACACATTTGTAACCAAAACATTACCAAACACAATAAATAATCATAATAAAATACGTCAGTATTTTATTACGACTATTATGTAATAAAATATTGCTAATGCTTTTGCTTCTATCGCAAGCAAATTTGTTCTTTGTTTGATTTTCTATCCAAACAGATGACAGCCGTTCCATCTCTTCCAATTCTTTGTGTCTTGATCCAATAGATTTTAATTACACTTTGAGTGGTTCCTGCTATGAAAGTTGTTTTTATTTTCTCTGCATTCTTTCTAATTCTCGGCATTGCCTCATTTAAACCTGTAGCACATGCAATATCACATGGTCTTTCATTTCGCTCAAAGCGCTTCATATTCTCCCGGTGGGCCGGAGGCCAGTGTGATTTTGGCCATAAACGCTAGTATGAGGCCACTACAAATTTTCCCGGGTAAGAATTTTTGACCCAGTCCGCCTCTGTGTATCGATATTGCTTTTCTTTTTCTCTCTGAATCTGTAGTGTCTTCACCAGGACACTTCCTGTTCACGCCTTTTAAGAATTTTACTCATTTTTAGGGAATAAAGCACAATTACAAAATGAGAGGCATGCTTGATACACATAAACAAAGCTGTGTTCGTGTAGCAACAATAAACAACACTGTAAAGGCAGAGACACACTATTAACACCTCACCAGCTCACATTTCTGGGGGTTACTACCATAAAATGATAAAAACAATTTCCAGTTGCATTTCTGCTAGTGAAATCGGTTATAAACTGGTAGTAAAATGAAACCATGCTTCATTTTGCAATATGCATGGAATGGAACTTAAATCAAAAGGGGTAGAAGCAGTCAAGAGCAGACCATCTGAACAAAACAACATGAATGAAAATTCTGATATGAATAACATGGTCAGTATACAACTTTTGTCGCGAGATGTTCCATCTGATGTAATTTCAAAGAATCGTAATACCGCTAAATCGATCCTCCCTGCGGATACCCTCAATAACTGTCATAATGAAGCACCCAAGTTAATCAGTTGCAAAACGCCGGGGTGTATCAGGGGTGAGATAAGTTTTTCGTTGCAAAGCTTCTTGCAACCGTTGTGCACCAAAGGCAAATTAACTGTTTCTCAGGCCCGGAGCAATAATCCAAACCGATATCTCTTTGCCAGGAACAGTGTCAACGGCCGCACTGTCCATAGAGGACAACCCAAGGCCAGAAATCTAGAACGAGTCAATAAGCAAGTCTGTAGCAGATGAGTTGCAAGTAAATTTCATACCTGTGTTAATAGATAAACTGATGTCTGCTCTTAATGATCTGTATACCAATATGCAAATCAAAACCGGATGTTTCAAAATTCATAAGTTTTCCAAACAAAATGAACCAGCTAACAGAATCAATACTCAAATCACCGCCCAATCCGCAGAGAAAGATATTTTGACCTCACACAATCCTGCCAGAATTGGAATGTTGCCCAAATACTCAGGGAGACAATCACCTTTCAGAGGAACCTCAATTCCCTAATGTAGCAAGCAGCGAAGTCCCGGTCATGAATTCGTGTCAAGCAGCTGAACAGAGGTGCAATCCACAAGTGGAAGCCCACCAAATTAGCATCCTACCTCCAAAATTGACCTCAGTTTTACCATCTGTGCTGCTGTCTGAAAGCAGCCATTGCTCACCTGTCATGAACAAACAATCTTGGGCAAAAATCGCTGCTACCCATTCTATTTCATCTCAATTAACGGCTAATCAGAACCCTCATTTCACCAGGACACCCTTTCAAATTAAGAGCCACCCTGCCAATATCAAGGAAAAGTGTCAGATTAGGATTGGTACCTCCACGTCCTCTATTCTGAAATCGATGAGCATGCCTTCCACCTCCCAGCACAGAAGTCTTTTTATTTCCCGACTGGGGCCACTGACAACTGCTGAGGAAATTGAGGCTGCAATGAGTAAAGAACTGCATACCAAAGTATCTGAAAATTTATTCAAGAAAACGCAAAATTACTCGTCCTTTAGAGTAGTTTGCGAAAGTCGGGCGTTCAGATCTGTTGCATCCACATCTGTATGGCCAGTTGGCACTTTAATCAGGCCTTTTTATGAACCGAAAGACCCAAAACCATCCACTTCAACTTCATCTTATGAGCAAAACCGAAAGATGACACAGCTCCCCCCCCGCATGACTAACAAATTGTGAAACTACACTAGTGTCTCTCGACTATCGAAAACCACTGCACCACATGTCCAGCTTCAATCACTTTCTTGCCCCAGCTACTGCTTATAAATATACCGATATGACACCACACAACAACCCTGCTTTTCAATCACTTTCAATTAACAGGATAAATTCCACAAGGCCTAATCTGTTGAGGTGTTCAAAACAATCTACAAATAGATCAGCACTTATAAAAATTCCCTTTCAACTCACCCTTAGAATTTTCTACCAAAATTTCTAGAGCCTCCGAAATAAGCTTGAAACCCTCGAACTCTTGTTGTCCAACAGCATGGATGTAATCTGTCTATCAGAAACATGGCTTGAACCTGATCAGGAGTCAATAGCCTATGCTCCGGCCGCTGGATTTCCATCATTCTTCACGTCAAGATCTCAATCTAGAGGCGGCGGTGTTGCCATCTTCGTCAAAGATTCCAACCTGAAATTTGTGCACGTCACATCTAGCAACTCCTTATTTTATGAAGCAATACTCGTGACTGTGAAGATTAATGCCTGTTTAATCGATTTAACGGCAATCTACATACCCCCAGCTCCAGATATTGCAACAGCTGACGATGCTACCGGCTGGATAATGAGTAAGTTACACCCTTCTGCTACGCACATACTCTGCGGCGATTTTAATCTTCCACCCCACCTGAGCCCTCTCTTTCAACGACTAATGAACAATCTCTCTCTCTCCATTAAAGTTGATGATTATCAATGAGGAGCCAACGAGAGGCACCAAATCGCCTTGACTTGATTCTATGTTCTGGAATTTGCAGAGTCGACATTCCACCAGAAATGTCCTTCAATTCAGGTCACGACCCAATTGCATTACTTCTTGTTCTGCCTATGCTCAACTTCAACTGCCATAATACTGTTGAAAAGAAAATCATATTCTCTCCGAATTTTCTGGATCCAAAAAAGTGCCTCGAGGCAGCGCAGTCTATTCCATGGCATGTGCTTGATGGATGTGACCCAATCCTCGCAGTTGATCTAATCACTAAATGGATAAATACAGTCACCCTCTATGCGTCAGCTGAAACCGTACACATTTCTCCAAGAACTAGAGCTTGGTGGACCAAAGATCTAGCATGCAGTTTCCACAACAAACAGTACCTTCACAGGCAGTGGAAAAAATCTCTGGCACAACCCAAGATCGAATCCTATATTCCAGAGCAAGAGCTATGTTCAACAGACTCAAGGCATCAGCATTAAAGAGATATACTGATGCTACCTTGTCTAAAGGAAAAGCGCCATACTCATCAAGACACAGTTGCATTAATTCAAATCTTGATCTAGATAACTGGATGGACTACATTTCAAGATTCAAAACCAATTCCGCCTCTGCTGAAATTCCTCTCCAAAACTCCCAATTTGCTCCTACTGATGATCTTTCCATAATTTCCATCACAAGACAGCAACTGATATATGCTATTATATCAGTATTATATCAGTTAACTCCCTGCGACCATCTAGTATCGCAGGCCGTGATAAGATACCTCATATCATAATTAAATGCCTTAGCCCCTATATCCTAGATGCATTACTCTCAATCTACAACTCTATTCTTTCCACACGAGTTTTCCCTGCTCAGTGGAACGAATACTCTGTGAGGCCACTGCCTAAGGTCAAAGCACCAACAAGCCTAAAAGATTTCAGACCAATCTCAACTTCTTCCACCCTCCTCAAACTTCTACAAAAGGTACTCCTTCCAGCATTAAACAAACAGCTAATGCCACAGAAGCCGAAACAGTTCCATTTCGAAGTCGAAAATAGATCCACCATAACAAACCTCATAGCCGCACAGACATCAATTCTTCAAGCCTTAGAAACTAAATCTGAATTAGCTATAGTGTACGCTGACATTGAAGCTGCTTTTGACAGCCTAGACGTCACAGCCCTTCTCAGACTCCTGCAATTCTTCTTCAGGATTAATGGAGACCTACTAGCTTTCTTCACCGCTTTATTGAAGAATAGAAGTGTCCACCTCACTTTGAAGAAAACCCACTTTACAAGAAAAATTAATGCAGGAGTCCCACAAGGTGGTGTCCTGTCTGGCCTTCTCTTCTCAGAGATTCTAATTCCTTTCATGAGTCCTCGTGATGATGCTCTATCATATGCCGATGATATAAAGTTTCTTACCTTAATCCCATCGTCTGCAAACCCAATGGCAATTACGTCTTCCATCACAGAGAACTTGACCACTCTTTCAACTTACTTGAAGATGTTTGGATTAAACCTTAACCCGTCAAAATCTGCAATAATGACTTTCTCATTGAAACAGTAACCAACAATAATTCAACCTTTAGTTTTAGGTACTCTAATTCCAGTGGTTACCTGCTATAAAGATCTCGGTGTCTATTTTGATCCGAAGCTGAAATTTAATGTTCACACAGAATACCTCCAGAAGCGTTTTAACACCCTACGCTGGAGAGCGAAACAACACTTACTTCATTCCAACGATGCCGCAACCACTACCAGATATCTTCAAGCCACTGTTTATCCGGCTATTTTATACGCTGCTGAAATTTGGGCATCTGCGTTGCCCTCACTTCAAAAACCGGTGTTCTCGTGTGAATACTGGACCCTGAAATGGCCACAAATAAGCATTGCCGACCCCCTAAATTGAGAACAACTGACATGGCTGAGCAGCTAAATGTACCCAGGCTCCCGAGGTTAATTGACAGCAGGCGTTTAATGACTTCAGTAAAAATGTACACAGGAGTGATAAACGCCCCAAACATTTGGGATTTCTGTCAGTGGCACAATCCTACACCATCCTTGAGGTCAGAGCCCACACTAATCCTCAAATACAACCGGTTGAAACTGTGTAGTCGGTTCCTACCTGCCCAGGCACTCCCTCCCCAAAATTCAGGCACTGCTCCGTCTTGGAGTCGACCTTCAGAAATTAGCTACCGACTACAAATACCGTCACATGCTCCTCAAGTGGATTCCATCTGTGGAACTGGGATAATTTCCTCCATATGACGTTTAGTCCTCATTTTCCATTATTATAATTTACATGTTTGTAACTCATAATTTCCATGTAACGGTATTTTTTTATTTTTTGGCCAATTAATTTCATTTATAATTTCATTTATAATGTAAAATTCCTGGCCATGTTGCCATGTTGAGTATTATTGTCTCTAGTACATGTCCTGTACTTATTAGCAATAAAGAATTTATTTATATTTATTTATTTAGTAAACTCGATCTAATTGCATTTGCGATAATACCGTTAGTTGGAATTGTGTGGGTTTTTACGTTATTATGGTGAAATGTGTTTCCCCTTAACTGATATAAAAACAAATATTGTACATTTTCAGAATCTTCTCTTCATTCCTATGTTGTGTTCAGTTGGGGTGATTCCACATTCGAGTGCCGTTTCTTGTAAACACAAAGGCGAATCGTGCATAAGCGAATTCGGTTCGTGTTATATACGATATCATTACCCTATTTATAAATCGTGTATGATCGAATTTGTGTATTATAAACAAGTATTATAGGAAGACTGATTGTACATACATATAATAAAGTTTAATTGATAAATTAAACACACAGTAAGACATTACGAACATTAAATACGGTAATAATAAAGTACAGCAGACTCTCGCTTTACCGGGATTGGATTAACTGGGACACTTCAAGACTCCAAATTATAAAAAAACAAAATCAACCATAAACCATAAAATTGAAGTAATAACTAGAATAGGTATAAACAGATATTTTGCAAGTCAAAAATTAGCAACAAGAACCGGAGTAATAAGTTGTCATTGAGAGATTAGTGTACCTATTATCTTGCAACCTCTGCTGTCTTCCCACCTACCACTAAAAAAAAAACAACAAAAAAAGAGAGACACCAAATGTTTAGTTTGTTTTAGTGGGTTGCATCGATTGTTGCATTCCGTCGTACCACAAAAGGACAAATTTTGTTTCGTTATTTGTCAGGGGTCTCGAAATTTTTTTTTTTTTTTTTTGTTTAAAATCATGGCAATGATGGGCAAATGCAAGAGTCCTTGAGGTTGTCACAGACATTCTCTCAGATAGGGCAGTTATTTGTTATTTGGTTTTTAGGAGCATTAGCAACTAAGGCCATATTGCTCCGGGATATACGGTGGTCATTCCCTGACCTTTCCGCATCCTCCGTATTTGGTGGTGACGGGCTCGAACACCGGTCTAATCAAGAAGCGTGTGCTACACACTGCTGCTCCTTCCCATCCTGGCTACGGAGACGCCTCAGATAGGCCAGACAAGCTGTACTTGCTACCTGAGAGTCTAAAACACTGATGGAACTGATATTCAGGTGACATTCAAGTCAAGTGGATCCAATTTCAGCAAAGTCCGGATGGTCTGTGACAGCCAAACCCTCTGCCTGTACCTTCACAATGGTGGGACTGTTGGTAACCCTGGGTTAACCACAATGCACATGCACACTGTTGGTGACCACCCAAGTGTGAACCAAAGTAAGCAGGGGTCAAGGTGGGGCGCCCACACCACATGAAGGAATGCCACCCCTCTGTGTTACTAGGCAATACTAAGTGGTCGATGACTCTCATCAACCGGTGAAATACGACCACATTGCTTATTGGAGGCTTGAAGTGGTGGAACCCATGTTTAGTCTCCAGAGTTAAGTTCTGGTCAATCCTTCCCCATCTCTTTCATCATGCAGTATGTTGTTGTTGTTGTTGTTTGGGGTTTAATGGCGCAAAAGCAACTTCGGCTATATTGCGCCTGTTCAAGTTTTGTTATTTCCTGTTATATTGTTACTGATTTAACATATTAGATATGATTAGTTAAGTTTATTAAGCTGAGGTATGATAAGAGTTCACTGATGTTTGACTTTTCTCCCATAATGAGTTCAAGGCTTAATGGCTCATTTGAATGCGATTTGAAAGCTGATTAGCGGGCAATTTGGTATCGTGGACATTCTATGATGATGTGCTTCACTGTTAGTGTGGTCAGACACTGAGGGCATTGTGGAGGATCGTCTTTCATTAGCAGGTAAGAGTGTGTTAAATATGTGTGTCCGATGCGAAGCCGGGCGAGGATAACCTCTTCATGTCTGTTTGACCGAAAACTTGATTTCCAGGATTTCTGCTGTTGTTTGATTTGGTATAATTTATTGTTTGTTTGAGATTTCCAGGTCTGCGTCCATATATTTTCAGAGGCTTTTCGATTGATGTTTTTAAAGTCATTGAGCGGTATTTTATGCAAGTGAGAATTTTTGTTAGATGGATGTTTTGCTGCATCATCCGCACGTTCATTGCCGAGTATTCCAGAATGTCCAGGAATCCAAGTGAATCTGACTCTTTGTTTGTTTTCCCGAAGGTGTGATAAGGAGGAAAGAATTTTTCTTACATACGGATGAGATGGATGATCTTCTGTCTGTAAAGCATATATTGCACTTAATGAGTCTGTGAAAATAATACTTTTTACGAGGGAAGTTTTGGCAATGTGATCTAGGGCGAGACATTGCAAACAATTCAGCACTAAAGATACTGTACTCTATTGGAAGAGACTGTGAGATTATGTTGTTTGGCAATACAACAGCAGCACCAACGTGTGTGGCCGTCTTGGATCCATCAGTATACAGATGAGAATAGTCAGAGAATTGCGTTACATAAGAGGAATGGAGTTGTTTTATATGTTGGCTTGGGATATTGCTCTGTTTCCATTTTATGAGGAACATGTCACAGTCTACTGAACTGATTTTCCATGGTGGAAGGGCTGTGGGGGTATCTTGGTAGATTTTATTCATACTTATTCAATTGTGAGAGTATTTCTTTTAGTTGGATACCTGCAGGTTTGCAGATATTAGGTTTGTTCGTATATAAATTTTCCCATTTCGGTTTATACAGATATTGCCATGTTGGATGTCCAGGAAGGCTTTGAACTTTCGCAGCATAGTTCATAAGAAGAACTTGTCTACGAAGACTGAGTGGGAGTTCATGGATCTCTGTATATAGGCTATACACAGGTGAGGTACGTAAGGCTCCTGAAATAATACGTAATGCATTGTGATGAATTGGATCTAACCAGTTTAACACACTTTTCCTAGCTGAGGAGTAAATGGGAGAACCATAATCTAATTTAGATCTTATCATTGCACGATAAACATGCAAAAGTGAATATCGATCTGCTCCCCATGTCATGGCTGATACAGCTCGTAGAATGTTCAATTTCTTTAAGCACATTGTACGCAGATATTTTATGTGTTCTAGGAAATTTAATTTTTGATCCATGATTAGTCCTAGTAGCCGGATACTCTGTTTCAGTGGAATTTGTTGATTGCTTATCCTTAGTTCTGGATCAGGATGCATCTTTCGTTTTCTGCAGAAGTGTATTGCCGCTGTCTTTTGTACTGAAATTCGATATCCATTATAGATGGACCAGGATTCTATTTTGTTAATAGCACATTGGAGCTGCCTCTCGATTGTCCGCATATTCTGTGAGTGACATGATATGGTGAGGTCATCAGCATATAGGTAGGTTTCAATTGTTGCTGGAATAACTTCTGTTACTGGGTTTATTTTGATAGCGAAAAGGGTTGCACTGAGGACTGAGCCTTGGGGGACCCCCTGTTCTTGATTGTATATTAGAGACAGGATATGATGGTAGCGGACTCGAAAAGTTCTTTTAGTCATGAAATTCTGAAGGAACTTCGGTAGATGGCCTCGAAGACCTAATTTGTGCAATTCATGAAGGATACCATATCTCCACGTGGTATCGAACGCCTTTTCAACATCAAGGCATATCATTACAAGGTGTTCGTTTCGGAGAAAAGCATTGCGAATATTTGATTCAGCTTTTGTCATTATGTCTATTGTGGATCTATTTTTCCGAAAACCATATTGACTAGGACTAAGGAGGTTATGGAAGTCAAGAAACCATGTTAACCGAGCGTTCACCATTTTTTCTAAAAGTTTACCTAGACAGCTAGTGAGCGCGATGGGACGATAATTATATGGATTTGAATGGTCCTTCCCAGGTTTTGGAAAGGCCAGTACAAACGAATGTCGCCAAGAGTCTGGATATGTATCCTCAAGGTATATCCTATTATATAGCAGTAACAGCATGTATAAAGCATTTTTATGGAGGTGTTTGATCATTTGATAGTGGATTCCATCCGGACCTGCTGCACTTTCTTTAGATTTAGCTAGGGCTTTATGCAATTCATTTATAGTGAAGGATTGATTGTATGAAATCTCATGAGCTGCATGAAAATTAATTTTGTATTTTTCCATTTGAGCTTTATATGTTTGAAAGATTGGTCTGTATGACGTTGTTGCTGACAATTCCTCAAATGTTTCTCCTAGTAGATTTGCAATTTTTTCTGGATCAGTTATGTCATGACCTTTCCAGCTTATGATCGGTTTAGGGACGGTTGTATATTTGCCTGAAATTTGTCGAATTTTGTTCCATATTATTCTGCTGTCCATATTTCTATTAATTTTGCTTGCAAAAGATATCCAGGATTCTTTCTGAGATTTCCGGCGTATATAGCGTGCTTTTGCTCTGGCTTTCTTATACTTTATGAGATTAGTGGTGGTGGGATACTTTCTGAATTGATTCCAAGCCTTATTTTTTTCTTTCTTTGCTTCCAAGCATTCTTCATTCCACCACTGCTTGTAATGTTTATGAGACTGGTGAGCTGTCTTTGGTATTGCAATGTTTGCTGCAGAAATTATTTGATTTGTGATATGAGTAACAGCATTATTGATATCAGTATGTCTTATGATTTTCTCATCTAAGGAAGCAGCATATTGGTATTTTTCCCAGTTTGCTTTGCAAAATTTCCATTTTATACCTCTTATAGGTTGCTGTACATCATTTGCTAGTAGGTGACAAACAACTGGGTAATGATCACTGCTATAGGGATCATCGGAAACAGACCAGTCAAGGAGAGGAAAGAGAGCTGGGGAACAGATGGTGAGATCAATTGCAGAGGTAGTCCCTGTTGGTAAGTGGACATGGGTGTGAGTACCTGTGTTTAAGAGTGTTAGGTTCCTATTATTTATAAGTTTTTCAATCATCTGTCCTCTTTTGTCTGTACGAAGTGATCCCCAGATGATATGATGCCCATTAAGGTCCCCCATCAAACAAAAAGGAGATGGTAATTGTTCAATTAAATCCTCAAATTCTTGCAGTGTATACGCATGATTAGGTGGAAGGTAGAGAGAAATCATAGTCAAGGAAATTCCAGTCACGATGCGTACTGCGACTGCTTCAAGGGGTGTTTGTAGCTGAATATGCTTGGATGGAACATTAGAGTCAACAAGAATGGCGACTCCTCCATGACCTGTATTGGTTTTTCGGTCTTGCCTATATAGATTGTAGTTCTTGATTGAAATACTTATGTGCGGAGTTAGGTTTGTTTCTTGCAAACAGATACTTGCAGGAGCATATACGGAAATTAGATCTTTGATATCACTTAGATTACTTCGAAAGCCACGACAATTCCATTGTAGAAGTGTACGCATTATTTGGGTTTAGTGCTTGATTCAGATGACTTACGATGAGCTGCTTGTTTTAATCGATCTGTTTTGATTTTTTCTTTTCTGGGGAAGCTTGGTCGGCCACCACTGTCCATGTCATCATTTGCGTAAAGTTCCAGAACTGGTTCATCTTCTTTCTCCTTTTCATCAATATCCATAGTGTCAGTATTTTTTTGTGTTTTTTCTACAGATTTGGTGGAATTTGTACTGCTTGTTGGTGTTGGATCTTCAGCATCTGGTGGGATTACAATGGGTGTATTAATTGCCTGGTCAACTTTTTGTTTTGTTTGTAGAAGAAGATTACGTGCCCAATCTGCTATTGAGATGTTAGGTGGGACTGTGATGTCAGTCTGTATTGCAATTACCTTTGTTTTCTGCACTGTAGTTGCTGGTGTTGCTGCTGCTGCTGCATATGATCTCACTGCTGGAGGTAGTGGTATCTGCTTTTTGGCTTCTTGATATGTTATCTTATGTTCAGTTTTATATTTTTGAACTTGCTTTTCTCTTTTCCATATATTACAGTCTCTGGAATAGGCAGGGTGGTCTCCTTTGCAGTTTGGGCAGCGAGGAGACTGTGTATTGCATTCTTTACTGGTATGTTCTTTTGAGCCACAAGTGGCACAAATAGCTTGTCCTCTGCATACTGTTTGGGAATGGCCATATTTTTGACATTTGAAGCATCTTAATGGATTGGGGATGTATGGTTTTACCTGGCAATTCAGGTACCCGGCTTTGACTGATGATGGTAGAGTTGGAGTACTGAAAGTAAGTATGATGGTGCGGGTTGGAACGAGGTTTCCATCCTTTTTAATAAGGATTCTTTTGGCATGTGTGACATTCTGGTTTTGTAGCTCTTGTACGATTTCTTCTTCAGAGCTATTTAGGAGGTCCCATTCCACGATAACCCCTTTAGATGAATTTAAAGTGGCATGTGGAGTGACTTTGATGGGAAACCCTCCAAAAGTTTTGGTTTCAAGAAGAAGCTCAGAATGTCGATGATTTGTCGTTTCTATCAGAAGGTCGCCTGATTTCAAGCGGTGAACCATTTTCGGTGGACCAGCTATATGTTCTAGACACCTCTGTATAACAAAGGGAGAAAGTTTACTAACTGGTTGGTCTGATAGGGAATGAACAATTAGAAAGAGTGGCGAGATGGTTTTGGTCACATCTTTCTTTTGTCTTTTGGCAGTAGATGGATTAAGATCATCTTGCTGCCGATTGTGATCAGTTTGATCCATAATTCCAGGAGAAGCCTGGTTTGTCAAGTCCATTGTTGCTCCTTTTAGCCCTGAAAGGATTATTTTTCCTTTCAGGTTTCCGGCCCCACCACGGGGAGGCAGGAGCAGTGCCACCTAGTGACCAAGCGGCTGGCGGATTAGTTTGTTAGTGAGAAAATGGATAATTATCCTAAAAAAGAAAGGCGATTTTCCTTCCTGGGTTCTACTTAAAATCTGCTAAGTGAAGAACCACTTACAATGAACTGAGAATAAGAGCAGCTAGAAATGAAAGAGAACAAAATCACTTGGAAGGATCACTTTATAATTCGCTTAAGAAAATCGCTTGGTCCCTATCGCTTGGCACTTGGGGCCCATGCAGTATGACTGATGACTTTTGAGGTTATGCTGAACATCATGGTGAGATCCAACCTTCCTTACATTTCAAGGGTACAGCTCTACAACGGTATTTGCTGCCGGCCGCTAGTTAGTACACCGGACCGAACCTATTGGTAACTCTTTAGGAAGCTTCCGGATCAGCTAGCATATATTCTTTCTACCTACCTCTACTCTGCCAGATTTGTCGGGGCATTGTCGAGGCCAAGTTATGTCAAGGATCTGGGTATATTCTTACCATGTGTACGCCATATCCAAAAATTTCATTACTTCATACAGCATGTCCCCCCCCCACTCTTTCTTACTATTGAATACACCATGAATTGTCAAACTAATAGAATAAGCTTATCTGTGAAAAGATCTAAACCTCCCAAACACTTCCTAGTTCATTTCACAAATATACGTGGTCTGAATTCTAATCTCAACGATGTCCATTTCCACTTGCAGCCTGCCAAACCCCACATACTTTTTCTGACAGAACCTCAGTTATCAGTTGATTCAAACACTGCTCAACTCAGTTGCCAAAATTATTCGCTGTATGATTCCTTTCGCCTCAAAGGTGGTACTTGTGCATATATCCGCTCTGATATTCCCTGTCAGAGACTTGGTAACTTGGAATCTCCTCTTTTCGATCTTCTCTGGCTTAAAATCTTTCTACCTCATTCTGTTAAATTCATCTGTTTCTCTACCATTCTTCCAAGTCCACTAATCACTTGGAGCTCTTTGACTTCCTCTCTTTGCAACTTGACTTTCTCCAGTCCAACTTTCCTAACAGTGAGGTAATTTTCCTTGGTGATTTTAATGTTCACAACTCCAGCTGACTTCCGTTTTCTAGTCACACCGATCCAGCTGGTCGAGATGCTGAGGCTTTTGCAATTACTAATGACCTTGCACAGATTGTTCATTTACCCACAAGAATACCGGACAATCCTAACCATGCAGCCAACACGCTTGATCTTTTTCTCACAAACAGCCCTTCTAAGTACACAGTCGAAGTGAGTGGTCCTTTAGGCACCTCAGATCAGAACTTGGTGATTGTCTCTTCTCCAATGGAGCCTTTATCTCATGGCTATTCCCAACCTCATATTGTTTGACATTACAAGAATGCAAAATGGGATGATCTGCAAGATTTCTTTTCTTCTTTTCCTTGGTCGGATTACTGTTTCAAAACTTCTAATATCACTGTTTGCTCAGATCGTGTCAGTGAAATTATTCTTGCGGGAATGGAATCCTTTATTCCGCACTCCACTTTAAAATCTTGTCTTTTATCTAAACCTTTGTTTTCCAATAAATGTGCTAAGGCTGTTCAAGAGAAGAATGTTGCATATTGTAATTATGCTTGTTTCCAAATCTTCAGTTTCATTTTCTGGCTAGACCAAAGCTTGCAACAATTGTAAAGCAGTTATTAATCAGTCCAAACTAGATTTTGAACAGGCTAAGAGTAGAAAACTTGCTTCTTGCCCTAATGGTAGCTGAGCATTCTGGTCTCTTGCCAAAGCAATTGGCTGCAACTTTTGATCATCTCTCCTCCGACCTCTGTTAAAACCAGTTGGTTCTGCTGTCACTTCAGCCAAGGATAAAGCTGACATGCTAGCATCCTATTTTTCTTCCAACTCCTGTATTAATGATCTTGGTAAAACACCTCCCACCATTCCCAACATGCTCCATTCAATGCCTCCTGTGGTCTTCCATCAAATGGATGTCAAAAGGATTTTGACAAATCTTGATGCTAAGAAAGCTCCAGGTACTAATGGTATTTCTTCACTTGTTCTCAAAACCTGTGCTCCTGAAATTACTCCTGTTCTTTTCTGCCTTTTTCCATTTTCTTATTCCAAAGATGTTTTTCCTACTGCTTGGAAATTTGTTCATATTTAGCCACTTCTTAAAAAGGGTGACAATTCCCTCCCATCCAATTATTGTCCCATTACAATTACTTCTACTCTTTCTAAAGTAATGGAGAAATCAATTAATCGCCAACTCTTGAACTACCTAGAAACCTTCCGTCTGATCAATGATCGCCAGTATGGATTCCATCAGTGTCGATCCACTGGTGATATTCTGGCTTATGTTACTCATTTATATACAAATTCAATGGAAAAGTTTGTGGAAACACAAGCAGTTGCTCTTGACAGCTCAAAAGCTTTCAATTGTGTTTGGCATAAAGGTCTCCTGAACAAGCTTCCATCTTATGGTTTGCCAACTGATTTTTGTAATTGGTTATCCAGTTTTCTCTCTGATTGCTCAGTGATGGTGATGGATCTGTCTTTTAACTTTTCCACTAATGCTGGTGTCCTTCAAGGTTTAGTTCTTTCCCCCCACTCTTTTCCTCTTGTATATTAACGACCTTCTTCCATTGACCGGAAATTCTATCCATAGTTTTGCCGGAAATTCTATCCATAGTGCATGCACGCACACTTTATTGATGTTTTCTTAGTTTTTACACCAAATTTCATTACTTTGGGTCTTGTATTGGTTCTCGACTAGAAATCAATGAATGTGGCTATCATCCTCTGCCCATGTTCGTGGTATTCCATCAATACCTTACCCTAGTCTTTAGTTTATATTTTATTTCATTATATTTACTGTTTTGTTTTGGCACTTGAAGAATTAAATTTTGTTTGTTATCACCGATTTTATTTTTAATTTGTAAGTTATACTGTCACTTATCTTTTGTAAATTTAGTATTTTTCATTTTAACTGTTATCACTCCCCCCCCCCCAACTTTAGGCTGGTTGACATTACTCAGTTGAGTAATGAAATGTCACTTCGTTGTTTACTACCAGCACTGTGGTGGTTATATTGTTATTAATTTTTTATCTTATCTTATATACAATTCCAATAACCATACATAACATTTCACAAGATTTACAGTATCATTCTTTCAATTATTAATATAGTTAACTTAATTAATTTTCCTTAGAAATCAAGTTTACAGGTGTATAGTTACTTCCACCTTTGAATTCCCTTTAAAAATAGAAGAGGCATTTGCACATCTTCAATCCATAGAGACCTCCCCTGAAATTTAAGGACACAGCTGGAACTAGGCAATCCTACGCTTGGGGCAAAAGTGTTATAAGTATGCCCCCATTATATGCTAGTAGTCAATCTTTCAGTAGCGTAGCTAGGGTCGTTGATGCCCGGGGGCAACATGTCTTCCTGGAGCCCCTGATTGTGATAGATAATCCCTTCAGTATGTGCCCCTTAAGCTCAGCACCTGGGGGAAAATTCAACCCCATCTGCACCTCCCTTGCTATGCCTCTGCAATCTTTATGAATTTATAAAAATTACTATTGCAACAGTCTACGATTTTCATATAACAAATATAACAAAACAAAAATATGAAATATTTACAAATATTTGTTTATATCTGCAGAGAATTTAATTATATATAAACTACAAAGAAATTAGAAAACCAGATAGTTTACGTTTATATATCTAGTATAAAATCATAGAAAATATTGCGAAATATAGTACTTTTAACAAAATAACATAAACTAAAATCATGCAATGAAGGTGTATTATGTTAATTGAATTTTTCTCACTTTGAAGGACCTTTCACAAGAAGCTACTGTTATTACAGGCAGGGTAAAAAAAATTCATAGTGCTATTTCTATATTTTGATAAGATTCTAGTAGACAATACTCATGAACGAATTGGAGAAGTTGTAAAGGGGTTACAGATTTTATATTCTGATTTTTCAAATGTCTGTTGAAATATCAACAGATATTTGAAAAAATTTGTTTGTCCTCCAGTGGTTAGCACTGGAGGACAAATCAAAAAAGCTCAGAGGTGTGATAGATGTTTGTAATTGGAGTTTCTCTGTTATTTTTGAAATTTGTAAAACACTGTTTCTCCCTGATATTTTTTTCCCTAAGTGATTATAAATCCCGAATTTATAATTTTTTTCACTCTCACAAAAGTTTCTGGAATCATAAGTAGCACGTACCAAGATATTGCAGTATTTCTTTTAATAAAATTTTTATTTTTATTTTAAACAAAGAACACAAGTTGACCAGTAGCTGTTATCAGTGTCGGGAATATACCTTAATATTTTGACTGGCTATAGAAAGCAGTGACTAGCATGACTTCTCGATATGTGGGATAGGTGGTTGCATACGTTTTACGTTCCACTTACATTGTGGAATGGTAATTCCTTTAACACTTAATTTTCACTTTCTAATTGCTTAAATTGCCTAAAGGCCAGTGGTGGAAACAAAGTATACAAAGTTAAGTCTCTCATAATCTGTTTGTTATATGCACCCTTAAAATGTTGCACCTGGGGCTGGCACGCCACTCATCCCACCCAAGTTCCGGCTCTGTTTAAGGATGATGTGTTCATAATTATGGCTCAAGGTTTACTTACTTCTTTTGCTGCTTCTTTTAATGTAATTAAATACATTCCATCATCCCCATATGCCCTATTTACTTTTAGCTCAAAAATTTCTCTTACACTTTCCTCTCACTTATCACAAAATCATTAGTTCCAAGTTGTAAGTTAGCATACTTTGCCCATTCCAAAATACTTCTTGAATGTAGATGCAATATATTTATTCCCTGACCAGAATAAGATCATCAATAGTTACACTGTTGATATCTAACAATCAAGTGGGGGGGTCAATGCTTTCCTTTTAGTGTTAATTTAACTTAAGAACTCTACTACTCTTCTTTGCATTCCTATTCACCTTGCCACCTCTTTAGCTTCTCTAGTGTATTGATATAAGAAGCAGGCATTCAGTTGACCCAGAAATATACTTTTACTAATGAGTTACACACTCTGAGTTCCAATCTATTTCTGTGAAATTAAAGTTCCCATAATAAGACACTTCCTTCAATATCTGCATGCCTTTTTCAGTCATTTGGTCCATAATACAACCCATGTTTCCCTCCTGCAAAATTAAAGTTTCCATAATATTACATGCAATATGACGAGGAAAAAAAAAAGAAAATGCTGAGTCATTATTTTGCATATTAAACACAGTAGTAGATTACTTTTAGGATGCTACTATACTTTTTGAAGGAGGCCATCATCTCTGAACTAATCCTTTTACATATTTTCCTGCTTATTACTGTCAAGGCTTATTATTCGTTTTAGGCCAGTGGTTCCCAAACTGTGCCATGACCTTCTTCAAGTACTGTGCTTAACATCAGGGAAGAATCTACTGAGTTCAAGGGCAATCCTTCTCTATGTGTGCAAATATATCCTTTTAACTCCAAGTTTAAAAGTGATAAACATTTGGGAATCAATTTAGACAACTGTACTGCTCCACTTCAATAAACTTCATTTTCAATTTCTACCATTCTTCAATCAGCATATTTGTTATACATAATTTTAGTTTTGCTGGGATCCTTCAGGACCTTTTTTGTTTGCCCAGTACATTCAATTCCTGAAATCTTTATTCTCTTTTGTTTACTACCCAACTGGAACTATATCATCAGCAAACCTTAGATGATTCAGCATTTCACCATTTTTGTTAATGCCCTTTTTCATCCAGCTCAATTTTCAAAGTATATGCTAGATAAAGGATGTTGTCCCATTATTTAACTGTTCAACATTTTAAGTATAAAAAAAAACAGCAGTATGTTACTTTCAGGAAGCTACCGTAATTTTTTTGAAAGTCAGCTCTCCTGAACTATTACTTTTTCTTATTACTCTCAATTTATCATTGACAGAGCTCACTATTTGATTAAGATAGATTCTCAATTTAGAACCAAACTTCAAAACTCAAATATAAGTCAGCTGCATTTCTTGTTCCTGGTGAGGCTTTCAGGACTGCCTCACCAAATCAAAAGTTTTCTTATATTTTATGAATATTAAGAAGTAGCAATTTAAATTTATTGGCTTTTCAATTATTTAACATGCATATAGTCTATTATACAGAACAGCCACTCTTGAATACAAGTCTTTGTTGCTGACTATCCAGGTTCTTCCAGTCAGTTGCAGTAAATTTAATAAATTATATAGTGTTCTACTTTTATGAAACTAGAACTGCTGCTATTTACACATATATACTACATTCGAATTCTGTATCTCTTAAATCAGAATGTCTCATATTTCTGATATAAGGAATAAAAAATGTTATTCTTTATACACAACTCCTGTTGTATCTTTCCATTTTTCCAAAAGATCTTCTCCACTGGTATCACCGTTACATCTACTTATCAGTGTGTTCCTTAATTATTTAAGCTGTTCCTACCTTTACCCCCCCATCGCTGTTCTAATTTTATCATATGCTTGTTTTCTTTTCTATCATTAGAAGAATTCTTTTCTTCTTTTATGGAACTTGCTGAATTCCTCTTTTATACTAATTTGTTATGAATATTGTAATGCTTGACACAAACAGCAATCCACAAACTGTTTCTTTTACCATTTCATTGAATGCACTGAATGCATTTGAAACATTAAATTAAAAATAGATTAAGTGAATTTGCTGGCTACAGTTCAGAATCAGAGACTACTATGTTAAGCCAAAACAATTCACGATACCCCTATTGCAGTTTTTACATCTAAAATATCATGAAACATCAAATGAAATACTGAGTAATCAAGTGATTTATTTAAAAGAAAAAAGCTTACCCAGTGTCAGACTGAATAATGTGCAACAGTCTACCTGGAGGATAAAGGGGAATGTGAGAAAGCTGTCTGGATGCTATTTGGCTACTGCTGCTGCTACCTTCTGAAGAACCTTCCTGAAATGGACCAAAACAAGGATGCTTGAAAAAAATCAATTTCACCTAAAAATTATGATACAAGTTAAATAATAAAATTAACATCACTTCAACTTTTCTTCTTATGCACAATATACTATTAACTGAGGCAAGCTGATCTCAGGCTGTGATAAGAGCCATTCTTAAATAAATCTTACACAAGTTTTGCAATTTTTTCTCCAAATAAACTACTTTTAGAAGCAGAGTATTTGTATCTGCCTTTATTTGTATTTCACAAAAATACAAGGGCAGAATATTGTAATAAAATTATTACAGTATTCTACAATATACCTGAAGTAGAAGTGCACCCAGTGACCAGGTTCCAGCTAGGTGGACTCTGGGTACATTCATCGCATGCAGACTTGAAACATTGGAAAAAGCAAAATTTTGCATCAAATTCTGGAAAGTAAAAGAACCGACACTGAAATAGTGTCGGTTCTTTTCCTGTAAAAACTGATATTAATATTAAGATAACTGAAATAACATATCAATATTTAAATGTTTTCATAAAAATCTTGAAGACAGAAATATTTCTTCTTCAAGAAATGGGTAATGCATTTTTTTGAGTGTGTTCTGAACACTTGAATTTCTGGTTTTTTTGTGATTAATGTTAACCCCAAATATGAAGTGGAACCTAAAAAATTATAGTATCACATATGGGTTGAAAAGATAGAATAACCCGTTAGTGTGAATTTTAACTAACTCCTTATTGTAAATTCAGTGTGGAGAAAATATCATTTATTCTTTATTAACACCAAAAGGTGACTTTTGAAGCTAGCAATTGAAATAACTATGAACTGGTTACTGTTATCAATACTGTTCCCATTAAAATAATGGAGGCAGTAATAGAAACTTCATGACTATTACCTTCTATCAAACAAGTGCAATTTTTCAAACTGTAATATAACATTAATATAATGGAACATGATATTCCATTTAAACAACAATTAAAATTTAAAAATGCTAAGATTATTACCTGTGAGCTATTTGTAACATAATTACTCCCTGAGTTGTTACCACCACTAAGGTGTTCAAGGAGAGGACGTGACATCTGTCCTGTTGAAGATTCTGTAGATTCTGTAGATGATGGTGACTGAGTTCTAGCTAATCTGGGCCATATACCTTGTAACAATATTTTAAACTAAAAAGAAACAAGATAAAAAAATCACTTTTAAAATGCCATTTAGGACTGAATTTCTTTTAGTATTGGAAGGATATAAACTGATATAGTAATTACATATTAGATCACTAGCTTTTTACCTAGATTCTGTGAGAAAAGGATGGTCAAAATATCCCCAAGAGACTTCTTGTCCAGCTAAACAAATTACTAGCTTTTATAAATCTATAGTTTTGCTTATTTAAATGCATAAATATTATAATTTCTCTTTTGACTATTTGAGCACAGTTTTGCAGGTCTTCTGTTTCATGCTATTTTGCTGCCAAAATCTGAGACTATCCAAAACAATACAAATGTGATATGAAACAAGATAAACTCTACAACTTGTGTGTTTTTTTTTTTTTTTAACAGAACAAAATAAATAAAAAAAAAAGAGCTAAAATCAAATTAAACATTAAATTTTTACTTTATGTTTACCATCAAAAACAAAGTACAACAAAGTAAAAATATGTCACATGTCATGACAATTATTTATTCTAACTGGACAGCAACTTAAGTACATTGCTAGTCAGAACTTACCTTGTACATTTTTCTAAAACTGTAGTTATTATTAATCAGCAGGCATAGTAGTTAAATGATGAAGATGTTGTCTATTCTGTATTTAGCATGTCTGCAAGCTCTTTGCCCTCCCCCAAACCCACCAATGATGTTTATTTACAATTTGGAAATATGTACATAATGGAGTGAAACATTTGGTGGTATTTTCTTACCACTTTTTCAGTGACTTCAAAGTTATTATTATGTAATTCTTAAAATTCTAGTTAAACTGAAAAAATTCCGATTTAAAGTTAAGAAATGTTTATGGAAGAGAGGGGAGTCAAAAATCAGTGTCAAAGGGATGGATTTACAAGTGGCAAGAAATGACTTTCTGTAGGAAAGGTCTAAGGTGATTCTCATCTGGCCAGACAACAACAGTGTAAATAGTATTTGTCATATAGTGCAAGGGAGCCACAGGTTTCTGCTGCACTGGCCAAAAAAAAAAAAAAACACAACACCAAGTAGATAAGAAAATGCAAATTATATGCTTCTTCCCCCTCACAAAGGTAACTATCCAGTGAACCTTTGAATTTATTCAAACTGTCAGCTTCAACTACCTGTGAGGGAAACTTGTTCCAACAATCAATGTCTTGCTGGCTAAAAGAAAACTTCCTGCAATGCAATCTAAACCTCAACCCCTGAAACTGAATTAATGGCCTCTAGTTCTGAAATTCCTTATAACAGTGAGAATTCCAACTTCATTCATTTTAATCAAGTCATCTCTGAGGTGCCTGGTTCCCAAGCTCTGTAGCCCACATAATCGGAGTCTTTCCTCATGCAGTTGTCCCTCCGATCCTGCCATTTGAGTTGTCCTTCTTCCGATCCCGCCATTTGAGTTGCCCATCTTTGAACCCTTTCAAGAAGCTCAATATCTTTTTTCGGATGAGGTTTCCACACTTGAACACAGTATTCCAAATGTCTTATATGGTGGAATTATGATCTCCTATCTCTATAGTGTTCAAGTTTGTTTGTTTGTTATTTGGTTTTTAGGAGCATTAGCAACTAAGGCCATATTGCTCCGAGAATATGCGGTGGTCATTCCCTGACCTTTCCGCATCCTCCATATTTGGTGGTCATGGACTCGAACCCCAGTCTAATCAAGAAGCATGTGCTACGCACTGCCGCTCCTGCCCACCTGGCTATGGAGGTGCCTGTGTTCAAGTACGGAGTACTTGAACACAGTTACACTTCCTATAATACAGGCATTCACTTTCTTCTGTATATCTCTTCTACAGCCATCTTCATGAATACTATTCTAATTTAGAATCTAATTGAGCCGTTTTTTCCATACTGGTCTGAACAGGCGCATAAGTTATTACAAACTTGACAAACCAACTTTTCTTCTTCATCCCCCCACTTACATTTCTTTGGAACAATCTTCCTTCTTATGCATTTCTTGAAAGTTATACTTAAAGAAAATAAAGCTGAATGTTAAAAAAAAAAAAATCAGAGGACCAGAAACATTTTCCACACAATGAATAATGCAATTGCCAGTTTGCACTGTCTGGACCATGTATTTATCACTACTGACCATCATTCCTTCTGGATTAGCAGCCTTCCATTCATTTCATCCATTTGTTTAACTGGATTTGTACACACCTATTTAAAAATTACTTATTCCAATTTTTGATTTTTTTTAGTTTACACTGTAAATTTTCTTTATCTTTCCTAACTTTCATTTACTTTTATTTTTGATAACTGATTTTCATGCCAAATTTTTACTGTTGCTATGTTTAGTATGGCTATCAGGTTAGTAACTAAGTTTATTAATATTTGCTTTTTTTTTTTTTTTTTTTTTAATTTCAGCAAGATTCATTTGGATGAAGGATGGTGATCACTGATTTAAAATAAATAATAATATCCCCAAGTTTTGCAACTCTACCCTGTATGATTAAGGTTTCTGAAATTTTTCCACTCACGAGGATGTTCATTTATTTTGTTTCCATTGAGAAACAATGTCATACCTTAAAACAATAATTATATCCTTTAAATAATCCACTAAAAGGATTATTTAAAGGATACAATTGCTGTTCATATAATCAATGTAATCAAAAAGCATGCAGGGGTTACTATGCTTTAAAAAAAAAACACAAGCAATAAAGGCTCAGATTTTCAACTACATTACAATACACAATACAAATTTAACAAATCCTTAGAATGTTTATCATATGAAAATAAAAATAATAAAAAAAAAATGATATTGATCACAAAAATGCCTGAAAATTTATATATTTTTTATTAATGATTAATGACATTTTTTATTAATGATCAACCAACTAACCTTTGGTTGATCACAGTCAAGGATGCAGTTCAGAAGTTTCCTTTTCATATCCTCCATATTTGGTACACTCAACCTTGGTACTAAATCATCCTCTAGAACTACTGAAAGAACAAAGTCTTCTGAATACTTTACACATTCCAAACTCAGAAGTCCACCAGGAGGGGCAAAAGCAAAACATCTAAGGTTTGAATAAATAGGTCTTAAGAGAAAAGCCAACAGTGTTGCTGTCCCTGCACCTAAACTGTGTCCTGTAATGACAAGTGAATAACTTTGATGGAGAGCAAATGCATCACTTAATGCATGACTTTCTTCTAACCGTCTCTTAACAAAGTTTGCTGCCCGCAGCATCCCTCTGTGGCACTGTGCACCTTGTGGACATCCCTCTGTGCAGAGTAAGTCACACTCGGCAGTAAGATCAGTCAAAGCATCCTGCAGTGAGAGAGTACCCCGTATGGCTACAATAATAGAGCAGGTCTGATGGTCTACTGCCACATAAAATGGAACTTCATATACACGATTATGGAAGGAAACATATATTAAATCTTCTTCTGTCAGTCCAGTTGTAAGTTTAAGTGCAGCTGTATGACACTGACAACAGTTATCATCAACATTATAACTAGGTTGTTTTCTGAGACAGATACAACAGCTGTAAAGAAAATGTAAAATTTAAATAAAATTAAAAAACAAATCTTTCAATTTTAAATACCATTGACAGTTAAATAACATTTAGCTTATTATATTACTATTTATATTATTATATAACATATAATTAGTAATATTTAATTGTGAGTTCTATGCTCTAATTTGTTGCAAGTTATGCATATTAAAAGAGGGTTCAGTCATAAAACTAAACTTCACATTCATTTTTTTATATTATCAACAGAAATAAACTGCTCTCACTTAAGAAAAATGAAAATTAAAATAATAAAAGATTAAACTTGAAATGAACAATATCCATTTATTTACTCCATTTATGCTACTGTATATTAAAAGCATTCAAGAAACAGTTATTTCAGAACAAAATCCTTGAATTACTGCATTTATAACTGCATTCTTACTGATGATGTTTTCCATAAGTTTAGTTTTAGTAAATTTATAATAAATACACTTCAGGAAGTTTTTAGAATAATTGTATTCTGGATACTATACTTAGTATCTATGTAAAAGAAATTCTCACAGATCAGATTTTGGGGAGAGGGAACCCTCAAAACCTTACAACTTACAAAATAAATTAATATTAAAATTATGGAAGAAAGTTTGTATGCATAAAACTATTTAAACATTTAGATACATACAAATATAAGTTAAGCTAAATGATTAGGACACTTAAAACTAGTCCTTTACTGTAATTTATAATCAAAGAAGATGCCAAAATGGATGACAAGAGTTGATGGATCTTATACGGCAAAGAAGGAAGCAGTTACAGATTATTGCACAACACTTCCATATAAGATTAAAAGCAGGTACATAACACTACTACAGGAAGTATCATGAAATGACTGAGAGTTATCCATATTACTTTAAGAAACTAAAGACAGATTACACTCTATGCAGGTTAAAGTACAATGGACTCCCACTTTACGATTGGTTCACTGTATGATCAAATTATTTTATGATGGACTCTCCATAATAAAATACCATTCACTATATGATATGCGGTAAGTAGTGGTCATTGTGATCACGTTTGAGAATTGAATTTTAATTCTATTACACGGTGATTCTAATAAGCAAAAATAGGAGGAATATTATCCACAGGCTATAGAAGTAAAGATATAATGCACAAATTTACACTTTAACAAAATTAAATATCCGATTAACAAAATTAAATATATGAAAATCAGAAGAATATTTTCCATAGGTTAGCAAAATAAAAATAAATTTACACTTACACACATAGCTTAATTAATACTGTAATATGTACATACTAACTAATTGATATTTCTGTTCAGTGACTTTTTTTTTTAGTTGTAAAATTTAAAATAGTAAAAATGATAAGCAATCAATAACAAAGAACACACATGCACAAATTTCAACTAACACGATATGTGCAAGTGAGATACAGAGTAACAAGTTTATGAAGCTTAAAAAATAGGAATGAAGAAAAAATTCTGGAAATTAATTTATGTTTTTTATATGATTGAAGATTTCATAGAAAGGGAAACACATTTCACTATAATAAAGTAAAAACCCACAGAATTCCAGCTATCGGCATTATCACAAATGCAATAAGATCGAGTTTCCTACCCATTTATAATAGATTGCACTAACAGAAAAGCCCAATAAATCGGAAACTGCAAATTGTTTTTAATGTTTTATGGTAGTAACCTCCAGAATGTGCTTTAGAAAAATATTACAAAAGGCATTCAAAATTGATTCTTATAATCAAACATATGATAATGATGAAAGTGTAGTGCATTTAATGATTTGAATTGGTTTTTTGAAATTTGATTTTATAGAGCAGCTGATTCTACTAACCAGTGATCATGTTAACTGGCACATACTAATTTCACTTTATGATGGGCTTATGACTGTCTCCGACGGGACCACATGGTCCATCCTCTCAGCCAATAACAGAGTTTGTAAATGTGTGTTTTCTTTTTGCATTCTTTAGTTGAAGGTATTTTTTGTGTTGTGCTTTAATCAATATCAAAATTTTTTAATCAGTATGTACAATTTCCATTATAAAAATCACCTTTTAGAGAGATAAATAGCTTAGTTATATAGCAAAAAATTCAACTTCCGAGGTCTTGGAATGAATTACCAAAAAACTATGTGTTATTGGGTTCATATTACAATATTTTCATGATACGATATTATCCACAGGCTATAGAACAGTGTCTCTGGAACAGATTAATATCATTAAGTGGGGATCCCTGTACTTAGATTTTTACTATTCGTCCATTTGATTTATTTGCACCCATGCAACTAAAAGAACAACTTAAATTTATAACATTCCAATTCAGTGACCGTAACTTTTTTTTTTTTTTTTTTTTTTAACTTGAGTAGTAATTATCGAAAAAATAGAATTTTTTTGTACCCTTATTTATTTTTATTTCAGCCAGGTAGAAAACAAAGTATCATCAAAGATGGTAACTGAACTCAGATATGTATACAATTTCAAGTTATTTCAAGTTGGTTCTGCTGAGTGGGGCAAATTCATTATTAGGAGTAGGGATATATATAACTTTTGTCATATGCTTAACTGGAAGTTTTTCTTCACCACACCATTTGGCTGCTCAGATATATTTGCTAATAGAGACTATCTATTAGCAAAGACTTATCTAATGTCTGACGAATGATCAGTAGCTTTGAAATATTGATCTCCTTAGTTTTACAACAAATGATGAATTCATCTTTTGGTAATTCTATTTTCTTAAAATGATATTAGTAACTTAGTCAACCCATGGATAATGGTATGGTATCATTGCTAATATGAGCATAGGCACATATCTGCCAGTAGACTTTTGACTGCCAATAATGAAGTGATAAAAGCATTTTCAAAGTTGAAACTGAAAACACAGATGCATACAGTTCACTTTTATGCTATTTCAATGCCTGTACTGAATACAGGGTAGGTAGGGTGAAAAAGTTCCAAGACAGAATATTTATTTAAATAAATATAATATTTACAGATAATTACACTTCACATTTTTTTTTACATAGTTTTCATCACACTTTTTTTGTAATACATAATTGAGGGGAAAAAAAAAAAAAAAAAGAAACACCTTCAAAGTTCTTTTTTGATAGTTCCACAAGTGTTTGTTACAGCTGGCAATAAAAGCAGAACTTCTACATTACACATTGCAAAATCAGGTTAATAATGAGAATGTTAGACAGCTACAGAATTTTTTTCAAAGATTTTCAAAATTTCATTGTTACAACTTGAGAAAAACAGTATCATGGAGCAATTTTCAACTTTTCCATGCCTTTAATGATTTCTAAGTACGAAGTCTTAATAAAAGTATGACCTCCTGGGTCATGAATTATGCCTAGCCAAAAAATAATTCTAGCATTACTTTACCTTTAGATCTGCCAATCTAAATATTATTTTTTCTGGGAGATACAGATGATTTCCATTTAAAGGACTTACATTTTGCAAGTCACAGAGATAACTTCACATTTCATCTCCTGTCATGATCCCAAATTTCAAACAGTTCTTTTAAAAGTTCAACTCTTGTTTCTAGCTGATCAGCTGTTGCAAAATAAAATAACAAAAAATTTAAAAAATTGTGCAACTTCTTTATTATGCAAATTTGGGGGATAAAGAAGTTGTATAATCTTTTCACATATAAAATATCAGATATGATGGATTGACAACTGTCGTATTATATTCCAATTTGAGAAGTTGTCTTCAATTCTTATTTGGTGATCAGCCCAAATAACACTAAAATAGAAGATAACACTAAGATAGAAGACAAGTTCATCATTTATTGACATACAAGGTTTCCTACACCTTGTATCATCCTCAGTGACATCATATCCATCTTTAATGCACTTGTACAATTCAATATTTTATCACTTGATAAAGCTTTTTCACTATATGCTTTAATAATCACTTCTAGAGTTTCTGAGGCTGACTTTTTCAAAAAAAAAGCAAAACTAAAAATAAAAATTATTTATCATCAACAATAGATAATAAAATAATCATAAAATATAAATAAAATATTAATAAACCTTTGTGCACATGCAATTAAAACTCCAGATACTGTAAAAAATTTTACACATTCTGATCTACAAAATAAAACAAAAAGGTTTTTCTTATTTGATGTTTATATATTTTTAACAATTTCAGTCCTGGAACTTTTTTGACCTCACCTGTAAAACCATGCAAATGTCACTATATAGAAATGATATTTCTATAAATCTATCTAGGCAGAATTGAAAAAACACGAAAAAATAAAATAAAATAATCGGTTCTAAAATTGATACTAGGATGAAAATGGCATTATACAAATCAAGGCTTTACTGAAAAGAGTATGCTGCCCACTACCCCAGGCATGTGTTGGCAATGCTAATTGAGATAGATTCTTCAGCAGGCAGAGGTAAGAGTGACAAAGACCTGCAATAAACCCCTCTCATGAAGTCTTTTTGCCATTTTTCTTGAAATTTTCTTTCCCAAGTCTGTACATCTAGGACAAGGAGCACCTCACTATTCCTAACTGCTTCCAAAAGGTGACACCATCTTCTGTTTCAAGTCTTCCTATAGTCTTCTGGAAAAGAAACCATCAAAATGATGGTGGGTTGCCTTTGCAAGTGAGACCATAAAATTGGAACCCTTGTGAGGCAAAAACTTGGAAATGATGCAAGCTGGTAGTTACTGCCTTTTTATAGGTTTCATTAATATGCATGCTTAAAAACATTCAAAATTACATAAGACAATATATTTGTTAGTTTTTTGAAAAACTAATGGAGACATTTTACCTAAACAAATTGTTATTTACCGATAACTAATTGGAAGGTATATAAGCTTCTGTCAGGTAGTCTCATAACTAAAAACTTTTAGGCTACATTTAAAATCCTCTTGGACTCTTCCTTAGGACAGTGGGGGGAAAGGAAGATGAGTAAACCTTGAGCAGTATTCAACATTTATAATGCAGGATAAATTCAAAATGAAGATGGCTGAAATTCTATTTAACTCCCCTACAGGTCTGGAGAAGGCTGTAATTTTCATCCAAAGAGGATGAAAATTACAGTCAAAGTTTTAGAAGATGAAAGTACTAGGCAGGGATTCAGTCAACTACAATTTAATATGAGTAGTTTCTTTTCTCATTTCTTTTAGAAAATGTCTAAATTTTCTATGAAATGTCTTCAATTAACCATATTAAAATTTTTCACTTTCTAGTTTGATATTAATGAAAATTATTGTCACCTTAATTTTGTCCTGTGATTGAATGTATGCTAATGGTTGATTACCTGGATATTTTCATATCAATTTCTAAAGCATTTTTTGATATTTCCTAAAAAAAAAAATTAAAAAAAAGAAAAATGGAATGACAGCAAGAAAATAATGAGATTTCTTAGAAGAATACTTGCCAAAGTAACACTGCTTGTTAAGTGGTTATTAAAACTGATACATAAATTTAGCTTACTTTACTTTGCTCCATAGCTGGCATAATCCTGTTGGACAGTTAGAATAGAGGAACATAGGCCACCCGTAACTGCCTCGTGCAAACTTCATAAAATGGCATGACATCTCTGCAGTCATCCAAAATTGATGAGCAGGAGGGGTAAACACACCTGGACTGGAGATTACACTCCCCTGGATTCCACCTATAAGAATAGGTTACAACAATAATGCTACTACCACAGTTATCATGTATCTGTGCACACACACACACACACACACACACACACACACACACACACACACACACACACACACACACACACACACACACACACACACACACACACACACACACACACACCATGGCTGACTGGGCTAGCCTGCCTCGGGCTTGGATCAGAGTAAAATGCAAAAACTTTGGGAGGTGCATTATGGCCACAAAAGCCAATGTGAACTAACAAAAAAAAAAAAAAAAAAAACACTACATGTAGTCCATTAATGTACTATGCACTGAGAACCCAAAAATATATATTAAATTTGTGAGATTTATTTAATTTTCAGTTCAACAATATTATAACAGGCTTGTGCAATATGTACTGTCCTCCTATAGATGGAGTTCTTAACCAGAGGGCTTGCCATCTAGGGGAGGTAAGAAGGCCTCCCAAAATTGAATTTTCTCACCATATATTTTATTTACAAATTCTGAAAGCATAAGGGAGATGAGGCAGCAGAGAAAATTGAAAGGGAAGTAACTGTATAAAAAAAAAAGGTTAAAACCCCCTAGTTTACAGAAATATAATACTTTCCAAGCATCTTCCAGGCATCTTGAATTAAATTTATTAAATGTGGTCCTAGCATTAGTATTCAAACACGTGAGTCTGTCTTTTTATGTTAGAAACTATCTGGGATGTGTTTTCTCCAGAAATTTTCCAGTTGGATGTTAGTTTAAGCACTCTTTGCACCAGTATTCCCCATTACTGTGTCAGTCCCAGAGCAAAATGGAAAATCCGCAGTAGGTTGTATACATTCCCAAGTCAGAATACTGTCCCAACTATTTCGTACTGTTGGAATTAGATAGGTGGTCATAAATCAGTGATCACTCAAGTGTATATAGTTCTGTTCAGTCCCTACTGCTGTCGATTTTGTAATCAACTATTTTGTTTATTGAAATAAATGATTATTAATTATTTGATTATGCCCTTCACTACTGCTACACGTAGCTTTCCACTGGCTAAAGTGTCCCTACCATTTCCAAATAAATCAAATTAAATAATAAACTGTTAATGGTTTCCTGAAGAACAATACTAATTCAATACAGAAAAGAAAGCTAACTATACCCAGTATTCCCAGGTGGTCACCCTCCTCAGTACTGACCAAGCTTAACTTTGCTTAAACATTGGTGATGACTAGACAAGAACTGTGTATTCAGCTTAGTATGACAATTGGCTAATTAGGTATAAAGCTAATTAATAGCCAGGTTTTATTGTATATGTTTCTTCCATTGGATATGTAGAAAGGAATCAAATCACTAACAAAAAAGTAAGTTTCTGTTTTAAACATATTGACAGTTCTTATCTTCCTAGCATGAGTTTATGTACTAAATAACTGCATATGGTGCTGTTTCGTTACTACTAGCAAACTTAATTAGTCCTTTCAAATTTGAACAGCTTTAATACCAACATCAGGCCTCTGTAGCCGAGTGGTCAAGAGCGGGAGTGCAGTAGCACACGCTCTTTGAGCAGACCAGGGTCAAGCCCCTGACTGTATACGGTCAATCTGCCAACCCGCACTGGACCAGCGGGGCAGATTATGGTCCGTTTCCCTCAGCATGAATTGTTGAGGAGGCTTCCATCCTGCAGTGGGTTGATAATGGCTGCACTTTACTTTTTTACTTTATTACCAACATCAATCAATTAAAAAATCTAAAATTCTGAGCAGCTGATTAAGGAATAAAGTTTTTAAAAATTCAAGTTAAACTTATTACCTGTACTGGTCAGTGAATCTGGAGACTGTGCAGACATAGTTTCAGAATGATGTGATGTGGATCTCTAGCTGCACTTTCAGCTGATTGCTTCTGATGAAGAAGTATTAGTCCAGCTTGCTATGTCAGATGGAACTAAGTCCACATCCTATAATGGAAAAAATTCCTGTTTGAGAGTAGGTACAAATATGAAGTCATATTCAAAATGTAAACAGCAAACTTAGTTTGTGTCCTAAATAGTGACAAATGTATATGATTAATTAGTATACAAATTATGTGTGTATAAACTGCTGTGAATCCATGCTTAAAATAATTTTAAAATAAGTCACAATTCACAGATAACTGAGCATCTTTACTCATAAGGACTGTCATGATAAATGTTGGAAATGATAACCATTTGTATTTAAGTAATCATCAATGTGTATAGTATATGTGCATGTTCTTGAAAGTGTGCTGTTAATACTTCTCATACATGGATTTTCTCATGTGTGAGAAGATGTAATCAGATTTTTTAACATATGATCAGATTTTTAAAATGAAACTTGTCTCCAAAGCCTCCCACAATAGTTTTTTTGAGTTTCCACTACTGCATGCCATTGCAACATCTGTTCAAAGTATGCAGAAAAAATTCAGTTTCATTGAGTTCTGCTAAGAAGTAACATAGAATCTCATTGTGATAACATTTGGGTATATAACAGGTGGGTATATGGATGTTAGGGAACTAATAATAAGGAAGGTACGTGTATACTTGCATGATACCAATGCTAGAAGTATAGTAAATAAATTTGATGAATTTGAAGTGTTGGTCAAGACATCAAAGGCGGATATTGTTGGGATAGCAAAGAGCTGGTGTCACACAGATATAAGGAATGCAGAACTGGAATTTGGGGAGTACAATGTGTACAGAAAGGATAGAGAGGATTGGAAGGGAGGAGGTGTTAAGCTGTTAATTAAGAAAAACATAAAATCAAAAGAAGTGCATCCAGTTGATATAGATGAACAGTGCACTGTTGAGTCAGTAGTAGTAGTAGTAGTAGCACTTGATGCAAGAAAGCAAATGTAGGAGCTTATGCAGCATCAGCCAAAAAAAAAAAAAAAAAAAAAAAAAATCACACCATACCCTCCAATTGCCTGTCCAGTTCCTCCTTAAATTTATTTAACCTATCAACTTCCACAACGACAGATGGAAGTTTGTTCCAGCAATTAACCACCCACTGGCTAAAGGCAAATTTCCGCACATCTATTCTACATCTATCCTTTCTTAATTTGAACTTATGTCCCCGTAGGTTCGTATTCTGAACAAGTGGGAGGATCCCATCAGAATTCAGCGTGCTCAACCCATTCAAGGCCTTATAGACCTCAATCAGATCACCGCGCAGGTGCCTAGTCTCCAGCCACTGCAATTTGCAAGAACTTAAGCCTCTCTTGGTAAGAGGATCCCTTCATTCCCCTCACCAATCGTGTTGCTCTTCTCTGTACACGCTCAAGCAAATCTACATCCTTCCTAAAATGAGGCCTCCAGACCTGTATGCAGTACTCAAGGCGTGGCCTGACCATTGCCTTATACAGAGGGACAATCACCTCCTTTTCCCTGCTAGCAAAATTCCTATATATCATTGACAAAACCCCATGACCTGCCCTAGCAGCCTGTCTACATTGCTCAGAAAACTTCATATCTGACTGCACAATTACTCCCAGGTCTTTTTCATTTTCTACCACCTTAAGTGTAGTACCACACAGTTGGTACGTTTCTCTGGGGTTACTTCTACCCATATGCAGTACTTTGCATTTGTCAAGGTTAAACTTCAGTTGCCACTTCTTAGCCCATCTGCCCAAATTATCTAGATCCTGTTGCAGTAGCACACTGCCATTACTGTCATTAACAACCCTGCCAACCTTCGTGTCATCTGCAAACTTCGACATTAAGCCTGATATACCTTCATCAATATCATTGATAAATATACAAAACAACAGTGGACCCAACACCGAACCCTGTGGGACTCCACTAATAACATTAGTCCACGAAGAGCAGCACCCATTGATTACCACCCTCTGTCTTCTCCCACTTAACCATCCTTTTATCCATTGTAGCAACTTACCCTTAATACCATTCTGCTCCAATTTGTACAGTAGTCTTCCATGCGCAACAGTGTCAAAAGCTTTCCTGAAATCCAAGTATATGATATCAAAATTATTTTTTGCATCCAGTTCCTTTGTGACCACATCATAATAACCAATCAAATTTGTCAGACAAGACTTTCCCTTAACAAACCCATGCTGTGTCTGAATTATTGCTGCAGTCTTGTCTAGATGATCCTGCAATGCATCTTTAACCAGTGACTCCATTATTTTACCCGGAACAGAAGTTAAACTAACTGGTCTGTAATTATTCGTGGCACCCTTCGAACCTCCTTTGTGAATTGGGGATACATTTGCACATCTCCAGTCCGTGGGAACCTCCCCTGAATCCAAGGATGCTCTCATAATTATGGCTAAGGGTTTGCTTAGTTGCTTTGCCGCCTCCTTTAATATAACTGGATAGATCCCATCCGCCCCAGGTGCCTTTCTTATGTTTAACTTCAACAATTTCTCCTCCACTTTGCTCTCAGTTATTACAAAATCATTAAGCACACTGCTACAATTTGATAACCTTCTTCCATTTTCAAACTGTAATGATTCCTCACGTGTGAATGTAGATGCAAAATACTCATTCAGTTTGTTTGCTATCTGAGCAGGATCATCAACAGTCGAACCATCGATGTCAAGTGGACCAATCATATTCAGCCCCTTCCTTTTAGAGTTTATATAAGTAAAGAAATCCTTGCTGTTTTTCTTAGCATCTTTTGCCAAAGATTTCTCGTAATCCGCCTTTGCCTGCCGAACCTCCTTTGTGACCTGATTACAGACTAGCTTATATCTGCTACAGGCTTCTGCGTCGCCTGATAATTTATATGCATCCCATGCATTTTTCTTCTCTGTCACGAGTCTCATTAGTTCATTTGATAACCATTTAGGCCTAAACCTTGAACAATATTTCTTCATCGGTATGAAAAGTCTAGTAGCTTCCACGATTAATTCCTTGAATGCTTCCCACTTAGAATTTACTGTTTGTAACATCGTCAGTCGATCCCACTGTACAGAATTTAAAAACTGTCTGAGACCACTGTACTCCCCTTTACGGAAGCAAAAACCCTTTCCTTTACCCCTGACGGTAGTTACCTCTTTGAGTAAATCCCACTTCAGCACACTGTGATCACTGCCACCTAGTGGTTCCTTTATCTGCAAATTCTTAATACACGAATGATCACTGCTGATAACCAGATCAAGAGTATTACTTTCTCTGGTTGCCTCTCGAACATGCTGCTGCAGAAAACAATCATCCAATAAATCCACAAAAGTCTGACTAGTGTGTGAGTGACCAACCCACAAGTTCCAGTCAATATCTGGGAAGTTAAAATCCCCCATTATAAGACATTCTGATTTACTGGCCCACTCTATTTCTCTGTACAACTGTTCATTGTACTCATTCGAGTCATTAGGCCTATAACACACTCCTACTCTTATTTTTGCTTTTGCAGTGCTTATGTCACACCAAACTGACTCAACAGTGCACTGTCCATCTATATCAACTGGATGCACTTCTTTTGATTTTATGTTTTTCTTAATTAACAGCATAATACCTCCTCCCTTTCTGTCCTGTCTATCCTTTCTGTACACATTGTACTCCCCAAATTCCAGTTCTGCATTCCTTATATCTTTGTGACACCACGTCTCTGCTATCCCAACAATATCCGCCTTTGATGTCTTGTTTTCAGCAAGTTTTCAGCAGTGATCATTCGTGTATTAAGAATTTGCAGATAAAGGTTTGGTGTGACATAAGCACTGCGAAAGCAAAAATAAGAGTAGGAGTGTGTTATAGGCCTAATGACTTGAATGAGTACAATGAACAATTGTACAGAGAAATAGAGTGGGCTAGTAAATCAGAATGTCTTATAATGGGGGATTTTAACTTCCCAGATATTGACTGGAACTTGTCGTTTGGTCACTCACACACTAGTAAGACTTTTGTGGATTTATTGGATGATTGTTTTCTGCAGCAGCATGTTCGAGAGGCAACCAGAGAGGGTAATACTCTTGATCAAGTTTTCAGCAGTGATCATTCGTGTATTAAGAATTTGCAGATAAAGGAACCACTAGGTGGCAGTGATCACAGTGTACTGATGTGGGATTTACATAAAGATATAATTACCATCAGGGGTAAAGGAAAGGGTTTTTGCTTCCGTAAAGGTAAGTACAGTGGTCTCAGACAGTTTTTAAATTCTGTACAGTGGGATCAACTGATGATGTTATCAACAGTAAATTCTAAGTGGGAAGCATTCAAGAATTAATCGTGGATGCTACTAAAAGTTTCATACCTATTAAGAAATATTGTTCAAGGTTATGGTTATCAAATGAACTAATGAGACTAGTGACAGAGAAGAAAAATGCATGGGATGTATATAAATTATCAAGCGACTCAGAAGCCTATGGCAGATATAAGCTAGTCTGTAATCAGGTCACAAAGGAGGTTAGGCAGGCGAAGGCAGATTACGAGAAATCATCAGCAAAGGATGCAAAGAAAAACAGCAAAGAGTTCTTTATGTAAACTCTAGAAGGAAAGGGATGAATCAGATTGGACCAGTTAACATAGATCGGTTGACTACTGATGATCATGCTCAAGTAGCTGATAAAATGAATGAGTATTTTGCATCTACATTCACACATGAGGAGTTATTAAGGTTTGAAAATGGCAGAAGGTTATCAAATTGTAGCAGGGTGCTTAATGATTTTGTAATAACTGAGAGCAAAGTAGAGGAGAAATTGTTGAACCATAAGAAAGGCACCTGGGGTGGATGGGATCTATCCAGTTATATTAAAGGAGGCGGCAAAGCAACTAAGCAAACCCTTAGCCATAATTATGAGAGCATCCTTGGACTCGGGGGAGGTTCCCACGGACTGGAGATGTGCAAATGTATTCCCAATTCACAAAGGGGGATTGAAGGGTGACACGAGTAATTACAGACCAGTTAGTTTAATTTCTGTTCCGGGTAAAATAATGGAGTCACTGGTTAAAGATGCATTGCAGGATCATCTAGATAAGACTGCAGCAATAATTCAGACACAGCATGGGTTTGTTAAGGGAAAGTCTTGTTTGACAAATTTGATAGGATATTATGATGGGGTTACAAAGGAACTGGATGCGAAAAATCTATTTAGATTTCAGGAAAGCTTTTGACACTGTTGCGCATGAAAGACTATTGTACAAATTGGAGCAGAATGGTATTAAGGGTAAGTTGCTACAATGGATAAAAGGATGGTTGAGTGGGAGAAGACAGAGGGTGGTAATCAATGGGTGCTGCTCTTCGTGGACTAATGTTATTAGTGGAGTCTCACAGGATTCGGTGTTGGGTCCACTGTTGTTTTGTATATTTATCAATGATATTGATGAAGGTATATCAGGCTTAATGTCGAAGTTTGCAGATGATACAAAGGTTGGCAGGGTTGTTAATGACAGTAATGGCAGTGTGCTACTACAACAGGATCTAGATAATTTGGGCAGATGGGCTAAGAAGTGGCAACTGAAGTTTAACCTTGACAAATGCAAAGTACTGCATATGGGTAGAAGTAACATCAGAGAAACGTACCAACTGTGTGGTACTACACTTAAGGTGGTAGAAAATGAAAAAGACCTGGGAGTAATTGTGCAGGCAGATATGAAGTTTTCTGAGCAATGCAGACAGGCTGCCAGGGCAGGTCATGGGATCTTGTCAATGATATATAGGAATTTTGCTAGCAGGAAAAAGGAGGTGATTGTCCCTCTGTATAAGGCAATGGTCAGGCCACGTCTTGAGTACTGCGTACAGGTCTGGAGCCCTCATTTTAGGAAGGATGTAGATTTATTTGAAGGTGTACAGAGAAGGGCAACAAGATTGGTGAGGGGAATGAAGGGATCCTCTTACCAAGAGAGGCTTAAGTTCTGCAAATTGCAGTGGCTGGAGACTAGGCACCTGCGCGGTGATCTGATTGAGGTATATAAGGCCTTGAATGGGTTGAGCACACTGAATTCTGATGGGATCCTTCCACTTGTTCAGATTATGAACCTAAGGGGGCATAAATTCAAATTAAGAAAAGACAGATGTAGAATAGATGTGCGGAAATTTGCCTTTAGCCAGCGGGTGGTTAATTGCTGGAACAAACTTCTATCTGTCGTTGTGGAAGTTGATAGGTTGAATAAATTTAAGGAGGAACTGGACAGGCATTTGGAGGGAATGGTGTGTTTTTTTTTTTTTTTTGGTTGATGCTGCATAAGCTCATACACTTGCTTTCTTGCATCACATGCCACTACTACTACTATTTGTTGTTCATGGTATATCTGAAAAAAATTGGCCAACAATGCACTTACATGACATCACACACACAATATTCAGTTTCTTGTGAATGTCCAGATGTTTTGTGAACTTCATGAAGATTCTCCAGGGATGACAAACTGTTGTGTGTGTGTGTGTCTTAATGTAACCAAAAAACTTATTTAATATAATTAATGTTAATGTTATTTAGTATTGTAAATTGTTAATTTTAACATATCCAATGAATTCGTCTGGTTTCAACAACCAGTTTCAAGTCATGCACTGCAAAAATTCTGTATAGTTACCATTTAAGATGTTTTCATAAATTGAAGAGAATACTAGTTTGCTGCGATAAACAAGATTTCTTGAGAGCATAAAATCTGAAATATACAACTCATCCTCCTGTTAAAATCATTGGCTTTCTGCTTCTGTTAAGTCATTTCCTGTTACAACTTCATGAAATTCATAATTCAATCCTCAATCAGTACTGCCGTTAGGAACAGCAGAAATCGAAAAGCCCAATCAAATTTCTATTGCACCACATCAGCATATTGATTACATTCATAAATAACATTTTTAACTACAAATACACTTTCTGCTGTAGTTAACACTATTATGCATAACTGGAATCACCAGAGAGCAAAATGCCACTTCAGGCACATTCAGACCTTGCAAGAGCTACACTGAATATAAATGCCACTGCTACTAAATACTAATAACAATGTAAGGTGTTTTCAGGAATACAGGTGCACAGCAATTTTATAAAAATATTTTGCTAATCTTTTTATCCGTTTTAACATATTTTAATTTTAACATAAACAATGTCTTATTTCTTATTAAGTAGAGTTTCAACTAAACAAATCATAGATACTCCAGTTGCTTTTATATACAAGTTAAATATCTTATGTATTCATGCTTCACCTGATTCACCAAATGCAAAGCACTGTTAAACTAATACTTACCTCAAAATAATTTGTAAATAATTTTGCTATTTCAGAATATGCACTTTTAGTATGCTCATCAGATGACACACAACAACAAAGGAGCTTCATTCTGAAAAATATATTTATAAATGACATCTTAATGCATTATTTCACAAATTTTCATGAATGCAACACTAATAAAACTAAAATTTCAGTATAGAATGGGATATTATTTCATTACAAAGTATTGAAATAACTATGCTTTTTGTCTTTACTGCTTGGAAACTATACTGTCTCTCCTATGACAGTATAGAGAGCTTGGGCTTAAGCTGTTTAGAAATGATTATGTTTATCAATGAGTCAGCTTAAAATTACTAATACCATTTTTAATTGAAAAACATCTAAATTGAAAAATAAATCTATATGAGCAACCAGGTGGTGCTCAATTAGATTTGATATACTAAAGAAAACTTCGCAACGAAAACTTAATATATTTATTTATTACTCGGCATAAGGTCACTAGTTAAGCCTACATTGTCCCATGATGGAACCATATTATAGTTCTGCAACTGGGCACAATAGTGCCTTCGAGTTTTTAATGAATAATGGATTTGTGCTGTCGATGATGTTATTCAATTAAAATTATAGTTATTTTAGATTGAGCTGTGGATAAAAGTAGTCATTTCTAAAGAGCTTAAGCCCAAGCTCTGTCACTGTCACTAGAGGAACAATATGATTTCCAGGCAGCAATGTTGTAATGGGCCAAAGCAGTCCAGTAACAGGAGTTATATTATACTCTTAATGAAAGTTAGGCCCTGAGGAGTATGTATGTATACACAGAGCATGATGCTTATTGCAATTATCAATAATGTTATCATTTATGTAATGCTATCACTTTTATGAAGTCCTGATCAGACATATACTAATACATAGAAAAAAAAAAAAAATGTTTAATTGTAATCAGAGCTTCAGTTTATGTTGTTATCACTTTTTCTCCCCTTTATTGTTTTCACATGTGCAGTGGAAGTGATAATGTAACATCCTGATTTGTTCTTGAATACTGACATATTGAGTGCCCAGTTATTTCTGTTTGTATGATTTCCTGGTGTCACTACTCCATGAAAGAGAGTACTGTATCTGTACTCCTATCAATTTGACTGTTTTATATTACTGCATTAACTCTTTTATAATTCTTGATTTAAAAATTTTTTTTTTTAATGGTTTGTATGGATTTATAGAAATGCTGAGTTTCTTTTTAATTGATAACTTTAATGAAGAAACAGTGGACAGCCAAATTATAGTGCTTTATATTACTTGATTTTAATGTTTTTTTTGTCCACTTAAACTTTTATATGTATACTATTCCGCTCCGAATTAATAATGCTGAACTGCTACATTCTTATTTCTTTGGTTATTGTTATCAGTTTAGCTGAGTCCCAAAGTGATCACATTAAGTCTAATTTCAAATAATGATTAAATAATTTCAATTTCAAATAATGTGTATATTTATATACAAAATATCTTGATATTTTCCAATAAGTGCTGCCATCCCTGTGTTTCCAAGTAATTTTTATAATAGACAGCAGAATTTGAAACGAAGGAGGTGACTGCATTTTTCAGCACTGTTGTTTAATTTTGACTTAAAACAGTCAGAATGCAGAACCAGTTGATGAAATTGAATGAGATGATACATAAACAGATGCAGAAGTAATGACAAATTTTTTTTAAGAATTTCACATATAAGAATCTTTTAAATTTTTATTTGATTTTAGTCAATAATTTCACTCTAAATTGTTCTTGAAGCAGTTTCCAAACACAAATTTGATTTTCAGACAATATGTATCATGACTAACTGTTCCACAGAATTTCTTTCTCTCTCTCTCTCTCTCTCTCTCCTTTGTTTCAGAGTCAATAAGTGATGTGCAATGTCACAACTCAAATGATGTTTATCATTCACTGGTATCATGCAAAACTTGTGAGCCACATTTCTAACATAAAAAAAAATCATGGGAAAAAAAGGTATAATTGTGAAGTTTGAATGAAGATAACATATCACAAAAAAGTCACTGAAACAATTCCTGCTATTACATTCTATATTTTGTTTCATTATCAACAAACTGTCCAATCATATCAGTACTGAAAATACCTGTTTTGGGAAAACATGGCTAAGTTAACACGGTTGCATATACTTTACAATGTCCAGTGCAAGAACACTAAATGAAACATTTTTTTTTAAGTGTAAAATTTTCAAAAAAGTATTCGATTTTTGAATACTGGATTTATGAAATTTATGTATGTGGAAGTGATGGAAGAAAGTTAACTCATGCATTTCAGTTTTTTTTTTTCTGGTAAAATCTGATGTGCAGCTTCAACGGATGAGCTTTATCACTCAACTCAATAAATAAAAAAAAAAAAAAAAACCTTACCTGAACTCCCAAATCTCTTTGGTTTTAGCAACTTCTGAGGTACTAAGATTAATATATAAAGGCTGTGGCTCCCCTCTTTCTACATCTCCAACCCTGTGCCCTGAACGATAACGGCTAGTAGAACCAACAGGATCAAAGACAAGAAAAATTCCAAACATGATGGACCCAATAAGCAGCCATTCACATATTGCTACAACCTGAAACAAAAATTGTAAAATTAAAATTATTACTGCCATATAAATCTTTCACCAATTGTTCAATATTAGGAGATTAATGAAGGAGGTTCTCCTTCATTAATATCCTATACAAATGAGGTTTTAACATTATTTATTTTTTTTTTTTATAAACTAATGAGAGGAATTACCTTGATATAGCACACAGAATGCTTCTTTCCTAATAATCTCCTTAAATAAAAGAATTTAAAATAACTAAATGAATTCTCTACACTCAGAGAGAAAACATTAGCAATCAAACATACCCGGAATCTGTGGTTCAAGAGCTCTCAACCCAACACAAAAATACTTCGGACCACCAACAAGTGTCAATGAGCAAAAGAAGACATTGTGTCTATAATTAAAATGAATACAAATATATTCTAAAATTTTTTTACTTTCCTGAAGTGGACAGGACTTTTTGACTTGGTCATGATCAGGATAGTAAAAACATGAAATGAACGGCAGAATTTATAGATGAGAGATCAATCGTTAGCCTGGAGCATGCGTGTAAAAAACCAGAAATCTGAAATTGGATAGGGGCACTGCACATTAATCGAATTTCAATGTAATTTAATTTCGAGTGTTTCAGCTATTAATAATTTCGTATAACTGTGTTGGATATTAATAATTTTGGTGTCATTAAACAAGAATGTATGGCCTTCACAGATAGCGTGGAAAACTAATTCAGAGGCTGAAGGACATAAAGCAAGGACTGAAGCCTTGTGCTGTTTCACTCTCGTGTCCAAAGTACACATGTAGATCCTGATAGGATGAGTTGCATTTTTTGCTTAGAATATAACCCAAATCATTTGTTTGAAACGTGAATGAAGATTAAATACAGTGATTATTTAGCACAGTCCGTGTCTCTGAAAAGTTGGTTAAGCTGTTTATGCCATTGCTCAGTGTATGGGTAAAGAAATAAAATATATTTTTTTCCCTATCACAACTGTTATTCAGAGAAGTTTGTTTCAGGCAAGTATCCACTTGTTCCTTGATATGGTTATTACTGATAGTGGATAATCTTTGTTTCGACATCTGTCAATATTTTTATTTTTGTATTTAAAGCAGATTCAGATGAAAAATATTTAAATGCATTAAGGAATTGATTTAAAATGGTCGATCTTTTGTACACAAAGGGATGGTAGCTGTTAAGGAATTGCTTTAAAATTATCGATCTTTTGTACATGAAGGGATGTTAGCTGTTATCATGTAAAAACATGCCAGTTTTGGTGGGTTTTCTATATATTTAAAAAAAAAAAATGTCATTATTATTATGGACAAGAGCAAAATTTAAAAAATTTAACAATCTCTTGTCCACATTCTCAGTTTCTAAGGTAAACCATAGTCTACAGTGAATATCATTAAAGGTATATAAAATTTCCTGTATGGTGGTTGAGTCTGTGATACAGAGACATCATCTAGATATCTACCATAATATCTGATCCTACGAAGAAAAGGTGATAAATATAACTGTTCAATTTTGGACAAACAGATTTCCAACATGAGGCCACTTAGATTCAGACCCATGGGCAATCCAAATATCTGTTTGATCAAGTCAAAATTTATTGTAACAGGAAGTTTTGTATGGTTTATTGGGAAGGACTTATTACTCAACATTTCCCATATGATATCTAATGTGTACTTAATAGTCTAAAGGGTTTTACTTTATAGATGGGTGGCTAAGCATAAGAAGGCTGAGTGTTTATATAACACAATTGGTTGGATGGGGTTGCCTTCCTTATGAAGTTTAATTTGACCAAAGAGTATGGGAATATTATATGTCCTAGCTTTTAAATCCTTTAGTTGAGTGGAGATCTAATCATTCTTTCAGTATAAAATCAAAGATTTGTTATATTGATTTATCAGGTTTGAAAATAAGTCTGCATTAATTTCTTGGTAAGTGTCAGAGTGTTATTTAAGTGTAAGTGTTATTTTAATTTCTTTATGTAGTCTTTTTTTTATTTAATATTACAGCAGTGTCTCCTTTGTCAGCACGCTGTATAATGATATCATTATTTCTTTTGAGATCATATAACACTGAAAGTTTGTTCTTGCTAGGCTTAGGAATTTTGGTGTTATTTATAACCTGGTTTATCTGCTGAATGATTGTCTTTTTGTGGTATGTTGCAAGACTGAATTTGAAATCTACGATTAACTGTTTCTTGGGCAAAATACATGGTGGTAAACTGTAATTTAATCCCTTGGATAAATGTGAAATTTGGTTTTGAGTCAAATTGAACGAAGAGAGGTTGGTTACATGTGGTCGATCTGGTGCAGAATGAGACCTAAGGAAGTGATCAGTATAAATTCTATGCATGTTGCCAAATTATCAAGTCAAAAATTAATTGAGGTCATTGGCATGTAAATATTTTTTAAAATTTATTGCATAATTTCCTAACTACATTGAAATTCGATGTAGTTATGAAATTGGGTATGAATGACATGTGGGTATATAACTTTCAGCTAAAGAAAAAGAAGCAGTCCAAACAGTGGAAACACAGTTCTTCTCAACTCCAAAGAAAGCCAAGTCAATTCCTTTTGCTGGCAAGGTGATGGTATCAGTTTTCTGAGATGCTGATGAGTGTTGCTAGTGGATTACCTTCAGAAAGTCCAGACAGTCACAGGGCCATATTATGTAGACCTTGAGGTGTTTGTGTACAGAGTAAAATGCCAAGAAAAACTCAGCAAAGGAGTTTTGTTCCACCAGGACAACATACCTGCTCACAAGTCTGTCACTACCATGGCTGCACTGCTGAGTGCAGTTTTGAAACCTTGAACAATCCCTCAATATTCGTCAGATCTAGCTCCATCGGACTTTCACCTTGATTTCCAAAATTGAAAAAATACCTGGCGCTGGTATTCATTTTCCCACAAACAGTAACATCACTACTGCAGTGGATGCATTCCTGGTGATCCAAAAGAAAACTTCCTTCACAACTGTAATCAATGCATTGCAGCATCAGTAGCAAAAGCATATTGACTCCAAAGGGGACTATGTTGAAAAGAAACATTTTACCAGACTCCTCAAATAAACCCTTCATATTTTGACTACAAACTTTTTGAATGCCTCTTGTAATATGAACATTATGTTTTATTTGAATTTTTATAATAATTATTATTATTAGTTTTATTTACTTTTGGCTGGGTTTGCTTCCTTTTATCATTTGGCCTAATACTCAATCAAGGTTGCAGTAAGTCAATCTTAAGTTGAGGGCATAGGGTTATTCCAGGTGTTTCAGTCCACACAACATGCAAATCAGAGACAGCAATGAACATACACTTCCACAGACAAAATAAAAATATATGGATAAGAATGACAAGCTCTGGTGCCATTAAAATAATAATTTGAATTAATTTTGCCACAATGAATTGAATACTTTCTAATGACAGAAACTAGCAAACAAATTCTGTAAACTAGCAAACAAATTCTGTAACGATAATCTTCTTCCCCTCTGACAATCAATCAACAGTCACACCTGTAATGATGCCTGGTCCCCCACCTCAATCGTCATAAACCACATTATTTTACCTGCTTTCAAAATGCTTCCACCTCCTAAATACTGTTTGTTCTGTTCATTGCTTCTGTGCAATATGCTTTCTATAACATCTCTAATGTCTGGTGACTGCTTTTTCTGAGCTTCAAACAACATTCTATCACATAACTTTGTTTTAAAATGTACAAAACCTCATTAAATGCAGTGTAGAATATGAATAAAATATATGAACAAGTCAGCTGTCACTTAGGGCCTGTTTTGGTACAATGCATAGGGATGTATACTCAAAATCACACTAGGTTCCTTACCATATGGTTGGGTTAGTTAATGTGTTTGTTATAATCTTTCAACTGCTATCCTGGATAAACTAATGCTATTCTTTTAATATATACTCTTAACCTTTCAGTGGCTATTTATAATGGTATTACAATGCATTACACTGTATTACATTTTATAGAAAGAATAAATTTCTGTATTATACAAATACAGAAATGTAACACAATGAATTATACTGAGAACAATCCATTATCCTCACTCTCAATGTCCCCTCTTAGTATTTGTGCTACTCAATTCATCACATAAGATATATCTGCATAAAGAAAATATCTGCAGTTTAAAGATAATTTCTTTGTCATTTTCTCCATGATATATCTGAATTTCTACAAAAAGGAGCATAATACATTCCATTCTTATTATTTGAATTATAAAGACAAATTCTAAAGTTTCACAACTATAGTGGATTCCAAATTTCTTACCTGAACTATAAAGAAAACTTCAAAAGGTTCACAACTATGGTCCCCCGGAGTAAAAGCCCACTTGGTACCTAGACCATTCCATGCAATTTCTGGAATTATTAGCAGTAATCTAATATATAACAGTTTAGCCAAATGTCTTCTAGGTTGGGTCTGAAACAGAAAATCACATTCCAGTTTATATACATAATTGATTACTTTACATTTTTTTATTTTATATTTTAGAGATTATGGATAAAAATATTACAAAAATGTAAGGGTTTGTTTTTTATTATTTTTTTTATGAAAACTCCAAACACGAGAGGTATTAGAACTTATAGTATTTAGTACCTTGCTTGGGTTGGAGGTTGAGAAGACGAGAGAAGATATTTGTTGACATTAGACCTGAACTTCTGTAGACTGTAATTTTCAGGAAAGACATAGGAAGGAAGGTTGTTCCAGAAAACAGCAGTTGAATGAATAAACGAGGAAGATGAAAAGTTGGTTCTGTGAGTTTTAAGTTGGACAGTAAATGGATGTTGGCTGGTAGCGGCATGTGTTCGGACTGTTTTGAAAGACAGAGCGGGAATTATAGAAGCCAATTCAGAAGAACAGTGCCCATGGAAATATCTGTAGAAAAGGCATGCAGCAGAAACAGTACATCTATGAGACAGTGAGTGGAGAGACTCAGTTCGAGATGAGTCATTAATTAACCTAACTGCCCCTTTTAAGAATGGAATCTAGAAGCCTGAGAGAGGTTTTGGGGGCACCGCCCCAGATGTAGGAAACAATATTCCATGGTAGGGCGGTTTTGCCATTTGAACACTGAACTGTTGTTTAGAAGAAAAGTAATGCTGAAAGCAAAAAAGAAAACTCACTTTTTTCGTTAAAGAGGAAGCAATATTAGTAATGAGCTTGTGCCAAGAGAGATTAGAAGTAATCCCCAAAAGAGATATATCAACTTGCCTAGAAATTAGGGTGTCACCAAAGATAAGCATAAGAGCAAAAGAATGCCCCACTGGAGAATTACCTGAAGATCAGCATTTAAGGAATTGGTAGCAGATATTCGAGAAGTTGAAGGTGATTGAGCAGGGCAAGGTTTCTCAAAATGGAAAGTGGAATGCAATGTGCTATCATTGGCAAAACTATGGATAGGTTTTCCAGTCAATGGAAGAAGGTCATTAATATACAAGAGGAAAAGAGTGGAGGAAAGAACTGAACCTTGGGGGATACCAGCATTAGTGGAGAAGTTAGAAGGCAGAGAACCTTAACCCTCAGTGAGCGATCAGAGAAAACTGGATAACCAAAAACAGTTGGCAAACCATAAGATAGAAGCTTGCTTAGAAGACCTTTATGCCAAACATGATCGAAAGCCTTTGAGATGTCCAGAGCAACTGCTTATGTTTCACCAAACTTTTCCATTCAATTTGTCCATAAATGGGTAACATAAGCCAGAATATCACCAGTGGATCGACACTGATGGAATCCATACTGGCGATCATTGACCAGATGGAAGATTTCTAGGTAGTTTAAGAGTTGGCGGTTAAATGATTTCACCATTACTTTAGAAAGAGTAGAAGTAATTGCAATGGGATGATAATTGGATGAGAGGGATTTGTCACCTTTTTTTGGGACTGGCTGGATATGAGCAAATTTCCAAGCAGAAGGAAAAACACCTTTGGAATAAGAAAGTGAAAAAAGGCAACAAAGAACAGGAGTAAGTTCAAGAGCACAGGTTTGAGAACAAGTGGAGAAATACCATCAGGACCTGGAGCTTTCTTAGCATCAAGATTTGTCAAAATCCTCTGACATCCTCTTGACGGAAGACCACAGGAGGCATTGAATGGAGCATGTTGGGAATGGTGGGAGGTGTTTTACCAAGATGATTAATACATGAGTTGGAAGAAAAATGGGATGCTAGCAGATCAGCTTTATCCTTGGCTGAAGTGACAACAGAACCATCTGGTTTTGACAGGGGTGGGAGCAGAGATGAACAAAAGTTGCAGCCAATAGCTTTGGCAAGAGCCCAGAATGCTTGGCTACGATTAGGGCAAGAAGCAAGTTTTCTACTTGTAGCCTGTTCAAAATCTAGTTTGGACTGATTAATAATTGTTTTACAATTGTTGTGAACTTTGTTGTAGGCAGAAAATGAAACTGAACAATTGGAAACAAGCCAATTATAATATGCAACATTCTTTTCCTGAATGGCCTTAGCACATTTATTCTAAAACCAAGGTTTAGATAAACGATGAGATTTTAAATTGCAGTGTGGAATAAAGGATTCCATTCCTACAAGAATAATTCCACTGACACGATCTGAGCAAACGTTGACATTAGAAGTTTTGAAACAGTAGTCCGACCAAGGAAAAGAAGAAAAGAAATCTCGCAGGTCATCCCATTTTGCATTCTTGTAATGCCAAACAACACGAGGTTGGGAATAGCCATGAGATAAAGGCTCCATTGGAGAAGAAACAATTGCCAAGTTGTGATCTGAAGTACCTAAACGACCTCTCACTTCGACCGTGTACTTAGAAGGGTTGTTTGTGAGAAAAAGATCAAATGTGTCGGCTGCATAGTTAGGATTGTCTGGTATTCTTGTAGGTAAATGAATAATCTCTGCAAGGTCATTAGTAATTGCAAAAGCCTCAGCATCTCGACCAGCCGGGTCGGTCTGACTAGAAAACGGAAGCCAGCTGGAGTTGTGAACATTAAAATCACTAAGGAAAATTACCTCACTGTTAGGAAAGTTGGACTGGAGAAAGTCAAAGAGCTCCAAGTGATTAGTGGAGTTGGGAGAACGGTAGAGACAACAGATGAATTTGACAGAATGAGGGAGAGAGATTTTAAGCCAGAGAAGATTGAAAAGAGGAGATTCCAAATTACCAAGTCTCTGACATGTAATATCGGAATGGACATATGCACAAGTACCACCTTTGAGGCGAAAGGAATCATACAGCGAATAATTTGGGCAACTGAGATGAGCAGTAGTTGAATCAACAGATAACTGATATTCTGTCAGAAAAAGTATGTGGGGTTTAGCAGACTGCAAGTGGAAATGGACATTGTTAAGATTAGAATTGAGACCACGTATATTTGTGAAATGAACTAGGAAGTGTTTGGAAGGTTTAGATCCTTTTGCCGATAAGCTTACTCTATTAGTTTGACAATTCATGGTGTATTCAATAGTAAGAAAAAGTGGGCGGGACATGCTGTATGAAGTAATGAAATTTTTGGATATGGCGTACACATGGTAAGAATATACCCAGATTCTTGACATAAAGTGGCCTCCACAATGCCCCCCGCATACACACTACTTGGACTTCCTCCAGTCACTATCTGGCAGAGTAGATCCGGAAGCCTCCTAAAGAGTTACCAATATGTTCGGTCCAGTGTACTAACTAGCGGCTGGCCTGAAAATACCGTTTTAGAGCTGTACCCTTGAAATGTAAGGAAGATTGGATGTCACCACGATGTTCATCATAACTTCAAAAGTCATCAGTCATACTGCACGATGGAAGAGATGGGGAAGGGTTGACCAGAAATTAGCTCTGGAGACTAAACATGGGTTCCACCACTTCAAGCCTCCAATATGCAAAGTGGTTGTATTTCACCAGTTTATGAGAGTCATCTACCACTTATCATTGCCGGGTAACACAGAGGGATGGCATTCCTCCATGTGGTGTGGGCACCACACCTCAACCCCTGCTTACGTTGGTTCACACCTGGGTGGTCACCAACAGTGTGCATGTGCATGGAGGTTATACCCAGGGTTACTAACAGTCCCACCATCGTGAAGGCGCAAGCAGAGGATTTGCCTGTCATAGATTGTCCGGACCTTTGCTGAAATTGGGTTGACTTGAATTGAGTGTCATCCGAATATCAGTTCCATCAGCATTTTAGACTCTCAGGTAACAAGTACAGCTTGTCTGGCCTATCTGAGAGAATGTCTGTGACAACCTCAAGGACCAAGTGAATAAAATTATATATAAAATTTCTAAGGATATTCTCCAATATGTACAATATATCATCACTCAAGAAAGCTTACAGTTATCTTCTTCTTCTCAGGTTCTGTGTTCAATTTGAAATTACCCAGGATTACTATCAGTACCACCATAGTGAAGGTGTAAGCATAGGATTTGGCTGTCACAGACTGTCCGGACTGAGAGAATGTCTGTGACAACCTCAAGCACCAAATGAATAAAATGATATATAAAATTTCTAAGGATATGCTCCAATATATCATCAATCAAAAACAGCTTACAGTTATCTTCTTCTTCAGGTTCTGTGTTCAATTTGAAAGTTGGAGACCAACATTTTCCAGCCAACTCTCTCTCTTGCTTTGTGAAATAGTTCTTGTGTTGAAAGGCTCCTGTCCATTCTTTGATGTTATCAAGCCACTTTTTTCTTTTGTCTTCCTTTTGCTCTTTTGGCCCTTATTAATCATGCATTACAAGATTAGTACCTGCAGGTCATATTGAGGGTCTCTTATAATATGCCAGAGGTAGGCAGTCTTCCTCCTTGCAATTGTAGTTAGTAGTGTTCTTGTGGTCTTTGCCCTCTTAAGGACCCACTCAGTGGTGACCTTATCTATCCATGGAATTTTGAGCATTCTTCATTCATTCTTCTTACAGTTATATTCAATTTAAATGCAGGTTAAACAAACTTGATATTTTGGAGTAAATATATAAAATCCCTAAATATATCTGCGTATCTAATTAAAAAACTAAAACACACTTAACTAGAATATTTTATTGAGTTTTTGTATGTACTGAATATGCATACAGTAATGGCCAAGGTTCATGTAACTACAAAATCATATCGCATCTCAATTCATTAATGAAGGGGGAAAAATAAACAAAAGAATATTTTATTTCTGATCATTATTCATACATAGTATTTAATTTGAGAAAATACTAAAACTGCTTTCAAAATTTTTATTGTATATATCAAATGAAATGTGAAAAACAACACAGTATAATAGAACTGTATGCTACTATACAGAAGGCCAGATAATTAAATGACCTAATCAACTACATACCTGAGTAATTGTTCCTCTTGTACTAATCCAGACTACCAGGCAGTCCAAGACCATAAAAACTGCTTGTGCTATCTGTAATCCTATCAAATAGGTATGAAGCAGATTCTCACCAGGGCAGCCAAGATTACTTCTATTTTTTAAAAAGAGAACTAAAACAACAACTGACCTAGAAGGAAGGAAAAAAATCAAATGTAAATTAAAAGTTTAAATATAAATAAAAAATCATGTCAAGGACATAATTGCCTACAGGAATGATTACATATTTCTGGAATGGTGTCTGTATGGTTGATGGTTAAAGTAGTTACAGAATTTAAAAGGACAAGTAATGATGATCATTTCACTAGCAATACTGAAAAAATGCTGTTCAGCCAAGTAACACACTTTATCAGAAATGTTAATTAACTCTATTAGCATTTTTTTAGATTATCAGAGATCTGTAATGATAAATTGAATAATTGGGTTGATTTTAAGGCCATGCAAGAAACCTACCATAATCTATTAAATAGTCATTGCATTCTGATAATAAAGAAGTTCTCAGACTGAATAATGGTATCAATCATATTAATTATTTGCTGTTAGTCTTTAAAAAATGTTCCATGGCATCCTGATATTTTACCAGTGACAGTTCAATACTCATTAACATCCTTGATTCCATGTATTGATTCATTTCTCCTTTTTTGGCAATTTTTTTTTTTTTGCATTTTTTGTTGTTATTTGGTTTTTAGGAGCATTAGCAACTAAGGCCATATTGCTCCGGGGATAAGCGGTGGTCATTCCCCGACTTTCCGCATCCTCCGTATTTGGTGGTCATGGGCTCGAACCCCGGTCTAATCAAGAAGCGTGTGCTACGCACTGCTGTTCCTGCCCACCTGGCTACGGAGGTGCCGCATTTTTTGCACTCAATAACATCGTGATTATGGATAAACTTCACAGTTTAAAATTTAATTCTCATTTAATTTTTATTAGAGAACAATGGGGGGATGGGTTATGTTTAAGAGCTTTCTTATGTGCAGATCAAGAGATTTCTTTTCATTTTTTTCTTTTTTTTATAAACTCCAAACACGAGAAGTACTACAGTACTTAGTACCATGCTTGGGTTGGAAGTTGAGAAGACGAAAACAGATATTTGTTGACAATGAACTTGAACTTCTGTAGACTGTAATTTTCAAGAAATAAGTACGAAGGAAGCTTGTTCCAGAAAACGACAGTTGAAAGAATAAATGAGGAAGACAAAAAGTTGGTTCTGTGAGTTTGAAGTTGGACAGTAAATGGTTGTTAGCTGGTGGCGGCACATGTTCGGACTGTTTTGAAAGAGAGAGCAGGAATTATAGAAGCCAATTCAGAAGAACAGTGCCCATGGAAATATCTGTAGAAGAGGTATGCAGCAGAAACAGTACGTCTATGAGAAAGCGAGTGGAGAGACTCTGTTAGAGATGAATCATTAATTAATCTAACTGCCCTCTTCTGAACGGAATCAAGAAGCCTGAGAGAGGTTTTGGGGGCACCACCCCAGATGTGGGAACAATATTCCATGGTAGGGCGGATTTGCGATTTGTAAAGAGTGAACAGCTGTTTGGAAGAAAAGTAACACTGAAAGTGAAAGAGAAAACCAAGTTTTTTAGATGCAGAGGAAGCAATATTTGTAATGTGCTTGTGCAAGAGAGATTAGAAGTCAGGGTAATTCCCAAAAGAGATATATCATTTTTCCTAGAAATCGGAGTGTCACCAAAGATAAGCATAGGAGCAGAAGAATCCTTTTTGCGAGATATAAGGCAAGACTGAGTTTTAGAAGGATTGAAATCAGCTAAGTTGTCTTTCCACCACTGGAGAATTACCTGGAGATCGGCATTTAAGGAATTGGTAGCAGATTTTCGAGAAGTTGAAGCTGATTGAGCAGGACAAGGTTTCAGAAAATGGAAAGTGGAATGCAATGTGCTATCATCGGCAAAACTATGGATGGGATTTCCAGTCAATGGAAGAAGGTCATTAATATACAAGAGGAAAAGAGTGGGAGAAAGAACTGAACCTTGGGGGACACCGGCATTAGTGGAAAAGTTAGAAGACAGAGTCATCACCTTCAGTGAGCGATCAGAGAGAAAACTGGATAACTAATTACTAAAAACAGTTGGCAAACCATAAGATGGAAGCTTGTTTAGAAGACCCTTTATGCCAAACACGATTGAAAGCCTTTGAGATGCGAAGAGCAACAGCCTGTGTTTCACTGAACTTTTCCATTGAATTAATCCATAAATGGGTAACATAAGCCAGAATATCACCAGTGGATCGACACTGATGGAATCCATACTGGCGATCGTTGATCAGACGGAAGGTTTCTAGGTAGTTTAAGAGTGGGCAGTTAATTGATTTTTCTATTACTTTGGAAAGAGTAGAAGTAATCGCAATGGGATGATAATTGGATGGGAAGGACTTGTCACCCTTTTTTGAAACTGGCTGGATATGAGCAAATTTTCAAGCAGAAGGAAAAACACCTTTGTAATAAGAAAGTGAAAAAAGGCAGCAAAGAACAGGAATAAGTTCAGGAGCACAGGTTTTGAGAACAAGTGGAGAAATACCATCAGGACCAGGAGCTTTCTTAGCATCAAGATTCGCCATAATCCTTCTTTTGACGGAAGACCACAGGAGGCATTGAATGGAGCGTGTTGGGAAGGGTTGGAGGTGTTTTACCAAGATCATTAATATGAGTTGGAAGAAAAATGGAATACTAGCAGGTCAGCTTTATCCTTAGCTGAAGTGACAACAGAACCATCTGGTTTGGACAGAGGTGGGAGCAGAGAGGGGCAAAAGTTGTGGCCAATAGCTTTGGCAAGAGACCAGAAGACTCGGCTAGGATTAGGGCAAGAAGCAAGTTTTCTACTCTTAGCCTGTTCAAACTCTAGTTTGGACTGATTAATTAGCATTAGCATTAGTAGAGGCATATAATGCAAGAAAGCAAGCTTATTCAGCATCGGCCAAAAAAAAAAAAAAAAAAATAAAACACACCACTCCCATTTCACCCCTCCGTTCGTTCGAAATACCTGTCCAGTTGAGCCTTAAATTTGTTTAGGCTATCAACTTCAACAACAAGTGACGGAAGTCGGTTCCACCAACCAACCACCCGCTGGCCAAAGGCAAATTTCCGCACATCTATCCGACATCCGTCCTTCCTCAATTTGAATTTATGCCCTCTGAGGTGATTATTTTGAGCAAGATGAAGAATCCCATTGGCATTGAGCATGCTCAAACCATTCAAAGCCTTATACACCTCTATCAGATCACCTCGCAGGTGCCTAGTCTCTAGACACTGTAATTTGCAAAACTTAAGCTCTTTCTTTGTAAGAGCAACCCTTTGTTCCATTCACTAATCTTGTTGCCCTTCTCTGTACCCGTTCCAGCAGCTCTACATCCTTCTTGAAATGAGGCCTCCAGACCTGTATACAGTACTCAAGATGTGGCCTAACCATTGCCTTATACAAGGGAATAATCACCTCCTTATCCCTGCTATAAAAATTCCTGTATATCATTGACAAGACACCATGAGCTACTCTTGCAGCTCGTCTGCACTGCTCAGAGAACTTCATATCTGTCTGCACAATTACCCCCAGGTCCTTATCATTCTCCACCACTGTCAGTGTAGTACCGCAGAGTTGATATTTGCTCTGGGGTTACTGTTTCCCATATGTAGTACTTTACATTTGTCAATGTTAAACTTCATTTGCCACCTCTCAGCCCATCTGTTCAACCTTTCCAGATCCTGTTGCAGCAGCATAGCATCAGTAATGTCCTTAACAACCCTGCCAACTTTTGTATCATCTGCAAACTTGGACATTAAACTTGATATCCCATCATCAATATCATTCATAAACACCGAAAACAACAACGGATCCAACACTGAACCCTGAGGAACTCCACTAATAACATTAGTCCACGTTGAGCAGTGTCCATTGATTCTTCTGCCACTCAACCATCCCCTTATCCATAGCAGCAATTTGCCTCCAATGTCACACTGCTCTGGCATTGGAGGCAAATTGCTGCTATGGATAAGGGGATGGTTGAGTGGCAGAAGACAGAGAGTGGTAATCAATGGACACTGCTCAACGTGGACTAATGTTATTAGTGGAGTTCCTCAGGGTTCAGTGTTTTCAGTGTTGGGTCCGTTGTTGTTTTCGGTGTTTATGAATGATATTGATGATGGGATATCAAGTTTAATGTCCAAGTTTAACTACTAATAACTACTTTTCAATTGTTGCGAACTTTGGTGTAGGCAGAAAATGAAACTGAAGAATTAGAAACAAGCCAATTACAATATGCAATGTTCTTCTCTTGAACAGCCTTAGCACATTTATTGGAAAACCAAGATTTAGATTAAGGACAAGATTTTAAAGTGGAGTGTGGGATAAAGGATTCCATTCCCACAAGAATAATTTCACTGACACGATCTGAGCAAACAGTGACATCAGAAGTTTTGAAACAGTAATCCGACCAAGGAAAAGAAATCTCGCAAATCATCCCATTTTGCATTCTTGTAATGCCAAACAACACGAGGTTGGGAATAGCCATGAGATAAAGGTTCCATCGGAGAAGAGACAATCACTAAGTTGTGATCTGAGGTGCCTAAAGGACTACTCACTTCGACCGTGTACTTAGAAGGGTTGTTTGTGAGAAAAAGATCAAGCGTGTTGGCTGTATGGTTAGGATTGTCTGGTATTCTTGTAGGTAAATGAACAATTTCTGCAAGGCCATTACCAATTACAAAAGCCTCAGCATCTCGACCAGCTGGGTCGGTGTGACTAGAAAATGAAATCAGCTGGAGTTGTGAACATTAAAATCACCCACAAAAATTACCTCACTGTTAGGAAAGTTGGACTGGAGAAAGTCAAGTTTCAAAGAGAGGAAGTCAAAGAGCTCCAAATGATTAGTGGAGTTGGAACAATGGTAGAGACAACAGATGAATTTGACACAATGAGGTAGAGAGATTTTAAGCCAAAGAATATTGAAAAATGGAGATTCCAAATTACCAAGTCTCTGACAGGGAATATTGGAGCGGACATATGAACAAGTACAACCTTTGAGGTGAAAGGAATCATACAGTGAATAATTTGGGCAACTGAGATGAGCAGTAGTTCAACAGATAACTGAGATTCTGTCAGAAAAAGTACGTGGGGTTTGGCAGACTGCAAGTGGAAATGGACATCATTGAGATTAAAATTGAGAACACGTATATTTGTGAAATGGATTAGGAAGTGTTTTTTTTGAGGTTTAGATCTTTTTGCAGATAAGCTTACTCTATTTGTTTGACATATCATGGTGTATTCAATAGTAAGAAAAAGGACATGCTGTATGAAGTAATGAAATTTTTGGATTTGGCATACACATGGTAAGAATATACCCAGATTCTTGACATAATGTAGCCTCGACAATGCCCCCCCCCCCCGCATATACACTACTCGGACTCCCTCCAGTCACTATCTGGCAGAGTAGAGGTAGCAAGATTATACACTAGCTGATCCGAAAGCCTCCTAGAGAGTTACCAATAGGTTTGGTCTGGTGTACTAACTAGCTGCCAGCCTGCGAACACCGTTTTAGAGCTGTACCCTCGAAATGTAAGGAAGATTGGATCTCGCCACAATGTTCATCATAACCTCAAAAGTCATCAATCATAATGCATGATGGAAGGGATGGGGAAGGGTCAACTGGAAGTTAGCTCTGGAGACTAAACATGGGTTCCAACTCTTCAAACCTCCAATATGCAAAGTGGTGGTATTTCACCAGTTTATGAGAGTCATCTATCACCTAGTACTGCCTGGTAACACAGAGGGGCGGCATTCCTCCATGTGGTGTGGGTGCCACATCTCAACACCTGCTTATGTTGGTTCACACCTGGGTATCACCCACCGTGTGCTTGTGCATAGAGATTATACCCAGGATTACTAACAGTGCCACCATCGTGAAGGTGCAAGCAGAGGATTTGGCTGTTACAGACTGTCCGGACTTCGCCGAAATTGGGTCCACTTGACTTGAGTGTCATCCGAATATCAGTTCCATCAGCGTTTTAGACTCCGAGGTAGCAAGTACAGCTTGTCTGACATATCTGAGAGAGTCTGTGACAACTTCAAGGACCAAATTCTGCATATTAGATGAAAATTTTCAGCTTTTGGATGAGGAAGGAGGGTGAGAGGCTCCTTCCACCAATTGTGAATTCAAATTGTTTCCCAATTGAGGAAAACAAATTCATTATGGCAAAAATGCCAATGTTGAAATTATCATATTATGGTATTACATACCATGAAAAGCAAAACAAGTGATGCAGTGCAAACAAAATCAATTATAAAAATTAACCTGTAGACTGTAATTTTCAGGAATATACGTATGAAGGAAGGTTGTTCCAGAAAACGGCAGTTGTATGAATAAACGAGGAAGGTGAAAAGTTGGTTCTGTGAGTTTGAAGTTGAACAGTAAATGGATGTTGGCTGGTGGCGGCACGCGTTCAAACTGTTTTGAAAGAGAGAGTGGGAATTATAGAAGCCAATTCAGAAGAACAGTACCCGTGGAAGTATCTGTAGAAAAGGCATGCAGCAGGAACAATGTCTAGAGACAGCGAGCGGAGAGACTCTGTTAGAGAAGAGTCATTAATTAACCTAACTGCCCTCTTCTGAATAGAATCTAGAAGCCTGAGAGAGGTTTTGGGGGCACCGCCCCCAGATTGGGAACAAGATTCCATGGTAGGGCAGATTTGCGATTTGTAAAGAGTGAACAGCTGTTTGGAAGAAAAGTAATGCCAAGAGCGAAAGAGAAAACCAAGTTTTTTAGATGCAGAGGAAGCAATATTTGTAATGTGCTTGTGCCAAGAGAGATTAGAAGTCGGGGTAATCCCCAAAAGAGGTATACCATTTTGCCTAGAAATTGGAGTGTTACCAAAGATAAGCACAGGAGCAGAAAAATCTCTTTTGCGAGATATAAGACAAGACTGAGTTTTAGAAGGATTGAAATCAACTAAGTTGTCTTTGTCCCACTGCAGAATTACCTGGAGATCAGCATTTAAGGAATTGGTGGCAGATTTTCGAGAATTTGAAGCTGATTGAGCAGGACAAGGTTTCTCAAAATGGAAAGTGGAATGCAATGTGCTATCATCGGCAAAACTATGGATAGGATTTCCAGTCAATGGAAGAAGGTCATTAATATACTAGAGGAAAAGAGTGGGAGAAAGAACTGAACCTTGGGGGGGACACCAGCATTAGTGGGGAAGTTAGAAGACAGAGCCATCACCCTCAGTAAGCGATCAGAGAGAAAACTGGATAACCAAAAACAGTTGGCAAACCATAAGATGAAAGCTTGCTTAGAAGACCTTTATGCCAAACATGATCGAAATTCTTTGAGATGTCAATAGCAACTGCTTATGTTTCACCGAACTTTTCCATTGAATTTGTCCATAAATTTGTAACATAAGCCAGAATATCACCAGTGGATCGACATTGATGGAATCCATTCTGGGGATTATTGACCAGATGGAAGGTTTCTAGGTAGTTTGAGTTGGTGGTTAATTGATTTCTCCATTACTTTAGAAAGAGCAGAAGTACCGTATTTCCCCATGTATAAGACGCACCTTAATTTTGGGGCCGAAATTTTAAAAAAAATGTATTACATAAAGTTATTGAACTCAAGTTTTATTCATCATAAAATTCATACAACTCCTTATCACTGTCAAAACTCCCATCCATTAGCTTGTCCTCATCTGTGTCTGATGACGAATCACTGTCTTCATATATCGCCTCATCCTCAGTTCCATCTATGGCATTTCAAATGCCACACTTCTTAAATGACTTGACAATGATCTCAATCTTGATATTATCCCGGGATCTTTTCACCCAGGTACAAACTTCTCCTATAGTTGGTTTCTTCACTCTTCCTGCTGGTGTCAAATTGTCCCCAGAAGACTTCATTCATTGGTTCCATTCGTCTCTCATGACAGCTTTGAAGGGTTTGTTAATGATGACATCAAGTGGTTGGAGCTGGGATGTCAAGCCTCCAAGTATGATGGCAAGTTTTGTTTTTTGCTCTACAGCAATCTTCTTTGTGTTTTTTTGTTACGTGTGCCCTGAACTGATCAAGCACCAATAGGGCAGGTTTGCGTAAGAGCCCACCTGGTCTCCAGCTCCGAAATTTCTCAAACCAGATCTTCATCCCATCCTGATCCATCCGACCCTTGTCATAAACGTGGACAATCACTCCTCGAGGAATGTCTTCTTTTGGCATTTTTTTGCGTTTGAAAATCAGCATAGGAGGCAGCTTGGTTCAGTTGGCACAACAAGCTAGAACAACTGTATAATGGCTCTTTTCATGTCCACTTGTCTTCACAGTTACAGTTTTCACCCCTTCTTAACAATAGTTCTGTTACTTGGGACAGCAAATTGAAGGGGGACTTCTTCCATATTTGCAATCTGTCCCAACTCAAACTGATGTGTCTTCTGACATTGAATGACAAAACGATGAAATTCAAGGATCTTCTGCTCATAGCTTTCAGGCATTTTTTGGGAGTCTGGTGCGTGTATGCATGCTTAATCCATTCCGTTTCATGAACCTGAAGCACCAATTGTGTCCTCCTTTGATATTAGTAACGTCTTTTTCATCAGCAATTCTTCTTGCCTCATGCTGAACACAGGAATTCCAATTGCCCTTTGCTCTTAAATCCATATCTTCAATTCCCTCTCTAAATCAGGCCATTTTGCTGACTTGCCTCTCATGGCCTTCTTCTGCCGTGGCATTTTCAGTAGGGTTTCTTCTTCCTGTAGCCAGTCTCGGATTGTTTTCTCAGTTGGAAGAGGACCAAACTTACGTTCAGCAACACGATTTCCATTCACTTTTGCAAACTGGATCACTTTTAACTTGAATTCAGCACTGTATGAAAATCTTTTCTGAGCTATTTCTGGGCAGAACGTGGAAAAACGTAACCTAATATACCGGTAACAAGTGCGAAACAATGAGCGCAAAGACACCAAGCACGAAATGCAAGTAAAAAAATCTACAACCACTGTATAAGACGCACCCAGTTTTTAGACCCCAAATTTTTCGAAAAAGAGTGCATCTTATACATGGGGAAATACGGTAATTGCAATGGAATGATAATTAGATGGGAGGAATTTGTCGCCTTTTTTTGAAACTGGCTGGATATGAGCAAATTTCCAAGCAGAAGGAAAAACACCTTTGGAATAAGAAAGTGAAAAAAGGCAACAAAGAACAGGAGTAAGTTCAGGAGCACAGGTTTGAGAACAAGTGGAGAAATACCATCAGGACCTGGAGCTTTCTTAGCATCAAGATTTGTCAAAATCCTCTGACATCCTGTTGATGGAAGACCACAGGAGGCACTGAATGGAGCATGTTGGGAATGGTGGGAGATGTTTTACCAAGATCATTAATACATGAGTTGGAAGAAAAATGGGATGCTAGCAGGTCAGCTTTATCCTTGACTGAAGTGACAACAGAACCATCTGGTTTTAAGTTAAGCAGCATATTAAATCTAAGGCAGTGCATCCAATCAACACAAGTGACCAGCACAACATTGAGTCAGTCTGGTGTGATATAAGCACTGGGAAAACATGTACACCAAACAGCTATATGGAGATATAGAATGGCCCAGTAAATCAGAATGTCTCATAATGGAGGATTTTAAATTTCCAGTTGTTGACTGGAATTACTGGGTTGGTCACTCACCCATTAGCATGTAAACTTTTGTAAATTTTTTGGATGACTGTTTTCTACAGCAGCATATCAGAGAGGCAACAAGAGGAAGCATACTCCTGATTTGGTTATCAGCAGTGATTCTACACGCATTACAAATATCTGCAGGAAACGGCCTCACTGAGTCGCAGCAATCACACTGTACTAATGTGGAATTTAATTAAAGACATAACTACCATCAAGAGTAAATGGAAAGGCTTTTGCTTTCATAAGGGTGACTACAGTTGTCACAGACAAATTTTAAATTCGATGCAGTGGGATCAACTGATGATGTTACCAACAGCAAATTCTAAATGGGAAGCATTCAAGGAAGTAATCAAAGATGCTACTAGGCTTTTCATACCAATGAAGAAAATATAGAGAGGCCTATGGTATACAGGGTGTCTCAAAAATATTGGTACAAACGTTTAAAGGAGGTAGGTAACATCTAAAGGAATGTGAATCGTATAGGAACCCATAACCGGAAACGTCAAGAGAAAGTAGTAGCAGAGACACAAGAAGCAGAAATGACACAAGACAGTAATTAGTGGCAAACATTTATTTGACATAATATTAACAATGGAGTACGAGATGGATGCATTTCATGATGTTACAACAGATGCTCGAAGGTTCCACCATGAGATGCGATGCATGCGTGACACCGACGCAGCATGGATTGGAGGACATCGAACACACCCGGATTTTCTTTGACAGTAGCAGCAGCGCAGACGAGTCTCGCCACGAGATCCATTTCCATCTCCACAGGTGATTTCATACACGATAGATTTGAGGACCCCCCCCACAGAAAGAAATCAAGGCTCGATAAATCAGGTGAGCGTGAGGGCCAGGCAACGGGTCCACCATGGCCAATCCATCGACGCCCAAAACGCCTGTTCAAATGGTCACGAACACACCTTCCATAATGGGCAGGTGCCCCGTCATGTTGAAACCAAATGTTGCGTCTCACAATTGCTGGAACATCGTCAAGTAACCCTGGTAGAACTTGTTCAAGAAAGATCCAATATTTAGCGGAGTTCATGCGGGATGGTAACAGGTATGGGCCAACTAAGCAGTCACTGACCATACCTGCCCACACATTTATTGCGAAGCGATGTTGTGCCACATGGGGGCGCACACCATGTGGGCCCTCTGCTAATCCATACACTAGGTGCATGTATGCCAGCTCACAGTTCGTATATCGATGCATGCTCTTCGTGCGGTGACTACTGCTTGAATGAGTAAACCAGAAATTTCCCCTCTCGCGAACTGATGAACAGCACCGTGTACAGTCTTATGGTGATGTTTCTGGTTATGGGTTCCTATGCGATTCACATTCCTTTAGATGTTACCTACCTCCCCTAAATGTTTGTACCAATATTTTTGAGACACCCTGTATATAAATTAGTTTGTAATTAGGTCACAAAGGAGATTAGACAAGCTAAGGCAGATTATGAGAAATCACTGGCAAAAAATGCAAAGAACAGCAGCAAAGACGTCTTTGCGTATATTTACAGTAGAAGGAAGGGATTGAATCATATTGGGCCACAATGTCAATCAGTTAACTGTTGATAACATTGCTCAATTTTCTAAAAAATTGAATAGATATTTCACATCTACATTCACACTTGAGAATTTCTCTATGGGAGGGAGAGTTAGAAGTTTATCAAACTCCAGCAGGGAGGTAAATGACTTTGTGATAACTGAAAGGAAAATGGACGAAAAATTGTTGAAGATGAACATGAAAAAGGAACCTGGGGTAGATGGGATCTATTCAATTATATTAAGGGGGGGCAGCAAAGGAGATGAGCAAATATACCCCATAATGATGAAAGCATCCTTGGATTCAGTGGAGGTTCCTATGGACTGGAGATTTGTGAATATATCCCCAATTCATAAAGGGGGATCAAAAGGTGATATGAGTAATTACAGACATGTCAGCTTAACATCTGTTCCAGGGAAAATAATGTAGTCACTGGTTAAAGAAGTAATGCAGGACCAGCTGAACAGGAATGCATTATACTGCAGTCACAGCATGGATTTGTTAAGGGGTGGTCCTACCTAACCAATCTGGTAGTTTACTATGGTGCAGTGACAAAAGAACTGGATGGCAAAAATAATTTTGATATCATATACTTGGATTTCAGGAAGGCTTTTGATACTGCTGCATATTAAAGACAGTTGTATAAACTAAGGCAATGTGGCATTAAAGACAAGTTACCGCTATGGATAAAGGGACGGTTAAGTGGAGGAAAACAGAGAGTGGTTATCAGTGGGCACTACTCTTTGTGGACTAATATTACAAGCTGAGTTTTCCAGGTTCAGTGCTGGGCCCATTGTTGTTTTCAATATTTATTAATGATATAATGACAGTATGCTACTGCAACAAGATTCAAAAAAATTAAGTTGATGGGCTGAGAAATGGCAGATGAAATTTAACATTGACAAATGCAAAGTACTGCGTACGGATAGCAGTAATCTCAGAGCAATTTATCAACTGTGGAACTACACTCAGGGTAGCAGAAAATGAAAAAGACTGGGAGCAATTGTACAGTCACATGAAATTTTCTGAGAAGTGCAGACACACTGCCAGGACAGCTCACAGAGCTTTGTCAATGATACATAGAAACTTTGCTAATAGGGATACGGAGGAGATTATCCCTTTGTATAAGCCATGGTTAGGCCACATCTAGAGTATTGTATACAGGTCTGGAGGCCTCAGTTTAGGAAGGGTATGAAGGGAATAAAAGGGTGGTCTTACCTAGAAAGGCTTTAGTTCTGCAAATTACAGATCTCGAGACTAGGCACCTGTGAGGTGATCTGATTGAGGTGTTTAAGATATTGAATGGATTCGGTAAGCTGAAATTTGATCGCATTCTTCCTCTTGCTGAGATTACACAGATGAGGGGGCATAAATTTAAGTTTAGGAAGGATGGTTGCAGGATAGATATGCAGAAATCTGCCTTCAGCTAGCAGGTTGGAACAGGCTTCCATCTGTTCTTGTGGAAGTGGATGATTTGAATAAATTCAAGGAAGAACTAGACAAATTCTTGGAGGATATGGATAGGTGTGAAGTGGTTTTTTTTTTTGCTGATGCTGTATAAGCTTGCTTTTTTGCATCATTTGCCACTACTACTACTAATACTTCTACATTGTAAGTGCAGAATTACATTGAGCTTTCAATGTAACTTTTTCAGTTTCCTGAGATTTCAGTAGCCCTAGCCACTGAAATCTCAGAAAACTAGGTGGCAGGGCCATAAAGCTACTGGGTACCTGACCTGCCTCCACGAGGCAAAGTGTGAAAACGGTGGGTCTCAATAGTGGTCCAACGGATAAATGGCCAGAAGAACAACACTACACATATACACAGCCCTCAGACTTTTAAACCTCTGGCCTTGACTGAGTACTGTCTCACACTCACAATGAAAATTATGTGGAGATGGGGGGAACCTCTGGTGCCATGAGACCTAAACACACTTCATTGCTCATCACTTAGCTACAATATTTCCAAATGTGCATGCTGCAATTTACTGCAGCATGCACATTTTCCTACTGGTGAATAAAAACTTGAAGATATCCTCTATCACCTGGAAGTGGTTTCAGGTTTCTATCATGTATCCTATTTGTGCAATAATGCTTTAGTTATGTAAAAGAAGTTTGTGATACACAATTACTCGTTACTCTTGTCTACTCAGAAATAGTTCTAACTGAATAATTCTAATGTTTCTTAGGTTAAATAAGAATATCATAAATATTGCTGCCTCTGCACAAAAAATAAACAAAAAAAACAACAACTAGGTTCTCTCTCTGTATGCGTGTCACTTTACTTTGAAACAGGTAATGATTCAGTAAAAATCTGCCCGTCATTGAATATTATTCCCATATATCAGGGTGTTGCTCTGAAAACCTCTCAAACTTCTAGAGTAGCTAAAAGAGGGTAGAAATACCTAAGGGAAAATAGCATTGTCAGGTTAATTAATGATTCTTCACTTACAAAATTATCTTGTAAGTGAAGAATTTCAAAATTAATGATTCTTCACCAACAAAATTACTCTATGGTTATTCAATTTTTGCTACATTCCTTTTCCATATTCTTTTGGATTAGCATCTACAATTCCATCTGTTTCTTCCAAACCAGTCCAAAGAAGTATCTTCGCTCTAATTCAGGGCTGAACATGAAATGTTGACACATTTAAATGTTTCCTAAGAAACTCATTATTCATTAATTATTACAAATATTATCACACAGTATTACTTTCTCTTAAGTAATACTGTAAGATAACATTTTCTTACAAAAAACTTACTCAAGGAAAATGTTCAAAAGAGAACTAACCAAATAAAATGGATTCCTAATTCAAGCAAGGCAGGAAATACCAAATCATCACTTCCGACTCTCCACCTACGATTAAACGCTACTAGTCCAGGCATAATTCCAGAAATTTAAAAACCTATTAAGAGGAAGGCAGTATTAAAAGATGTATAATTTATTAAACTATAGTTGCTCTAAACTATGTTTATAAGCAACTTTAGTTTCATTCTAATAAAGCATCATGGCCAAACTTATAGAAATGTCACTATTATTTAATTTATACTTAATAATAACAATAAAAATCTTACTAATTTAATTTGTATCAGCAGTACTTCCATAATAGTGTAGAAGAGTGCAGTGAAAGTTAGGGTCAAATACATAGGTTGTATAGGGACAAATTAAAAAACAGGCCTGTTACAACAGTTGTAAATATACAGGGTGTCTCAAAAATATTGGTACAAACATTTAGGGGGAGGTAGGTAACATCTAAAGGAATGTGAATCACATAGGAACCCATAACCGGAAACGTCACTGTAAGTCAGTAGATGGCGCGGTAGTCGCCGCACGAAGAGCATGCATCGATATACGAACTGTGAGCTGGCAGACATGCACCTAGTGTATGGATTAGCAGAGGGCAATGGATGAGCCACTCAACGAATTTATGGAGAACGCTTCCCAGACAGACATTTACCGGATCAACGTTTGTTTGCGCATGTGCATCAAAATTTGTGCGATTATGGGTCATTTAGAGGTAACAGTAGTGCGGGCAGACCACGTTCGATGCGAACTCCCACCATGGAAGAAAGTGTGTTGAATGCCGTCCAGAATAATCCTACTACCAGCACAGATGCCGTTGCCTCTGCCTTAGGAGTGTCTCGTTGCAGTGTACAGCGTGTCTGGCACGACGATTCCTTACACCCCTTTCATCTCCAAAGGATTCAGTTACTGCTCCCCCAAGATCATCCTGAACGTGTGGCTTTTGCGCAGTGGTTTCTCCAAGAAAGTTCAAGATTGAATTTTCCAGCCTATGTTTTGTTCACAGATGAGGCTTATTTCACTTGGGAAGGCTTATTCAATCAGCACAATGCTCATGTGTGGGCTCACGACAACCCACATGGTGTGCGCCCCCCATGCGGCACAACATCGCTTCGCAATAAATGTGTGGGCAGGTATGGTCAGTGACTGCTTAGTCAGCCCATACCTGTTACCATCCCGCATGAACTCCGCTAAATATCGGATCTTTCTTGAACAAGTTCTACCAGGGTTACTTGACGATGTTCCAGCAAATGTGAGACGCAACATTTGGTTTCAACATGACGGGGCACCTGCCCATTATGGAAGGTGTGTTCGTGACCATTTTAACAGGCGTTTTGGGTGTCGATGGATTGGCTGTGGTGGACCCGTTGCCTGGCCCCCATGCTCACCTGATTTATCGAGCCTTGATTTCTTTCTGTGAAGGGACCCTCAAATCTATCGTGTATGAATTGCCTGTGGAGATGGAAATGGATCTCGTGGCGAGACTCATCTGCGCTGCTGCTACTGTCAAAGAAACTCCAGGTATGTTCGACACCGTGTCTGCCAATCCATGCTGTGTCGGTGTCACGCATGCATAGCGTCTCATGGTGGAACCTTCGAGCATCTGTTGTAACATCATGAAATGCATCCATCTCGTACTCCATTGTTAATATTATGTCAAATAAATATTTACCACTAATTACTGTCTTGTGTCATTTCTGCTTCTTGTGCCTCTGCTACTACTTTCCCGTGATGTTTCCGGTTATGGGTTGCTATGCGATTCACATTCCTTTAGATGTTACCTACCTCCCCTAAACGTTTGTACCAATATTTTTGAGACACCCTGTATACTCCCTCCCATGCATATTTTTTCTCTGATGCAAGTCTTATCAGTTTATCTGACATACAGTTAGGTCTAAGCCTTGAACAGCAGCTTCTACAATTACTTCCCTGAATGCTTCCCATTTAGAATTTGCTGTTAGTATCATCATTAGTTGGTCCCACAGTATAAAATTTAAAAACTGTCTGAGACCACTGTAGTCACTTTATGAAAGCTTCCCTTTACCCTTGATAGAAGCTGCATCTTTAAGTTAATCCCTGTTGCCTATTGGTTCTTCCATCATCAGATTTGTAATGCATGCAGTCTCACTGTTGATAATCAAATCAGTAGTTCTGCATTCTCTCATTGTCTCTCTAACATACTCGTGTTAAAAACAGTCACCCACTAAATCCAGAAAAGTCTTGCTACTGAATGAGTTACCAACCCACAACTTTCAGTCAATATCTGGAAAGTTAAAATCCTCTATTATAAGACAGTCTGTATAGTTGTTCATTATACTCATCACAGTCATTAGCCTAAAACACACCCCTTTCTTATTTTTCCAGTTCTAATGTCAACACTGCCTCAATATTCTTGCACACCCTTCTATTTGAGTGTATCCCATCCTAGTAAAAACAGTCTCTCCTGTTCAAAAGCACATGGCATGCTGAGAAAAATTCTATATGCAAGACCCTGGAGAGACTGAGCTTTGCACAGTATCTCCCAGTTAAACTAATTGGCAAGCTCTCATCATATATTCCATCCTTTCTCATCTAGGTAGCATTACAGACACTTGCAAATTCAATTTAACTCATGACTTTTTCTCAACATTGCCTTGTACTTGTTAAGTAAATCTTTAGATCCCCCTACCATTAATATTATTTGTACCATCATGCTTAACAACATCACCTTTTGTGTCCTTAAATGATGATAGCTGCTCTACATCATTAACTTTACGTCTGTCTGTCTTTCTTGTATATAATTAATATTAGTATTAATAATAGCAGATTATGTAAGAAAGCAAGCTTATACAGCATCAGCCAAAAAAAATAAAAAATAAATAAAAAATATATATATATAAAGTGTATTAAGTGGAAAAACATTTTTATAATAATACACTGTGTATTCTTTATCACATACTTTTTATGTAGAGAAAGTTTTTTACCCAGGAAACTTCTTTATACATATTATGTATTATTTATTATGTATTATTACATAATACATAATAAATAATACATATATAGAATTGAAATTGGGAATTAAGAAACCAAACCTAGTATAGGGAAAAACTTCTTATGCAAGAATTTCTTATCTGGGTTCTATTGTATATATAAATATCTTCATATTGTGGTTCATAAAAACAAGTGAAATTTATTTATAATCCACAAACATGTTATATTTAGGCAAACATGTTATATTTAGATGGTATTAGGACAAAAATATGATGAAAAGAAAATTTCATGGAAATATTTATGTTCAAAACAAAAATTTGAGTTCAAATCATATATTATACACAAATAATACAATTTTTTGAATAAAAAACTTTAATTAATGTGTCAAACATTAATAACTATAAATTTAATCAGATGTGCATGGTCCCTGAAACCATACTGTCTTTTTTTTAAATGAAGCTGGAAATATTTTGTTGGGCCAAGGTCTTCTTTCATATTGCAGTTTCATTTCTATTTGGGTGTAAAAATGTTTCAAATTCCTAGTCAGAATTAGAAAATTTAATGAGTATCAAGACAGCTTCTTCTTTATCTTCTTCTTCTTCTTTACCTACAGATTTTTTGCATTGAAATGCTGTGGTTATTTCATCTTTCATCACCATATGATATCCAGTCTGATCTTCACCTTCTTTTAGCTATGTGTTAAAATCTTCCAACTTCATTTCCTTTCCTTTTATGCTGTAAATCTGAGCAGAGCACACTACACTCTGCTCAGCTTCATTCTAACTGCCAGTCACACTGCAAATAGCACTTTTTATGTTATGATTTTAATTGTATAAACCAGAGCTGTGATGCTCAATACGTTCTATGTTGATTTCAATATTTGTAGAACAATAAGAGAAATTTACCTCAATATGATACGTAGAACACTTCTGTATGTTATAAGCCTATCTCCAGAAATTAAAACGAATATAACATTAATGCAAAATGATCACAGTAAAAAATAAATTGAAAACAATTAGAAACTCGTTTTCGATTTCCTCAAACAATTGTTTTCAAAAATTTGCTTTCAATTTATTTTTTACTGTAATCATTTTGCATTAACATTATATTCATTTCAATTTCTGGAGAGTAGCACAAGGAAGTGTTCTATGTATCATATTGAGGTAAATTTCTTATTCTTCTACAAAAAGTTACGATTTTAAATACTGGCCACTGTCTTTTCTCTCCTTGTGTCTGTTTTACTGGAGTTATATAAAAAAAAACAACAACAAAAAAAACTTCAACTGTTTCCTTTGATACATGTGTTTATAAATGAATATGACTCCTAGATCCATATGTTCTATGAAGGCTGTGGGACTGTGGTAAGAAAAGCCATTTGACAAGTCATTTTGCATGAAAAATTTCATCAAGACTGCATTATCTATCAGTAAAAATGCCTTAATGCTTTTATTTTCACTTAATTTTTCTTCTTAAATGATTTTACTTCTTTTACAAAGTGACTGTGAAATCATTCTGAAAGAAGTTCAGTGCTATAACATTAAATTCTCATTTAGGAAATCTGTTTCTGCATAAATCAAATATATACATAAAAAAACAGAAGGCATTCAAAATTGTTATAAAGACTGAATTGGTTATAATTTATTAACTTAATTAGTTCCTCAAGTTGATAAAACTTATTAAATACACCCATACCATCACTAAGTAAATACATGAGGGTCTCCCTTTTCCATGACTGTAACATCCCATATAATTTCTTAGGATATGTTATTTCCAGGATAAAAAAAATCCAGAAAGTGACAGAGTAAAGATGTGATAAAAGAACAAATGTTAAAAGGAAACTTTAACATGTGAAATCTGAAGTGGTGATGAATGGGTTAAATTTTTGCAGATAAACTGAAAGATGCACGAACGATGACTCAATTTGTATTGGTATTACCCATATAGTGCAAAGGAAGCCACAAGCTTCTTCTGCATCAGTCAAAAAAAAATATATAAAAATATAAAAGAAAATATTGTGTGTATGTGTTTTTCTCCTCATGTAGGTAATATCCAGCTAATCTTTGAATTTTTCCAAGCTGAGAGCCTCAGAAATCAATAGCAGTAACCCATTCCAGTAATTGAAAACTCAGTGACCAAAAGAAACTTTCTACAATCCAGTCTAAACCACTTTCCCTGTAATTTGAATTCATGGTTGATAACAATTCTGGAATCATTTATATCAGTGAAAATTTTACATTCACTCATTTTACTATCCCCCCCCCAGAGTCTCACAGACCTTAATCTGGTCCCCTGTAAGTTGGCTAGTTGGCAAGGCCCTATAGCTCATATTAGAGTTCTGCATTCAGTTGGGCACCCAATTAAGAATTACTTTGAATATAAATAATTTAATATAATACAGTAGAGCGTCAATAATCCGAACTAATTGGGAACGGAGGTAGTTCGGATTTTCAAACTTATCAAAAATACTGTTCTGGAGACAAAAAATGTTTAGTCAATTTAGAAATAAAAACAGTGGCATTAAAATCTGAGAGACCGCCTAATTTTTTTGTTAAAATTCAGCATCTTTTCACAAAGATCCAGATATGGTTTCATCTAAACTTTGTCCCTGTGTGAACCACAAATAAATGCCTTCTTTGAGGGATGGATTATTAGCTGTTCTCATAGTTTTTTTTTTTTTTTGTTCCGTCTGAACTTAGTTTCAATGCAAAATTTAAAATGTTTTCCTTGTTGTTTTTAATGTCTGTATTGGTTGACTTTCCAACCTCATAAAATTTTGCTAAAGAAGAACCGTTTTCTCCCTTTGAAAGTCTGTTTAAAATCTCAATCTTGGATTCAACTGTTAAAAATTTCTGCTTCCTTTTAAAAGACGAAGAAAACTACAGTACAGTAAAATAAAATTCTGTAAAAACTCTGTTCAGAATCTTTTTACTCCATATCTCACTTGTGTGTATCGTGTTAGTTGCAATTCCTGCATGCTGTGTTCTTTGTTATTGATTGACAAATTTTATTTTTACTGTTTTAGATTTTACAACCCCCCCAAAAAAAATGGCAGTGAACAGAAATATCAGATTACAAAGTGTTATTTTTAGTTTGTAAAAAAAGGTAAACTGCAGCCATTATCAATCCACTGTAGGATGAAAGCCTCTTGAACAATTCATGTAGAGGGAGTTTAGTTAGTACTGTTTGTATATTAATTAAGCTATGTACATAAGCATAAATTTAATTTTTTTTTTGCTAACCTGTGGCTAATATTCTTTCGATTTCTATGTATCATTTAATTTTGTTAATTGGATTAAGGATAAAAAAAGTGTAGATTAGCGCTTTATATCTTCATTTTTATAGCTTGTGGATAATATTCCTCCGATTTTCGCTTATTAGAAATGCCGTCTAATAGAATAAAAATTCAATTCTCAAATGTGATCACAATAACCAGCACTAACTATAATTATTTTATGGCACCAGCATAAAAAAAAATAAACGTTGGCTCGTTCGGATTACTGATGTTTCGAATTACTGACATTCGGATTTTTGACGCTCTACTATAATATTAAATTTAACTTATAAATTAACTTTTTTTTTTTTTTAAATAAGTAACATTATTTGCTAAATTATTAGGTGTGTATTCTACAGGGTTGTTAAAATTAAAGTATCCCTATGTAGAGGGCTCTGGAGCAAGTTATAAGGCTCGTACTGAAGAGAAATTTGGACAACAGGTACAATAAAGAATGCGCTCGCCATTTATTGGGAAAAAAAAAAAAATTAGAAAAATTGGGGGAAAAAAAATAATAATCCACAATAATAATGAATCCAGAACACACAGGCCTCTTTAATCATGAAATCAGGACCGGAATTGAAGATGTGGGATGGGGAATTCAGGTGGATGCAGTCCCCCCACCCAGTTTCAATGCTGTTGTGAATAATGACTGAAATTTCTTAGAGTGATTTGTGTAAATTATGTACAAAAATCATGAAACCTGATATTCTCTCCAGATAGTTACTACACTGAGGGGAAGCAAAATACATTGTTTCAAATTTTTAATACTATAAAGTGCACCAAATTTGAAATAAATTTTGAAAAAAATTTAAAATGAGAGTGAATAATAGTATCTAATATATATAAAATTTAATCTAAAAAAAGTATTTGTGCACACAATAAGTAGAAATATGTACACATATGTATGTTTAAAATTTTAAGAGCTTAACAGTCGTTTAAAGTGGAAAATAGAAGAGTTTATAGATTCATGGGTTTTTGATTTGGTAGTTGTTGGCGCATCGGCTTCTGTGGCCATATTGCACCTCCCAAGGTTTTTGCAGTACTTTGATCCAAGCCCGAGGCGGGAATCGAACCCGCGACCTTTTGGTTGCCGGGCAGGTACTTTACCCACTCGGCTAGCCCGGTCGGCTAGATTCATGGGCGAAGGTAAAGAAAGCCAATACGAGAACCACGGGACACTTCAGGAAACTTTTAGAGGTCAAACACGTTTCACGGTACCAAAGCTTCGCCCTGCATTCTTGGTAAACAGATGGTGCATGTTATTGGTAATTGCAGTAAAAGTAGATAATGATGTATTGATTAGTTTTTTCTCATTATTAAAAGCAGATTATTGGAGTTCATGAGCGTAATGCCTTCATGGATGAAATTTACTAATGGGTACACCCTACAGACTGCCTCAGTCTTAGGGTGTTTTTTTCCCCTTCCCGCTCTTTTAACCCAATAGGAAAATGACATTTACTGCAACTACCAATAACACACACCATCTATAGAAGTCATTTCCGTATCAGGTTAAAACAGTGGGAAGGGGGGGATAAATACATAGCCGGAACTAGGGTGTGGCAAGGGGGGCATCAGCCCCAGGTGCAACATTTTAACGACACATTTTACCAGTTATATATTTTAAAATTGCTTCATTTTTGATTTAATTACAGTCAGACCTGTGTTTAACGAACTTAGTTATAGCGAATTTTTTGAATTCCTTTTGGTAATTACATTTAAAATAGGTTCTGTAGAACAGAGAAAATTTCCATATAATGAACGAATTACGAGAGACCTTTGTATGCTTTGTTCCCACCTCTGGCCTTTAGGCAATTTAAGTAATTAGAAAGTGCAAATTAAGGGTTAAAGGGATTACCGTTCCACAATGTAAGTGAAACATAAAACCTATGCAGCCACCTATCCCACATCCCGAGAAGTTACGCTTGTCAACTGCTTTCTGTAGCCAGTCAAAAGATTAAGGCGTATTCCCAACACAGATAATAGCTTTTGGTCAACTTGTGTTCTTTGTTTAAAATAAAAATTTTATTAAAAGAAATACTGCATTATCTTTGTATGTGCTACTTATGATTCCGGAAATTTTTGTGATTTTGTGAGAGTGAAAAAAAATTATAAATTCAGGATTTATAATTCTTATGGAAAAAAAATATCAGGGAGGAAGTGTTTTACAAATTTCAAAAATAACAAAGAAACTCCAATTACAAATTTCTATAAAGTATGGCCCGTTTTGTGATGTCACACCGCTGAGCCTTTTGGTTTGTCCTCCAGTGCTAGCCAGTTGGCAGCTCTATTTTGCTTGAATCGCACAAGTGCTCAAGTGTGAGTAGTTGGAGGTTAAAAGAAACAAAAGTGTAATTCAAATTTTGTTATTCGGTTGTTTCGTCTCCACATTAAAAAAGTAAGTTTTAATAAATTGTTATAAACAAACCTTTCTTTTATGTATTTTAGTTCCCTTTAGTTCAACTGTAACCATATATTTTATTTTTATAGGTAATTATTTATTTGTAGGTAATTAATTATTTAATTACCTATATATTTAATTAATTAATTTAATTATTTAATTACATTATATGTAATTATTAGTTATTTAAAATATATGTTTTAGAATTAGATTTTTGTCTCATTTTCAAAATGAGTTTCAGACACAGTAATCAAATTGGGAGGGGATAGCTCTCCTTGTTAAAATTTTATACTACAAAAATGCAGATTGTAAGCAAACTCCTATTTAAAATAATGTATTATCGAGTTTCTCTTTTTTTTTTTTATTTCAATTTGTACATATGCCTAAATGAAACAATTTTTTAAAATGCTGTTCTTTAAAAATTGTTAAAAATGCTGTTAATGTGGAACTAGAATGAAACAATTTTTTTAAAAAAGCATTTTTTATGCTGTTTTTTACAATAAACAACGTTTATTGTAAAGAATAAGATGTCAAGACAACCAAGTGGAGCAAAATTTCCAAAGAAGCTGAGGGAGGAAGAAGCAAAGAAATTGTGAAATAATTTTCAAAATTGGTTTGCGCCAGTGGAGATCACTGACCACAATAAAGAAAACCTTGTTAGCTGCAATGCAGTCATTCTTGAAGCTGAAGAAAATTGTAGCGAAACAGAGGTAACAACATAATAATAATTCTAAAAACGACCAGAAAACTGAGTCAGAGTATGAGTCCCCTCAGGTTGTAAAAAATAAAAATAATAATAATCATAACATGCTGAACTTAAATAATCTCACATCTTGGCCATCGAATATTTCTGACAAAACAAGATGCTTTTTTAACAGAAAATGGAACGAGTCAAGGAAAAAATGAGGATTTTCGTTATTCTTTATCCGAGAGTGGGTGTCGATTTTCTACTGAGTGGTTTGAAAAGAAAAAAAAAAACTTGCTAATGCTGAATTTTAGACAGAAATTGGCTGATTTAAGCCAAAAACACTAAATCTTTGTTTTGCTTTCCATGCATTTTATTTGAAATTAATAAAAATATTGGCAATGTGCCTTCACGAGTCAATTCAAAGAAGGGCTTTTCCTCTTATAGGCACACTTACACCAATGAGCCAAAACATTATGACCAGTGAGTCATTATGCAAATTGAAGCAATTGCAGGTGAACTAGGTGCGTGTACAGGTCGGGACACGGTATGAAAAACACCTGATACTGAGCTCCATTAATCAGTGTTACGCTTGTTCTTCAGATGGGAAATGGCAGTACACTTAAGTGAGCTTGACAAAGGCCAAATTGTAATGGCCAGACAACTGGGTCAGAGCATATCCGAAACAGCATGGCTGGTGGGATGCTCATGGTCAGCCGTGGTTAGTACCTACAGAAAGTGGTCCGAAGAGGGGGGAACCACAAACCGCCGGCGAGGTGTTGGATGACCATGGCTCATCGCTGTTCAAAGTGAGTGAAGGATCTCCTGGATGATGTGTGACAACAGAAGGGCGACTGTGACACAACTCTCCAGTAATTGGAATTCTGGTGATGGGAGTAATGTGTCACAACACACAGTACATTGAACCATGCTGAAAATGGGGCTGCGTAGCTGCAGGCTGCTCCGAATGCCCATGCTAACCACAGTTCACTGGCGACAGTGCCTACAATGGGAATGCAAGCATTGAAACTGGACCTTGAGTGATTGGAAGAAGTTCATCTGGTGCAATGAATCATGGCCGGGTACGCGTGCGTCGTTTACCTGGGGAAGCGATGGCACCTGGATGTACTGTGGGAAGAAAACAAGCCGGTGGCAGCGGTATTGCTTTGGTTAATGTTCTGCTGGGATACCCTGGGTCCAGTCATCCATGTGCCAGACACTCTGATGTCAACCACCTACCTAAACATCATTGCTCACCAGGTACACTCTTTCGTGGCAATGGTCTTCCCCTCTGGTAGTGCCGTCTTTCAGCAGGATAATGCGCCATGCCATACCACCCGGATTGTTAGAGACTAGTTCGCGGAACATGAGGAAGGCTTCCAGGTATTGCCCTGGCCTCCAAATTCCCCAGACATCAATCTCATTGAGCATCTATGGTTTGTGTTGGAACAGCAACTCCAATCTGCGGCATCTCAACCACGGACTTTACAGGAGTTAAAGAATCTGCTGGTTACGTGTTGGTACCAGATACCACAAGACACATTTAGAAATCTTGTAGCATCCATGCCTTGCCAGGTACGAGCTGTTTTGGCTGCACATGGAGGACCAACATCATATTAGGTAAGTGGTCATAATGTTTTGGCTCATCGGCGTATATCGATGTATTCCAAATCACGAAAATTTGTTCAAACATTGTGAATAATTTCTACAATGGAAAAGAGTCAAACAAATTCTGCACTTATTGATGATGCTCCACGAAAAGTAATTTTAACAGAGAAATCAAAATGGAGACAAATTTTAAAAATTATTCTGGATGCAAAATTATTTTGTAAAAAAAACAGTCTTGTATTGTTCAAATGAGATAGTAGGGAATCCAAAAGCTGGATTATCATTGAACTTATAAGTCATTATAATAAAGAACTAGCAGAACAAATTTCAAATCACTGAAAAGGAACTGTGAATTAATTATTTATTGCATAAAATTCAAGACGAATATGCTTAATTGGAAATAAAATTAGTGCCAGTATTATTTCAAAAATTTAAAAAGCTAAGTACTGTACTTCTCCTTGTTAATTTATTGCACATCCGATTTATCATATCAGAACAAATGTCACAAATAATTAGATATATGCAAATTATTGAAGGAAAAATATCAACAGAAGAGAATTTCATTGATTTTATAGAAAGTAAAGAAAAGGCTGCCATTAGATTGGTGCCAGAAATTCTTACCAAATTAGAAAAGGATGGGCTTCACATTAAAAATGTAAGGGGGCAGGGCTACAATAATTAGGCCAATATGGTGGGAAAATATAAGGGCGTATACAGGCAATAATTAAAAAAATAAAGAAGAATTTACCGCGTTTGTACATGTTCAGCACACAGTCTTAATTTAGCTGGTGTACATGCAGCATCAATAACATCTGGGATGATAATTTTTTTTGGGTTTGTTCAAAAAATATTTACTTTTTTTTCTGGTTCCACCAATCACTGAAAAATTTTAATGAATACTTTGAAGATTTCATTTAAAAGACATACAGACACAAGATGATCATCTAAAGAAAGAGCTATAAAATCTTTGTTCTTATAAATAATAAAACTTCATGAAGTCTTAATAAATACTGAAGATACATCTGCAAATGCAGAACTATCAGTATTGCTCAAAGTCTGCTTTGACAAATAGACTATCCATTTTTATGAAGATTGGCTGTATGGAATAAAATTCTTCATAATATTGGCTATGTAAATAAAGCAACTCTTCCCAATTAATAAGCAGATTGATCAAAAATCTCCAAGAAATACACAAAAGTGAATTTAAAGATATTTTCAGATATGCTGCTACCACAGCAGAAAAAATGGATATACCAGCTACATTTCCAGATGAAAGAAGAAGAAAGAAAAAAAAAAAAAGACACTTTATAAATCTTCAGACGATTTCAATTTATCTGCCAAACAACAATTTTGTACTGAAATTAAATGTTTTTGTTTATGAATAGCTTAAACACTAGATTTGAAAAACTGAATACTATTTCTTTAGATTTTGATTTTATATTTGGAACTTCACTTGCATTAATTAATAAATGACTTGCAGAAGGCTGCTTCCGACCTTGCATTAAAATACAGCAAAAATTTAAATGCGGTCAGATATTTCAAAAGATATTTGAAAAATCATGTTTTATCAATTCTGCAGGATATAAAATCTGTGCCCCCTTTACAACTTCTCCAATTCATTTGTGAGTATTGTCTAATAGAATCTTATCTGAAAATAAAAATAGCGTTATGAATTTTTCTTATCCTGCATGTAACTTCTTGTGAAAAGTCCTTCAGAGCAAGAAAAGTTCAATTAAAATAATACAACTTCTTTGCATATTTTTAGTTTATGTTATAATGTTAAAAGTACAGTACTATACTATATTTACAGTACTATATTTTGCAATATTTTGTTTCTATGATTTTATACTAGATATATAAACATAAACTATCTGGTATTTAATTTTTTTGCAGTTATATGCACTTTCTTCATAGTTTATATAGAAATATATTCTCTGTAGACAAAAACGAATATTTGTAAGTTTCCTTATTTGATATTTTCGTTTTGCTATATTCATTGTATTATTTTATTAATAAATATATGCAAATCGTAGACCGTTGAAATAGTAATTTTTATAAATTCATAAAGATTGGCTACCTGCATATAATGAGGGCATACTCAAACACTTTTGCCCCAGGACTGCCTAGTTCCAGCTCTGGATAAACACCCTAAGACTGAGTCAGTCTGGAGGGTGTACCCATAAGTAAATTTCAGCCTACTCATGAACTCCAATAATCTGCTTTTAATAATAAGAAAACACTAATCAATACATCGTTATTGACTTCTACTGCCACTACCGATAACACACACTAAATATAACTGTTTACCGAGAATGCAGGGAGAAGCTGCGGTACTGGGAAACGCTTTTGACCGCTAAAAGTTTCCCATGGTTCTTGTGTTGGCTTTCTTTACCTTAGTTGATTCATGTTTATATTTTATGTCTGAAATGTTTTTTAAAGTTTTTTTTATCAGAATTGATTTAATTTTTTTGAAAATAAATGTCATGAAAAACAGCATTTTTTATATAATTAATTTTATTTTTTAACTTAATCTTAATCTTATTTAATTAGTTGATAAGATTAAGTAATAATTCAATTACTTAATCTTAATGTTATGCAACTTTTTAAGAAAAAAGTTACATAAAATAAGTATTGCAATCCATTAAGATAAAGAAATATTGGTATTCTCCAAGCAGAATGCAAAAACCCAAAATGTTTTCCAGAAATTAAAAAGAAAGTTTGGTCACCTATCAGAAAATGACCCACTCCTGTTTTTGATACATTTTGGGTAGGTGCCACTATTTCTGATGCGTAGAAAATTTAATACAAGTTTTCTTAATATGTCATTCCATTTCCCCTCCCCTCCTCCTTTTTTGGAGGTTGTAGGTAAGGTTGCAGGTACAAACAACGCAAGTTGAGTTCAGGTGTGGTTTCAGTTACTGTCAGGTTGGGTGTGTGTGTGTGTGTGTTTAATTCAATGGACCTACACAGAACTATAGCTTACATATTCAAAGTCTTTCCTCATTTGGGCACCCTTTTGCAGATCTCACCATGTGGGTTGCTGGTCTTTGGGTCCTTTCAAGAAGCTTAATGTATTTATTTAGGTGTTTTCTCGCTTGGATACATTATTCCAAGTGTGTTCTTTCAAATGCTTTATACACCAGGATTACAATCTCCCTATCTTCACATGCAAATGTTCAATAGATCATTGATAGGACATCATGGACCTTCCTTGCCATATGTCTACACTGCACAGAGAACAGTACTTTACATCTATCCATGTCATAACTTCTAAATCCCTTTCTTCCATTAACATTTTTAATTTAACCCAAACCTTACCTATAAATTATTTTGCAATTCCTATTTCCTGACTATAAAATCTTGAATTTTGCTAGATTAAAACATAATTGCCACTTTTCTATCTTTGAAGCTTATAAAGGTGTTCTGAAGGAGAACTGATCATTACTTAACCTCCTAATTTTTATACCATCTACAAATTTTGATATCACATCCTCTAACCCTTTGTTGATGTCATTTATGAAAATCAGAAACAACAGTGGTCCCAGAATCTATCCTTGGGGGGAGGATCCCACTTCTAATGTTATGCAACTTTTTAAGAAAAAAGTTACATAAAATAAGTATTGCAATCCATTAAGATAAAGAAATATTGGTATTCTCCAAGCAGAATGCAAAAACCCAAAATGTTTTCCGGAAATTAAAAAGAAAGTTTGGTCACCTATCAGAAAATGACCCACTCCTGTTTTTGATACATTTTGGGTAGGTGCCACTATTTCTGATGCGTAGAAAATTTGGTCCTTGAGGTTGTCACAGACATTCTCTCAGATATGCCAGACAAGCTGTTCTTGCTACCCGGGAGTCTAAAACGCTGATGGAACTGATATTCGGGTGACACTCAAGTCAAGTGGACCCAATTTCGGCGAAGTCTAGACGGTCTATGACAGCAAATCCTCTGCTTGCACCTTCACGACGGTGGGACTGTTAGTAATCCTGGGTATAACCTTCATGCACAAGTACATGGTGGGTGACCACCCAGGTGTGAACCAACGTAAGCAGGGGTCGAGGTGTGGCGCCCACACCACACGGAGGAACGCCACCCCTCTATGTTACCAGGCAGCACTAGGTGGTAGATGACTCTCATCAACCGGTGAAATATCACCACTTTGCTTATTGGAGGCTTGAAGTGGTGGAACCCATGTTTAGTCTCTAGAGCTAAGTTCCGGCCAACCCTTCCCTATCTCTTCCATCATGCAGTATGATTGATGATTTTTGAGGTTATGATGAATGTCGTGGCGAGATCCAATATTCCTTACATTTCGAGGGTACAGCTCTAAAACGGTGTTCGCAGGCCGGCCGCTAGATAGTACACCGGACCAAACCCATTGGTAACTCTCTAGGAGGCTTCCGGATCAGCTAGTGTATAATCTTGCTACCTCTACTCTGCCAGATAGTGACTGGAGGGAGTCCGAGTAGTGTGTGTATGCAGGGAGCATTGTCGAGGCCACGTTATGTCAAGGATCTGGATATATTCTTACCACATGTACACCATATCCAAAAATTTCATTACTTCATACAGCATGTCCCACCCACTTTTTCTTACTATTGAATACACCATGAATTGTCAAAATAATAGAGCAAGCTTATCTGCGAAAAGATCTAAACCTCCCAAGGACTTCCTAATTCATTTCACAAATATACGTGGTCTCAATTCCAATCTCAACAATGTCCATTTCCACTTGCAGTCTTCCAAACCCCATGTACTTTTTCTGACTGAATCTCAGTTATCAGTTGATTCAACTACTGCTCATCTCAGATGTACAAATTATTTGCTGCATGATTCCTTTCGCCTCAAAGGTGGTACTTGTGCATATGTCCATTCTGATATTCCCTGTCAGAGACTTGGCAATTTGGAATCTCCTCTCTATGATCTTCTCTGGCTTAAAATCTCTCTACCTCATTGTGTAAAATTCATCTGTTGTCTCTACCGTTCTCCCAACTCCACTAATCACTTGGAGCTCTTTGACTTTCTCCAGTCCAGCTTTCCTAACAGTGAGGTAATTTTCCTTGGTGATTTTAACATTCACAACTCCAGCTGGCTTCCGTTTTCTAGTCACACCGACCCAGCAGGTCGAGATACTGAGGCTTTTGCAATTACTAATGACCTAGCACAGATTGTTCATTTACCTACAAGAATACCGGAGAATCCTAATCATACAGCCAATATGCTTGATCTTTTTCTCACAAACAACCCTTCTAAGTACAAGGTTGAAGTGAGAGGTCCTTTAGGCACTTCAGATCACAACTTGGTGATTGTCTCTTCTCCAATGGAACCTTTATCTCATGGCTATTCCCAAACTCGTATTGTTTGGCATTACAAGAATGCAAAATGGGATGACCTGCGAGACTTCTTTTCCTCTTTTCCTTGGTCTGATTACTGTTTCAAAACTTCTGATGTCAACGTTTGCTCAGATCGTGTCAGTGAAATTATTCTTGCAGGAATGGAATCCTTTATCCCACACTCCACTTTAAAATCTCGTCCTTTATCTAAACCTTGGTTTTCCAATAAATGTGATAAATGTGCTAAGGCTGTCCAAGAGAAGAATGTTGCATATCGTAACTGGCTTGTTTCTAATTCTTCAGTTTCATTTTCTGCCTACACCAAAGCTCGCAACAATTGTAAAGCAGTTATTAATCAGTCCAAACTAGAGTTTGAACAGGCTAAGAGTAGAAAACTTGCTTCTTGCCCTAATGGTAGCCGAGCATTCTGGTCTCTTGCCAAAGCTATTGGCCGCAACTTTTGCCCATCTCTGCTCCCACCTCTGTCCAAACCAGATGGTTCTGTTGTCATTTCAGCCAAGGATAAAGCTGACCTGCTAGCATCCCATTTTTCTTCGAGCTCATGTATTAATGATCTTGGTAAAACACCTCCCACCATTCCTAACACGCTCCATTCAATGCCTCCTGTGGTCTTCCGTCAAAAGGATATCAGAAGGATTTTGATGAATCTTGATGCTAAGAACGCTCCAGGTCCTGATGGTATTTCTCCACTTGTTCTCAAAACCTGTGCTCCTGAACTTACTCCTATTCTTTGCCGCCTTTTTTCACTTTCTTATTCCAAAGGTGTTTTTCCTTCTGCTTGGAAATTTGCTCATATCCAGCCAGTTCCTAAAAAGGGTGACAAATCCCTCCCATCCAATTATCATCCCATTGCAATTACTTCTACTCTTTCTAAAGTAATGGAGAAATCAATTAACCGCCAACTCTTAAACTACCTAGAAATCTTCCGTCTGATAAACGATCGCCAGTATGGATTCCGTCAGTGTCGATCCACTGGTGATATTCTGGCTTATGTTACCCATTTATGGACTAATTCAATGGAAAGGTTCGTTGAAACAGAAGTAGTTGCTCTTGACATCTCAAAGGCTTTTGATCGTGTTTGGCATAAAGGTCTTCTAAACAAGCTTCCATCTTATGGTTTGCCAACTGTTTTTAGTAATTGGTTATCCAGTTTTCTCTCTGATCGCTCACTGAGGGTGATGGTAGATGGCTCTCTGTCTAACTTCTCCACTAATGCCGGTGTCCCCCAAGGTTCAGTTCTTTCCCCCACTCTTTTTCTCTTGTATATCAATGACCTTCTTCCATTGACTGGAAATCCTATCCATAGTTTTGCCGATGATAGCACATTGCATTCAACTTTCCATTTTGAGAAACCTTGTCCAGCTCAATCAGCTTCAAGTTCTCGAAAATCTGCTGCTAATTCCTTAAATGCCAATCTTCACGTAATTCTCCAGTGGGGCAAAGACAACTTAGTTGATTTCAACCCTTCTAAAACTCAATCTTGTCTTATATCTCGCAAAAAGGATTCTTCTGCTCCTATGCTTATCTTTAGTGACACTCCGATTTCTAGGCAAAATGATATATCTCTTTTGGGGATTACCCTGACTTCTAATCTCTCTTGGCACAAGCACATTACAAATATTGCTTCCTCTGCATCAAAAAAACTTGGTTTTCTCTTTCGCTCTCGGCGTTACTTTTCTTCCAAACAGCTGCTCACTCTGTATAAATCGCAAATCCACCCTACCATGGAATATTGTTCCCACATCTGGAGTGGTGCCCCCAAAACCTCTCTCAGGCTTGATTCCATTCAGAAGAGGGCAGTTATGTTAATTAATGATTCATCTCTAACAGAGTCTCTCCACTCGCTTTCTCATAGACGCACTGTTTCTGCTGCATGCCTCTTCTACAGATACTTCCATGGGCACTGTTCTTCTGAATTGGCTTCTATAATTCCCGCTCTCTCTTTCAAAACAGTCCGAACACGTGCCGCCACCAGCCAACATCCATTTACTGTCCAACTTCAAACCCACAGAACAAACTTTTCATCTTCCTCATTTATTCATTCAACTGCCGTTTTCTGGAACAACCTTCCTTCATACGTATTTCCTGAAAATTACAATCTACAGAAGTTCAAGTCCAATATCAACAAATATCTTCTTTCGTCTTCTCAACCTCCAACCCAAGCACGGTACTAAGTACTATAGGTTCTCATACCTCTCGTGTTTGGGGTTCTCATAAAAAAAAAAAAAAAAAAAAAAAAAGACTATTCTAATGTGTAACCATTAATCACAACCCTGTACCTTCTACCCCATTGACACCCTGTAATCTATCTTAGAATCTTACTCATCATTCTAAAATGTTCTAGCTTATACAGTAATCCCTCATGAAAGATCAAGTCAAATAGTTTGCTAAAATCCAAATAAACAATGTTGAAATTATTTCCTACATCCACCAACAAGTGTTAGCCAGCAAAAGATTAAATACTAAGTGTTATGGACATAGCTTTCAAAACGCAACTAGATGAAAATGAACCAGATCTGATATTACACACAGATGTGAAGTGGCTGAGTCGGAGTAAGTTTCTACAGAGATTTCGAAATTTGCTGAATGAAATTAAAAAAATTGTTGATCAAAGGGGAGATGATTATCAGTAGTTACAAGATACAGAGTGGTTGTGTGATCTGGCTTTTTTGGCAGATTTTACCAGTAAATTAAGAGATCTGAATTTGGAGTATTACAAGGAACAAGTAATATAAAAAAAAATTTTTTAAAGTCAATTCCTACTTAGGTGAACAAAGAAAAATTTTATTTTAGTTACTTTTTATTAAATAATTACAATTAATATAAATATGTATATACATATGACAGAATCACAATATTAAGTGGCAAAATAGAAAGTGAATTTCCTTGCAATTTTCCATTTTCCTTTCTATATATGGTGTTGGACTATTATTTTTATTCACATGTTTCATTTTCCATTTTGTTTCCTCCTTGACTCAGACTAGAACCCAGAATGAAAAAAGAATCTGAAAAAGAAATTTTTTTCCAGCGATCTACACGCTTCGCCACTGACGGTATTTATTCCTAAATTTATATCTTGCTAAATATCTTATATAACAGAAATTTTTTTCTCCCATATAAAACTAAAATTAATTAATTAAATTTAATTAATGAATTAATATTTGAAAAAACTGTATTAACATCAAGTGTCATCCACTAAAAGTTTAAAAAAATGTATTTGAACTTGAGTGGATGAATAACAAAAATTTATCAAAAAATTGATTTTCGCAAGAATTGAACTCGCATTCTTCACCTTCACGTGAAAAATACTGAAATCCTTGCATTTTACCGATTGAGCTACTGCCTGTTGATTTCAATTTTATTCCTAAATTTATATAAGAGAAATTTTTTTCTCCCATATAAAATTAAAATTAATTAATTAAATTTAATTAATGAATTAATATTTGAAAAAAACTGTATTAACATCAAGTGTCATCCACTACAAGTTTAAAAAAATTTATTTGAACTTGAGTGGATGAATAAAAAGTATTTTATTAACGATTTAAAATTTGAACAAGATATATAAATATATATAGGGAGAGTGTGAACTAATAGTAGGAATTGAAAAAATAAAAATGTGGGTAACATGATTAGTAGTATTTCTGCATATAAAGATCAATTTTTGGCAATGGCTGCAGATTTCAAAGAAAAATAAATCCAATTATTTTGCAAATATGCAAGGTCATTTGCAAAAATATCCTGTTTTTGAATTTAATAGTGAGAAATATGTTTCTGAAATTGAGAAAGTTGCGGATGATTTTGAAACCAGATTATTCAGTGATTTTAAAACAACTGAAGACATTGTTCAATATATTTCTTATACATTTAATGTTGACTTAGATACGAAACATATTACAGAAAAAAATTGCTGAGATTTTTCACATGGAGAAAATATTACTTGAAAATGAAATTATTGCATTGCAAAGCGATATTTCCCAAAAGCCAGATCATCAAAAAAAAGCCTTTTGGAAATATGTTTGCCGAGTAAAGTACCCAAATATAAAAAAATACAGTGAACCTTTAAATTCCTGGTTGGTTCCACATATCTATGTGAATTGGCCTTTTTGTATTTAAAACAAACAAAGACGAAGAATTGCTCTACTCTTACGGACTTGCATACAGAAGATGCTTTACGGTTGGCCTTATCACAGTATATCCCCGATTTTGAAAGCTTGGCAGATGATATGAAGACACAAACTTCACATAAATTAAAAATTTAAATACGTATGAATTTAAAATAAGAATTCTGAATTGTATTTAATTTAAAAATTTATAAACAACATTTTTCAATGTGTTGATTAACTTTTTTTAATCATGTGCAATAAAATTCTTGAGAAGCTAGATCATGGCACATTTTGAAGAAAAAAAGTAGATCGCATTACAAATTAAGTTGGCCACCCCTGCTATAAATGGTTTATCAGATCTTTGTAAATAGGGAATTTCATATTCTGATCTTCAGGCTACATCTAAAAAAACACAAAAGACACAGCACTTCTAGAGAGGATTCAAGGAAGGATGACTAGATTGTTCAGAGGAACTGAACATTGTCCCTAAGATGAACTGCTTAGAAGATGTGGGCTGTAAAGCTTGGTAGTAAGACATCTTAGTAATGCTATGAATGACTGAGGAGTTTAAGACCATAGTGGGAATGAGCAGAACAAGAGACAATTATATTGGTAGACAAGATAAAACACCACAGGCACAAATGTACATTCACACAGAGAAACGGAAGACTGGATCTTATGTAGAGGATTGGTTGGTTGGTTGGTTTGGTTTTTTGGAGCATTAGCAACTAAGGCCATATTGCTCCGGGATATGCGGTGGTCCTTCCCTGACCTTTCCGAATCCTCTGTATTTGGTAATGATGGGCTCGAACCCCGGTCTAATCAAGAAGCGTGTGCTACGCACTGCTGCTCCTTCCCACCTGGCTATGGAGGCGCCTATGTAGAGGAAGAGTGTATTTCATGTGGCATCATTTTAAATACCAGGAGATACGGACAAAGCACATTTCTTTGAATTTTCCTCATCACTTTCATAATCCATTTTGGAAAAGGGTTCCTCTTCTTCAGTTTTTTAAATGTTGGACTCCAAAAGCATGGTATAAGCATGGTCAGAGGCTCCCAAAGTATGGATTTGCCCCAGTAGGGGCATGTTTAGTTTTCTTGAGGAGCGTATGTTGTTTGTACAAAGCATTTTTTAAACAAATATGGGCAAATGTTTTTTTTTACAAATCCTCAGGTGTAGTTTAGTTTAATGTATTTAAGTGTACATTAATACATAAAAGTATGTATACTCGGCTCAATTTTGTTCAAATTTATTTATTTGCAATTCTGGAAGAGGAGGACAAGAAATTTATGAAATATTTTAGGAGTGCAAGGTAGAAAAATTTGACAACCTCTGGTCTAGGTGATACTCAACAGGAGCATTGAAAGTCAGCATGAGTCATAAAAACAAGCAGCCTCTCCAATTTGTCCTTTCTATAATGTGGCAATGGTCTGTCCCCCCCCCCCCAAAACAGGGGAACTGAGGGAAGATGATAGGCTAGACAGGGCAAGACAAGTCAGCTGACACCCCACCTTCCAATGTCCCTGACCATTGGTTGGTAAAAGAACTTTATCAGAATGCAGAACATTGACAACATTGACTTTTGCTTGCTACTATAATCACATCTGGTTTTACTACATCTGAGTTGTGCACAACACTATTTCAAATTTCATCTATGGGTAATTCATAGTTTGCCATCTACTGGCAACCAAAGTTTTTTTTTTTTAACCCCATATGAAAACTGCAAACATGAACAGTATCAGAACCTATAATAATTAGTACTATGCACAAGTTAAAAGCTAAGACAGAAAATACTTGTTGACAAAACTCAAATTTCTGTGGATTGTAATTTTCAGGGAATATGTGTGAAGGAAGGTTGTTTCAGACAGTAGAAGTGATAAACAAAGAGGAGAAAAAGTTAGTTCTGTGAGTTTGCAATTGGACAGAAAATGGAGGCTCACTGCTTGAGACACATGTTTGGACTGGTTTGAAAGAGAGAGAGTGGGGAATTACAGATGCCAATTCAGAAGCACAATGACCATGGAAGTATCTATAGGGAAGGCATATAACAGTAGCTGAAGTTCAAAAGGAGACCGTAAGAAACTGGATATTAATTAACCTGACTGCCTTCTTTTTAATGGTGTCTACAAGTTTGAAGTTCTGGGTTGGGGGCACCACTCCACATGTGGAAACAATATTCCATGGTAGAGTGAATTTGAAATTTGTATAGAGTGAGTAGCAGAGGTGTAACTAGAGTGGGGCAAGCATGACCCAGGCACGGCTGATGAATGGAGTTAAAGACTAATAATGACTGAATTTATAATTTATTTTAAAAATATGTAATTTTTATCGAGAATCAATTTAACAATTATTATTTTTAATTTAATTAATCAATTAAACATTAATTAATATTGTAATATGAGTATAATTTAATTATTTTTATGAAAACAGAGACATGTTTTCAATATTTTCCGCATGTCAAAATCTCTATTTATGCTTCTGGTGAATTGTTGAGAATAAAAGAACACCAATAGCGAAAAAGAAACCCAGTTTTTCTCATGTAAAGGAAACAATTTGTGATACACTTATGCCAAGAGAGATATAGAAGTCAGCGTGATCCGTAATAGAGACATATGACCTTTTCTAGAAATCTGTCATCAACGATGAGCATAATAGGTGCAGTAGACTATTTTTTTATGAGAAATAAAAGAGGGCTAAGGAAGAAATGAACTAAGTTTTCTTATCCCAGTTGAGAAATAAAAGAGGGCTAAGGAAGAAATTAACAAGTTTTCTTATCCCAGTTGAGAATTACCAACAGATCAGTATTTAAGGAATTAGTGGTGGATATTCAATAAGTTGAGGCTCTGTTTGTCCAGGGCACGTTTTCTCAAACTGGAAGGTGAAACACAGTGTACTATCATCATTAAAATTATAGATAGGATTGCCAATCACTGGAAGAAAGTCATTAATGTATAAGAGGAAAGAGTACAGGAAAGAACTGAACCCTGGGATACACTAGCATTAGTCAAGAAATTAGAAGACAAAGTGATGCACTTTAATTTTTTTTTTATGTAAACCCCAAACACAAGAGGTATTAGAACCTATATTACTTAGTACCATGCTTGGGTTGGGGGTTGAGAAGATGAAAGAAGATATTTGTCGACATTGGACTTGAACTTCTGTAGATTGTAATTTTCTGGAAATACGTATGAAGGAAGGTTGTTTCAGAAAACAGCAGTTGAATGATTAAAAAAGGAAGAAGATGACGAATTTGTTCTGTGAGTTTGAAGTTGGACAGTAAATGGATGTTGGCTGGTGGCGGCACGTGTTCAGACTGTTTTGAAAGAGAGAGTGGGAATTATAGAAGTCAATTCAGAAGAACAGTGCCCATGGAAATATCTGTAGAAGAGGCATGCAGCAGAAACAGTACATCTATGAGACAGTGAGTGGAGAGACTCTGTTAGAGACGAATCATTAATTAACCTAACTGCCCTCTTCTGAACGGAATCAAGAAGCCTGAGAGAGGTTCTGGAGGCACCACCCCAGATGTGGGAACAATAGTCCATGGTGGGGCGGATTTGCGATTTGTACAGAGTGAACAGCTGTTTGGAAGAAAAGTAACACCGAGAGTGAAAGAGAAAACCAAGTTTTTTAGATGCAGAGGAAGCAATATTTGTAATGTGCTTGTGCCAAGAGAGATTAGAAGTCAGGGTAATCCCCAAAAGAGATATATCATTTTGCCTAGAAATCGGAGTGTCACAAAGATAAGCATAGCAGCAGAAAAATCCTTTTTGCGAGATATAAAACAAGACTGAGTTTTAGAAGGATTGAAATCAACTAAGTTGTCTTTGTCCCACTGGAGAATTACCTGGAGATCAGTATTTAAGGAATTGGTAGCAGATTTTTGAGAAGTTGAAGCTGATTGAGCAGGGCAAGGTTTCTCAAAATGGAAAGTGGAATGCAATGTGCTATCATCGGCAAAACTATGGATAGGATTTCCAGTCAATGGAAGGTCATTAATATACAAGAGGAAAAGAGTGGGGGAAAGAACTGAACCTTGGGGGAGACCGGCATTAGTGGAGAAGTTAGAAGACAGAGAGCCATCTACCATCACCCTCAGCAAGCGATCAGAGAGAAAACTGGATAACCAATTACAAAAAACAGTTGGCAAACCATAAGATGGAAGCTTGTTTAGAAGACATTTATGCCAAACACGATCGAAAGCCTTTGAGATGTCAAGAGCAACTGCTTCTGTTTCACCAAACTTTTCCATTGAATTAGTCCATAAATGGGTAACATAAGCTAGATTAAATTTGGCTAACAATTAAATTTAATCAATAATTATATTGATTAAAAGTATTATTGATTAATCAATAATACTTAACAACACATAAAAATTTAATGTGTTGTTAAGTATTCCCTCACTTGTTTCATCTTTTACAATTTTTTTTGAAGGGTATTTTGAAATGTTTAATGCAAGGCCATATTTTGACACACTGAGGCCCCAAAACATGTAATTATGTTTATCCTTGCAAAAGGAAAGTAGCTTCTGAAACCTGACTTATTCTAAATCTGGCATTGTGAATATAATTCACAGGTGAGCTGCAAAGGATGTTTATTGTTGCTATTATTATTATTATTAGCCATATGGCACAAGGAAGCCTGAGGCTTATGCTGCACCAGCCAGAAAAAAAAAAAAAAAAAAAAAAAAAAAATCCCAAGTTATCCTGAGAGAGAGAAGAGAGATGTGAGCCCCTGAGGGGGGGGCTCACACTGGTGAGTTTGGAAGATGGTGAGTAAGATATCCTTCAGTAAAAGTAGTTACTGTTTAAATGGCTAAAAAACACTAATTCAGTGTTGTCTGGTGCACTCCTACCCCACTTTTATTAGGACTAAGTAAAATAAATTTAATCAATAACGAAATAACTCATTTACATATTCAAAATGTTACAAGAATTTATGAAGGTTTTCTGAAATTGTAAAATATTTTTTAATAATTAGCATAACTGCAACTCATTAACAGATTTAAATTAAAAAAAAAAAAAAGAGGGGAAAAAAAGCAAAACCTTTGAATTCGATAAATGAACGATTTATGTGAAATTCATAATTCTCTAAAACTAAGACAATTAACTCAAATTAAGTGAATTAAATCCCGTTTGTATACCGAAGTCATTAAAAGCATCTCTGAACTTCAAAACTGAGATTTCAATGGAGATTAAATGTCAAAATAAGGAATGGTATAACTTCTTCATCCTTAAAACATTCTAACAGGATTTGTAGTTTCCTAGTAATGAATATCACATGAATTAGTTCAAGCTCGCATATTTTTTGAAATTTCAAGAAGGAAAAAAAAAAAAAAAAAACAGGATATTTTATTTATTTTTTTCATTTTGCCAACTGAAGAGAGAGAGATACGCTCCTTATAGGAAGCGCATCATCTCTGCTGCTCTATCAAATCTTAACTTTATACACAATAATAATATTTTAAACCTACCTCTAAATTGAATTAGAATAAATTCCGAATTTTAACAGAGCACTCCCAATCGTCTCGAAAAATAAATAAATTCACTAAATACACAAATAAAATCATGATAGAAAATTTTAATGCAGATTCGGATCCCTGTCAAATCTATGATTCTCATTGAGGACTGCTGAATGACCTAATTTCGCGGTGACCTCTAGCGTTTCATTGCAATCCACAAAATTATTTGATATTTATCTATCCATAGCTGTATTCTCAAAGAAATTCCCATGGGTACTTTGGTGCTTATCGATGTATTGACCAGGAGTCAGTCGAGATATCTCATTCAGAACTTGCTGAGACTGTGACTTGAAGTATTGCGCGCTTATAATTTAGCGATTTCAACTCAAAACCATAAAAGTGTGTCGATATCGAGAAATTTGTTAGGTCATGAAATGGTCTAACTACCATACGAGAATAATAATAATTATTATTATTACTAGCCACATAGTGCAAGAAAGCCTGAGGCTTATGCTGCACTAGCCAAAAAAATTTCCGAGTTACCCTGAGAGAGAGAGAAGAGGGAATCGCCAAGAAATACAAGGATGATGATATCCAGCTCAGAACCCTGGGTGTGCCAAGCCCATACTCACCAAATGTGGGCCCCTAGGGGGTAATATTAGACACTCATTGATAATAAGAGATGGCTTACTCTGTTTCTGAGTTTAACCTCTGGCACATGAAACATCTGATAAGGTAACAATTCATTCAACTCGTGTAATGTTTAGTTAATGTTTTTAGAAATTTTACATTGTCATTTGTAAAAAATCATCCATATAAACTCTCATCCAATTGGGAGAGCCGTCTAAGATAAAATTAAGAGACTCAGAGGCAGCTGCGAATTTAGTTTCCAAAGAATTATATGCAAAAATATGCTTTTGGAATAATCTTACGAGATAGGTAGCTGACCGGTACTATGCTTATTAGTATATTCTAGCTCTAATTCAGTTGGGTAGCACTTAACTAGGGGCGGCTCGTCCATAGGCACTGCGGCATCCCCAGCTATTTAAATCTAGATATACAGTGAATGGAGTTATATGAAATTTTGTGAAGAACAATGCAACGCAATGAATATTTTTATTAACAGAACCCGCATATAGTATGCGCATCCTCTATTTCCAGTAATCATTTCACTAATAAACGAATAAAAACACGAAATCGTTTCCAACTTCGAAGTTTAATTAATCGTAGGCCTCACAGTGCGCTAGGCAGTGACATATTTTGCATTACAGTGAATATCCAGTAGTTGGTTACCATTGGCAACCAGCATATTGGCAACTTACCAATATACATATTTTTTATAGATGAAACGAATCAAAGTCACTGTAAAGCGTGCAGTGAAGATTTCATCGTTGACCATGATGGGTGTGTAGCCACAATGTCGGTGTCTTTTTGCTATTCGCCCGAATTCCCATTAAGTAACTAAATAATATCAGTGTTAAGTCAATAATCAACATTCAACATGTAATTATGTGATTACAGTTAATTGCGAATTGAGCTTGAACTTGCTAAGTTGAAATTATATTATGAGGTGATGTGTAAGTAAAACACGACACGATTCTACGACACGATTTTGTGAAATTTGATTAGATCATGGCCTCCATGCTTCCCCATGAAGTAAATCTCGTGACAGTGAATAAACTTCAGCAACTTAGTTTTCACAATTATCTCTCAAAGAAAAAAAATGCGATTAAAAAAGGCCACCCAACACCGAAGATTCAAATTTCTCAGCGGGGAATAAGTAATAATAAGAAATATATTCGCAGTTTTAAAACTGATTGGTACCAAAGGAAAAGTTGGCTTTGTGGTTGTGAAGTTAAAAATGCATTGTTTTGTTTTCCCTGTTTACTCTTCGGAGGTGACTTAACGTAAACAAAAAGTGGCTTTACAAACATAAATAGAATGAAAGAAGAAGTTCGAAGAAACATATTGATGATGTGAATTCACTATCGCTTTTAGGAAGCGTAAATATTAAAGAACAGCTTAGTGAGGCCTATAGACTTTCAATCTGCAAACATGACAGAAAAGTTACCAAGAATCGTGAGGTATTATCTAAAATAATAGATGCATTAAATTTTGTGGACAGTTTGAAATTCCTTTACGTGGACATGACGAAAAAGACGATTCTAAAAATCCAGAAGTATTCGGAGGATTAATAAATTTCGCCTGTACATTAGATTCCAATTTAAAGAATCATTTGGAAGTAATGCAGCATTTAAAGGCATTTCAAAAACTATTCAGAATGATATTCTTGACTGCTTGCTGCAAATATGCCGGGATGAAATAAAAAGAGAAATTAAAGCTTCATTCGTAGCTGTCATGGCTGATGACATCACAGATGTTTCAGAACATATAAAAATGGTAATTGTTCTGAGATATGAACTGAATGGAGACATTTTTGAACGTTTTTGGAGTTTTTTCACTTCGGAAAACCAAACGGCAGACGAACTATCGAAGTGCATTCTAGATCAGTTAGACATAATCCTCGAAGGAAATACTCAAAACTGGTCACTCAGACATTTGATGGCGCAAGTGTGATGAAAGGCAGGAAAGGGGGAGTTCAGGCTAAAATAAAAGAAGTGTACAAAAATGCACATTTTATTCATTGCTATGCACAGCAACTGAATCTGATGATGAGAAATACAGCGAGTAGTACCCGAGATTCAAGAATATTCTTTTCGAACCCCATGTAGATACCAGCATTTTTCTCGAGATCACCACAGTGTCTCTTTCTGTTCTCAGAAAGGTGTCTGCGCGGTAGCACAGTGGTATCGTCACCGTCCTCCCCACACCGGGTGGAAAAGGCCCGGGGTCGAATCCAGTCTATGACGCGAAGAACTGTAGTGGGCTTTTTTCACTCTGTGGCTGAGTTAGTCGGTATCAGGCGTAGATAGCAAGGCTTTACCCCCCAGAAACTGGGGTTTTTTCGTCCAGCAAAATAGGCAAATCGACCAGAGAACACACGCAATTTACAGACACGAATACGGGTTAAGGTAATCATTTACGGGTAACCCTAATATAATATTTTTTTTTTTTGTTCACAGAAAGCATATGGACAGCCGTGTTGCCCGACCTGCCTCTACAAGTTGGAACTTCAATATGCGCACCGTAAACAACGTTTATGAACATTTTGAATCCTTGAAAAAGTACATGGAGGAACTACATGGATAACAAACGCAGATAATACGATTTTAAAAGCAACTGGAATTTTGCACATCTTGAGTAATGAAAAATTCAAGTTCTGGTTAGAACTTTTCCATCAGGTAATGCCACAAGTGGAAGTTATTTATAATCAAATGCAATCTCGAGAAATTGAGGCAGTTAAAATACATGAATATATAGGAAACTTTAAGAATGCCATTCTAAAAATCAGGAATTCAATGTACTTGAAACTCCTTCAAAAACACTCATTACTTAAGCGAAGTAAGTATGCGACTATATAAGTGTTGACATAGGTGAGAGATATTCTTTTACAAAGCAATTAATTGCTGCTAAATTGTTTAACAAGGAGAAATTTGTTACTTTTCGTACGAAAATGCCTATAGAAGGGGTACGGGTGACTGCTGAGGCATGTCCCATTATTGAAAGAGAAAACTTCTTACGGAATTACAAGTTTTTAATAGCAAACATCATCTACACAATTATTGCAAATTAACTGACTTACTGAAATTTGTCTTAGAAAATAATCTAGTTGAAGTACTTGATGAATTTACAAAACTCATAAAAGTTCTTTTGACCATTCCGATGACTACTTCAGAGCCCGAACGCTGCCATTCGACATTAAAAAGAATGAAAACATTTTTAAGGAGCACTATGAATCGGGAAAGGCTAAATGCTCAAGCAATGCTCTCAATAGAGGAAAAGCTTGGCCAACAGTGCACCAAAATGTTTGAATGAAAAGTTATTAATCTATTTTCAACAAATAAACACCGAAAAATAGATTTTGTTTTTAAATAAAAGTTCAAGTCTGTTAATGGTAAATGTCTAGTTAATGTTTTGTAGTATTTTTAACTTTCTTATCATTATTACTGTGTATATCTACATGTCTTATAACCAAGGCAAATTAATGTAACTTTAAGACGCAGCACCCTCAAACATCAGTCACGAGCCGCCACTGTGCTATACCCCATTGCTATATCTGTATGTTGCAATGGGGGCCTGCAGCTCGTGCTTAGTTGCTGACCTCTAGTTGCATCATTTTGAAAGAAACTTAAATAAAAACTTAATATTTTATCGCTACATAGATGATCTAATAGTAATAAATGAACCTAACTTTCTTAAAGATATAGTTAAGCCCCACCCACTTGAATTAGAGCTAGAATGTGCTAATAAGCATAGTACCAGTGCAGCTACCTATCTAGATATAGAATTTACAGAAAAGATAAAACATTATACGCTAAAGTATATGGCAAGCGCAAAGAATTTAGATTTAAATTTTTTGAGAGTTACCATTCTTGTAATTCGCATTTCAGTGTGAATTATACTTTAGTGTAAATATTATACAATAAAGTATATGACAAGCGCAAAGAATTCAGATTTAAATCTTACGAGAGTTACCTTTCCTGTAAGTCGCCCTGGCCAACGCCGAATTAGTCTATCTCGGGTGAGGTTTGCACGATCTTCTGCCGGAAACTGGGACTTTTCATCCAACAAAATTAGCAACCCGACCGTAGAATACAGAACTGGAACTAAGGCAGGGAAAACTAGTTGGATGCTAGAGCCTGAGCCTCTAGCATCCAACTATAGTATTGTCCGCAGAATAGAAATCATCACATAAAATTGCGATTACTATTTTTACTGGGCAATATTCTGCACATCAAATTCTCCTTCATGGTTGGTTAATTGTAGTACGGTTTTAGGCGCATCAGCGACTTAGACCATACTGCGCCACATATACTGTGTCTGTAAATTGCGTGTATCTATGGTCACTTTGCCGTTTACCGGGCGAAATTCTCGCGTCCCGGAGGGAAAAACATGATGCCCTCGCGTGAAACCGACTAACTCAGCCACGTTGTGAATTATGACTCGACCCATAAAAATTTTGCGCATCGTTGATGGGATTCGAACTGGAGTCTTTCCACCCAGTGTGGGAAAAAGGAGGGCGATTATATCAACTATGCTACTCACGAAGGCTAGACTCTCACCGAATTGTCAACGATGACGTATTTACTTACCATGTTCACATACATATTCACATTCACCAATTCACTTGTAATCGCAATATTAATAAGAGCGTGAGGTGTAAGATAGGACAAATCATGCCTCTTTGCA